>NC_135384.1:25900576-26202692 GCF_049243985.1 Paroedura picta
ACAGGTTGTTTTGTTACTTGGGCATACTTTGTGTTAAGAACCTCACGCAAACATTGTTCTGAGTTTAAAATCCAAATATTTATTATAATTACAGGCACATACTAAAAGGTAAAAAACATGGATCGAGTCTCAGTTGTACATACTGTGTGGTACAGCAAGTACAGAATCAACATTCACATAGAGAAAAAGTAAGGACCAAAAACCAGACCCATTTTGACTCGAAGTTTAAATGCATTTGTACAGTATATAGAAAGATATAATTTTAGCACTTCCTAGATGGTAAAAAAATCTAGAAAGTGCAGCTTCAACTGATATATATCGTGTATAAAAATGTCTAATATGGAGCCCAAATTGTGAAATACTGTTCAAAATCCATCACCCAGTGGCGCGTTCTCATGCGTCAAGCAGAAGATGCATTTCTCATAGCATCCTTGCAGATGGACTACTGAAATTTCAATGCATTGTTTAGTCATTGACCCTTAGCACTGCGCCATACAATGTGCATTTGTTATATTTCGATGATAATAATTTTCAGACTTTCCACCTTCTTTGGTTCCTCATTGGTTTTACAGGTGGGGTTTGTTTCTTTTCCCTTCCCTTTTTTAAATTTCCCAAGGGAAAGGGGCAATTCTAGATCCCAGGGTCGCTTTCCTCCTTTCCTTTCTTCGCTTTGAATTTGTACCTCTGGCTCTGAAGCCCTATCAGGGCCAAAGAAGGGGACAGAATTAGTCAGTGGTGTCAGGAATATTCAGAGACTCTTGATATTTTTAAAACACCTCCCCTGTGATCTAGTGACTGGGATCTGGGAGAGAGGTTCAGATTCCCCACTCTGCCATGGAAGCTTGCTTGGGCCAGTCACACATTCTCAGCCGGACCTACCTCACAGGGTTAGGGTTAGTTAAAAGGGAGGAGAGGAGACTGGAGTAAGCCGCCTTGAGCTCCCACTGGGAAGAAAACAGGACATAAATGAAGAGCCAGCTTAGTGCAGTGGTTAAAAGTGGCGGTTTCTAACCTCCTCCACCACATGCAGCCAGCTGGGTGACCTTGGGCGAGTCACAGCACTGATAAAGCTGTTCCCACACAGCAGTCCTGTCAGAGCTCTCTCAGCACCACCTCCCTCCTGTTGTGGGGAGAGGGAGGGAAGGCGAATGTAAGCCGCTTTGAGACTTATTCGGGTAAGGAAAAGCGGGGTATAAGAACCAAGTGGTCTTCTTCTAAAATAAATGTCCTGAGAGCCGACCCCTGGCTATCCCTGGATCAGCTCAATGCCCTGCGATGAAATCAGGTCAGAGAGCTGAGAAGGATTTTAGGCTTACGTACTGGGGGCTTTGAAACTGCTCCAACAAAATGTGGCTGGTCGGCCGGCCACTCTGAGCCCCCCACAACAAAAGGGGACGTTTTCCTCCCTTGGGGCTTCTGCCAGCCGTACCCATGTTAGAAATAAAAACAATTGACCAGCTTTGGGTTTTTCCAGTCTGGGAGTGCCTACGCGAGAGGGGAGGGCTGGCACCATGTCCAAAGTTTATTACTGGTCTTGTGCTGGATTTATGGCCTCCGCAGCTGTGTGGTGATCTGGAGGTGAAGGTTGACGGGGATTGTGAAAAGGGTCGGGTGCAGGCTGGCTCAGCCAAGGAAGCCAAGCTAGATGGCGACGGGCTTTATTCCCAACCTATTTTTAAAGTTTGCAATTTAGGGTGCGGGGGAGGAATACCATGATCTGAATCCTTACAGTGGGTGGGATTGAGGCATTAGAAGGGCTGCCGATCTCTAGCTCAGGGGTGGCCAAACTGCGGCTGTCCAGATGTCCATGGACTACAATGACCATGAGCCCCTGCCAATGCAGGGGCTCATGGTCATTGTAGTCCATGGACATCTGGACAGCCCCAGTTTTGGCCACCCATGATTTAGCTAGATGCTGGTTAAAAAAAAAGGGAATTACCAGATGAGGTTGGCAATCCAGAGCCAGGATGCAAGAACGTAACAGAACATGGGCTACTGAAAACAGGGTCCATCCCCAGATTGAAGTAGAAGAACTGGTGTTTTTGTACCCCCCCCTTTTTTTTACTACCTGAAGGAGTCTCAAAGCAGCTTTCAATGGCCTTCCTTTCCTCTCCCCACAACCTGTGAGGTAAGTGGGGCTGAGAGAGCTCTGAGAGAACAGGGAATGGCCTGAAGTCACCAGCTGGATGCATGTGGAAGAGGAGCTCTCTGTGAAGGTTCAAGGGGGTGGCAGGTAACAGTGGATGAGCAATAGCATTGTGAGTGTCCGGCATAGTGCAAGGGGTTGGACTAGATGACCCAGGAGGTCCCTTCCAACTCGATGATTCTAGGAGGAGTGGGGAATCAAACCCGGCTCTCCAGATCAGAGGCTGCCACTCTTAACCACCACACCAAGCTATGAGGAGAGGACCTATCAAGAAAACAAGCTGCCGTAATCTGGAAAGGCTGTGGAATCCTGTGAGATTAAGGGATGGTGGGCTTCCAGGCCAAGAAGAGGTAATCTCCAGGAAGGTTTGGGCTTCTGGCCTGGAGATGCATTGACGAGCCACTCAGAAAGGCAAAGGGCATGAAACGTCTCCGGTCACAACTCACATGAGCTGCTCTAATCTTCACCCACGTGAGAAAGCGCCATAAAGGAGCCATTTACGACGGGGCTACTCCCTAAACGATACATTCTCCTCAGGCACGTATGCCAGAAGGACGGAGATGCATACACCTGGCATCGTGGATGACATGGCCCATTGTGTTTTATTCGTGGCCTAACCGGAAAACCGTCCTCCTTCCCCCTCTGCCTCGCCCGGGCTGTTCAGAGGCAGGAGGGATCTTCGCCCAGGCCGGCGGTTTTCTTAGTACATCAGACCTGAAGTTTTTTTATTTAGATTTCCATGCAGTTGAAGAGGCTGCCTACTCATAAAACAAGCCGAGGACTGCAAGGTGGCCTGGGCCCATTCCGCACATGTTGGATAATGCACTTTCAGTGTGCTTTGGCAGCTGGGTTTTCCTGTGCGGAACAGGATAATCTACTTCCAAAGTGCATTATCCAACCTGTGCGGAATGGGCCCAACTCTGGGTTGGGAAATAGCTAGTGATTTGATGTTTTCACGTATTTTTTATGCAGCAATCTGGTTCTCTCAACTTCTTTTTTAAATAGACCCTAAGGTTTCTGGGACTCCCCGAGCCACCGTTGGGGGCTGAGGGAGGGAACTGGTCTCTTTCCCACAGCTTCCTCTTACTTTCCTCCTGGGCATTTCTCTCGCTGATGTCCCAGAAGCACATCTCTAGATAAGGGAGAGGCTGCAGGGAGCGAAGCAAGAGGGGAATCTCCGGGGAAGCTCTCGTGTGTAAGCCACACTGAAACGAACAGAAGCTGCGCTAGAGACAAGTGAAATCCAAGACTCCTAAACACCTTTTGCCTTTTGGAAGAGTTGACATTTTCAGCACCTTTCCCAGGAGAAGAACCTGCTTGGGTTGCGTGTTTTACAAAGACCCTGGTATCGATTCCCCCCTCCCTCCCCACAAACTGGAGATCTTTGTAGCACTAATTTGGTAGCAAATGGGGAGAAAAGGAGACATTGAGAGGCAGTCTGTGAGATGGGGAAAATGAGGGATTGCCTGCACATGGCTGCAGGGTGGGCAATGAAGTACAGAAGACCAGGAGGAATTATACCCCAAAATATACAGGCCTTATTTCTTTTGGGAAGGGCCATCTGGTGTACAAAGGAGAAGACAGAAGATCCTGCAGGAGGCAGGATAGGATAGTGATGTTAGCCACTTTCGCTCACGTTAAGACTCCAGACTGCTATCTTAGGGCAATGTCCCACTTAGAATCATAGAATCATGGAAGGGACCTCCTGGGTCATCTAGTCCAACCCCCTGCACTATGCAGGACACTCACAACTCTATTGCTCATCCACTGTAACCTGCCACCCCCTTGAGCCTTCTTCTTGAAAATGCCACACTCACAGTCTCATCCTCTCTCTCAGCTAGAGATATAGTTAGGAACCAACTTCGACCTCTCTTCTTTCATGTCAAGTATCTTAATTTCTAAATAAACCTTTCTCAGTCTTTTGACCATGGGGTGGCCCCTACATTTTCTTCAGGTTTTGTTTGAGTAACCCTGGAAGTGAAGCCAGCTGGTCACACTTCCCTGTCATGCCCCTGAAGTCACATGTTTACAGTATGCATGACATCACTCATAAAATGAAATGCTGGCTAAATAAGAAGCTAGTTTCATTTTTGCGTGTGCAGGACCTTGCCTGAGCAAACAAGGAAGCTGCGTTAAAGCCTACGATGCAAAGCAGCACTTCTCCTCGGGGGGGAAATAATCTGTGTGATTTGGAGAACACATAACTTTGGGAGATCTCCATGCAGAATATCTGAATCCCTTTGCTTGTAACAGCCTTATCCAGCCATTTTCTGCCAAAGGGGCTCTGACAAGAAATTCTGAGGGGGAAAATGGGAAGAGTTAATAGGGGGGTACAGCAGATTCAGCACTTCCCTCCTGCCTTTTCCACTGTGTGTGAATTCAACAAGGGCACCACAGACCAGAGAGATGAGCAGAAAGACACCCTGTCCTCCTGACTCCTCCCTTATTAAATAAATAAATAAATCCCCTTCCCCAGAATTGGAGCAAACCCCTCCAGGACTCTGGAATACTAGTTACCCAGGTTGAGGATCACTGATCTACTCTTTAATCTGGTTGCGCACCATTATTAGTTATACAGTCAACAATCTCAATCCCGTCTGCATGTTTTTTCAAGATCTGCCTGCCTCCATAAGGGCTAGCAGCTTGTTTTTGTTTTAAAGTGAATACCAAAACAAACATGGATCCAAATTCTGCTCGAGATTAGGGTTGTGAGCTTCGGCTTGGTTCGGCCGCTTTGGCAGTCACCGGATCCCAAAGCGGCGCATGGGAGGCCAGTGGCGCACCAGCTGGCAGCCGCACGCAAGCACAGAGCTCTGCGCCTGCGTGCGGCCAGCGGCTGGCGCACCCCCACCACCCCTCCTCTCTGTGCTGCGGCACTGGCCACCTCGGGCTGCAGTGATTGGCGAGGCGGCCAAACCGAGCCGAAGCGCACGCCCCATTTGCATGCAACGGATTATACACACAGAGATTGACAAAACGTCTGAAGTCCAACCTCTTCCCTACCCAGACCGGCTCTCTGGCCCATCCCTTCCCACTGCCATTCCAGAACAGAGAGGAACCATGTACCCTCCACAACAACACTCCCCCACAACAGAGCAAGTCAACAGCAGCATTGCTGTGCTTCCAACATGGCCTCGGAGAGGCACGGCAGGGCAGCCATCTTGAAACTTAGCCAATGGAACCAGCACAGACGACCTGCCAGCCGAACTCCTCCTTAGTTGCAGACGTATTTGCTGCCATACAGGACAAGGCAGACCTCCCCAGAAGAGGCACCAAACTATAAACAGCCCTCCCTGACAAACCAGAACGCAAATTTCTCTCTGGGTTGCAATCCCTGCCACCTTGAGGGGTCAGTTTTGCTGCCATATGCAGTGCAGGGGGAGAGAAGGGAAAGCTCTTTCTCCCTCCTCCCTGTGTCTGCTTTTCTTGTCCCCCCCATGCCCATTCCTTCTTCCATCCTCCCCCTGCTGTCTCCCTTTTCCCCCCATCTCTTTCATTCAAGAAAGAAAGACACAGACCGTTCCTCTCGCTGCCTCCCCAAGGTTCTCCGGCTTCCTCCCCGGGGAATGCAGCTGCATTTCGGTGAGTCAGCTGGCAGATTATTTTGGCTCCCGGAGTCATGCATCTCTGCAGCTTCTGTTGGCCCAGTCGGCAGATTAAAACTCTGTCTGGGGACAGAGCCGGTCTCAGCATGAAGTCAAGTAAGGAAGAAGACGATCGGTGCCATTAGTCATTTCTTTGTTATTCTTATGATCCTGGGGACCAAGCCCTGTGAGGAAAGACTGAGGGGATTGTCCAGCCTGGAGAAGAGGAGGCTGAGAGGGGACCTGATTGCTTTCTTTAAGTAAAGGATGTCACTTGGAGGAGGGTAGGGAGCAGTTCCTGTTGGCAGCAGAGGGTAGGACCCAGAGTAACGGGTTAAACTATATGTAGAACGGTGCTGGCTAGACATCAGAGGGGAAATTTCACAGTCGGAGTAGTTCAGCCGTGGAATGGGCTGCCTAAGGAGGTGGGGAGCTCCCCCTCACTGGTGGTCTTCAAGCAGCAGCTGGACAGATACTTATTATTAAATTCATGGGTTCGGGGATTCATGGGACACAGGTAGTGATTTGAACTCTTTATGGGGCCCCAACAAGAAGAAGAAAGCAAGACTGAACCAAAATCTCTCCCCCTCCAGAAAACTCCAGAAAATTTATATATGTAAGCAAACAATGGATCTTCCAGCTGGCATGTGCTATAGGTCAGTCTACGGACACAACACTTACCCTGGATGCTTTAGGCCAGGGGTAGACAACCTGTGGTCCTCCAGATGTCCATGGACTACAATTCCCATTGCTGGCAGGGGCTCATGGGAATTGTAGTCCATGGACATCTGGAGGACCACAGGTTGACTCCCCCTGCTTTAGGCTGATCCTGCATTGAGCAGAGGGTTGGACTCAATGGCCTGCAGGGCCCCTTCCCACTTTATGATTCTGCGGATCTGTCATCATTATGCCGCAGCTGGATCCTTGGTTTTCAAAGCAAGGAACTTTCAGGCCATCAAGTCCAGCCTTCTGCTCAGTGCAGGATCAGCCTCAAGCATCCAGGAGAAGGATCTGTCCAGCTGCTGCTTGAAAACAGCCAGTGAAGGGAAGCTCCTCACCTCCTTAGGCAGCCAGTTCCACTACTGAACTACTCTGAGAAATTCTTCCCTGATATCTAGCCAATACCAGCCTACACTGCGGGTCCTCTCCACTGTTGCCAACAGGAACCGCTCCCTGCCCTCCTCCATCTCTCATGAAATCTGTGGAGAATTCTGGGATGGGTTGTTTTGTTTTGTTTTGCTCCATGCTGATCAGAAGGAGCTTTCTGCCTCTGGAATCAAGATGGCCTGTCTCTGCCACACTTGGAGAGAAGGTTCTAAGGCAACAAGAAAAAACAGGAAACGCCAGCCGGTCCAGAAGGCCTCAGCCCAGCATTCAATGGGAGCTAGATGGAGCAGGCACCTCATTCCCATTCCTCAGACGCTCCACTGGCTGCTCATCCGTGGCTGGGCTCAGTTTAAGGCCTGGGCTATCACAGACCAAACCCTTCATGGCCTAAGGCCACCTCCCTCGCTACACCCCACCACAAGCACTTTGCTCAAGTCAGGAGGGGCCTCTGCGGGTGCCATCCTGCAAAAGGGCAAAATCAATGATCGTTTGTCCACATCCTTTCTCCGTTGTGGCTCTGGTGAGACAGAGGCAGACAGGCAGAGAGAGGGAGGGAGAAAGAGGAAAGGGAGAAAGAAAGGGAGAAAGAGGAAAGAAAGGGAGAAAGAGGGAGGGAGAGAGAGAGAGAGAGGAAGGAAGGAAGGAAGGAAGGAAGGAAGGAAGGAAGGAAGGAAGGAAGGAAGGAAGGAAGGAAGGAAGGAAGGAAGGAAGGAAGGAAGGAAGGAAGGAAGAATAGGTTTGCCTTCAATCTCCAGGCCACAGGGAGTCCCGGCACAGGTGTCTCAAGGATGTCAGCCGGCAATGCAGTTTGCGTGCCACCCATTAAGTCAGGCCAAAGGAAAGGAAGCCACCAAACCAATAAGGAAGCACTTTCATTCCAATAAGTGATTGTGGGTGGTTTTGCCTGAGGCCCGAGACTGAGGCCGCCAGCGTCAAGGTGGTGCCTGGAGAACGCCTAAGATTACAACTGATCCCCAGGCAGCAAGAGACCAGTTCCCCTGGAGGAAATGGCTCCTTTGGAAGATACTCCATGGCCCTGCACCCTGTTCAAGACCCTCCCCTCCCCAAACCCCATGCTCTTCAGGTTCCACCCTCCAAATTTCCCAACCTAGAGCTAGCAATCCGCTCTTTGATTCCTGAGGCCGAGAGGTCAGTGGATTCTGCTGCTACGTTTTAATCTTGTAATTGAGAAGCGACTTTCGTCCTCTGAAACCTTCTGGCATTTTTGAGTGCCCTTCAATTTTGTTTCCTTCCAGGGGTAGTCAAACTGCGGCCCTCCAGATGTCCATGGACAACAATTCCCATGAGCCCCTGCCAGCGAATGCTGGCAGGGGCTCATGGGAATTGTTGTCCATGGACATCTGGAGGGCCACAGTTTGACTACCCCAGACCATTATATAACTGAAGCGGCTGAAATATCCACTCATGTAGAGCCAGCGTGGTTGACAGCACTGACCTCTAATCTGAAAAGTTGGATTTGATTCTCCACTCTTCCTCTGCATGCAACCAGCTGGGTGGCCTTGGGGCCGTCACAGTTTTCTCAGAGCTCTCTCAACCTCACCCACGTTACAGGGGGGTCTGTTGCAGGAAGAGGAAGGGAAGGTGATTGCCAGCCTCTCTGAGACTCCAAATAGTGAAAAGCGGGGTGCAAAAACCAATTCTTTTCCTTCCTTGGGAAGAACGGGGAACAGGCTTCCTCGGGAGGTAGTGGATTCTCCATCTTTGAAAATGTTTAAACAGAGGCTGGATAGCCATCTGACGGTGAGGCTGATTCTGTGAAGGCTCAAGGGAGTGACAGGGTACAGTGGATGAGCGAGAGGGTTGTGAGTGTCCTGCATAGTGCAGGGGGTTGGACTAGATGACCCAGGAGGTCCCTTCCAACTCTGTTATTCTAGGATTCTTCTTCTTCATGGCGCCAGTTCTGTTACCACAACCGCCAACATGAGCTGCCTTTCTATCCCGGCCGGTCGAAGCATATTGTACAACCCTGAAGCTTGCCCGTCCTTCCCCCTGCAATAGCTGGTCAACATAAGGTCTCTATTTTGTCTTCCCTTTGTCGAGATAGGACAACCCCTTGGCAACAATGGTTGCCTGAGTTAGCTGGCACCGTTCTTGTTGCCCACAAGCCAGATCCCGGTTGCTAACGGGTAGCGATTAAGTGACCGCACCCAGATCCAAACATCTGGCTGCTGCCTGAACAGGAACCATTGGCGAAAAGACAGGAAGGGGGAGAGAAAGCAAGCAAGCAAGCAAGCAAAAAGAGCAGTCGGGTCCAGTTTGGTCCAGAAGAGCAGGTTGGCTTGGTTGTTCAATGCGGCAGGAAAACAAGAACAAAGAGTTGGGTCGATACGGATGCTGTGGATGCCAGCCTCCAGGTGGGGCCTGGGGAATCCCCTGGAATGACAATTCCTCTCCAGGCTGCAGAGATCTGTTCCCCTGGAGAAAAGGGCTGCTGGGCAGGGAGGACTCCGTGGCATTGTACCTGTGAAATCCATGAGTTCAGAAGTGGACACAGACCCCCAGCACGGTACAAGCAGTACTGAACTAAACTGAACCAACACCCCACTGAAAACCCCTAATTTATACACACAATCAAATGAATCTTCCTGTCGGTGTACGCTATTGGTCAGTTTCAGATCCAGCGGGATCTAGCATGCATTGGTCAATTACATTGTAAGCTACGATTCTGCCTCCCTCAAGCTCGGCCCTCGGCTAGATCTGCAGAGACAACAGTACACCACTGAGGCCCCCGTCCTCCCCAGCTCCATCCCCAAATCCATCCTGGGTATTTTCCCGACCTGAATTTGGCAACTCTGCTCCCCCTACCCCTCACTAGGGGCCTGGGAGGACTCGGCTGCCCTACTGCTAACCCTTTTGAAATCCTTCATAGCCCCGCTCTGATTTCAGAGACCGCCTCTGGCGTTCTGCCCACCCGTGTCTAGACTGAGACATCTTCTCTTTTTAAAGCACCCCCCCCAAGAAATGGCACACAACTACCCTGAATAAATAACCCCCCAAAGCAGAGATCGTCAGCATGCCGAGTGATACGCTGCAGATGCTAAGCACACAGTCCTAAGGGCAGGATTCTGCGTTGCCTAGTGCACAATCCGAAACGCTTGCCGGCCAAGACTCGGGGGCTCTCAGAAGTAATCCACTGTGAAATCTCGCCCTCCCCTGCCCGCCATTGGAGAAAGAACCTCTGGCACGCAAGCCGGACAAGCCTCTTCAGATTTCGCCCGGGGCCTGATTATGAATGCCACTAATGAACCATGAAAACCCATTAACTCTGTCCCCGCTAATAATTTTTCGCCTAGAAAGAGAAGAGAGAGCAGCGTCCCTCTTTCTCCTTCCGAAAAGTCAGACTAAGAAAAGGAGCATTTGGGGTTTGGTTTTCTGGACGAAGATAACCAGGGGCTCGGTTCCTTTGTCGGCTCTCCTGCTGCAGCTTTGGATAAAGGGGATGTAAGATCTCTTTGGGATCTGGGGGGGGTGGGGGGGGATTTAGCATTTTCTGAGCCAAAGATACCTCCAGGGGGACGCATTCTGGGTTTTGTTCTGGCTTCCAGCCTGTGCCTCAGCAGTGTGTGAGTTAAAAGTTAACCAAGCAAGGAACTTTTGCTCAAGATGAGAATCGTAGGATTACTGTGCCTGATTAAATAAGTGAAAGGACCTTCCGTCAGGTAGGCATCCCGTGTCTCTCACAGCCAGACAGGAATCCAACAGGTGCTGTGTGGCCTTGTTGAATTTCCGCCCCCGATGCAGCTGCCCACGTCCCAGGACCCAGGGGACAAAGTGGTGGGGACGGCAGAAAACCACTTTTTCAGTTCTGACTTACAAGAAACTTACAAGAAAGTTACTTACAAGAACCCTCAGCAGCGCTGAAAAGGTCAAGCACATAAATGCCCACATTCCAATTGAAACTTTTGCACAAACCGCACAAATCTTTGTAACCCCCCTTTGGACAACGAACAAGCGTGCCGCTTCTCGCTACCCTGAAAAGCCTCCTTTTTCTTATTCCATTCTGGAAAAAAAAGATCATTCATTGACTTGCTTTTAATATCTGGCCACTCGTGCAAGCAACTCCGAAAAGACAAAACTTGACTTACTGTGACTTCTTCCTTAGCACACTGGTCTCCGCCTCCTTCCAGCACCGACAGGCAGCTACCGCATAGAATGAACTGCTGAAAACTTTCCTTACGCATTTCTGGTTTTCCCACACAGAAGAACAATGCCTCTCCCTCCAGCAGGTGCAAAGGCAAAGAGGGCTGGCCACACGGCTTGCTGGGAGTTGTAGTCCAAGCTGGAGCCAAGATCCTTCTCATCCCCCTTAGCTGAAATGTGTCCCTGAAATCTTTTCCCTAAGTTATCTGCGTGTGTCCCTACCCCGTTCCCCCCAGAAATATTTCAAAGTTTATGCTCAAAAAACCCTGTTAATTTCTGACCTTTGTTGTTGTTGTTTTTTGTGATCTGGGTATGTTTTGTACAACTCAGTTTAACTTTCCTAACTCACAGAGCTGGAAGAAAGTCCAGAAGAAAGCAACCAAGATTTGCTGACTCTGGGATCTGTGGAACTATCACCAGGGTGCGTTCATTAAAAACATCAGAAGAGCCCTGCTGGATCAGACCAAGAGTCCATCCAGTTCAGCATCCTGTTTCATGCAGTGGCCAACCAGTACCTCTGGAACACCAGCAAAGAGGGCACAGAGACCAAAGCTCTCCTCTGGTATTGCTTTCCCCACTGGGTTTCAGAGGTTCAGTGCTGCTGAATGTGGAGGTTCTCCTAATTCACCATGGCTAGTGGCCACAGACAGCCCCAGGAATCTTTCAAACCGCCTTTCAAAGCCGTCTACGTCATCGCTGCATCCACTGGCAGTGAATTCCAAAATCTGACTGAGGAAAGAAGTATTTCCTGTTATCAGTCTTGTACCTATTGCCCGTCAACTACTGGGTGCTCCTGAACAGGGAGGGAAAATCTCCTTTTATTCGCTTTCTGCTCACCCTTGCATCGTTGCATAACATGTTGGCAGAGTTTGACTACGCAAAGGAGCTGAGCACCAGACTGCTTAAAAGAATAAACATCGTTGTTGTTTTTTTAAGAAGAGAAACAACTGCGTATAGAAAGAGAGAGGAGAGAGGACTAACTAACTGTTCCTTGGTCTGTTCTGGAGGCAAGCAGGGAGGCAGCGTGCTCGGAGGAGCAGAAAGTCTCCAAAGAGCCCATCAGGAAGTTCCTTCAGGAAGATACTACGCTAACTATGCAAAATACACATGTCCTCTGTTGCCCCCTGCAGGACATTCCTATGCAGTTGAATCATGCGCGCTGCAGATCTTGCATACTCCAACAACTCTTCGCAAGCTCCAGTGTGCATAGGCATTTAGTTTCGTTGCCTTCTGTAAACGTTTCTGCAAAGGTCCAGGTGCTTAGTGCTTCTGGCTGCTCTTTCACCCATGTGGATTCTTTGCGGTTTATCTTTTCTGTACTTGCAGGATTGTCCTTCTCGTCCATGTAAATTATGCTACAGATCTGTATAGCTTCAGTTCTTGGATTGAGGATAGTGTATCCTTTACATCTACAAGCAAAATGCCTGACTCATTTCTCAGGCTTCGTTTCTCTGTGGGAATGTAGGCATAGACTTTTGACCCCAACACCTTCAGATGCTTCATGCTAAGTTTGTGCCCATGCCATAGTCCAGGGGTAGTCAAACTGCGGCCCTCCAGATGTCCATGGACTACAATTCCCAGGAGCCCCCTGCCAGCATTCGCTGGCAGGGGGCTCCTGGGAATTGTAGTCCATGGACATCTGGAGGGCCGCAGTTTGACTACCCCTGCCATAGTCCATAGGGTCTGGCCCCTTTGGTGGGTAACCCGTTCTGAATAATCGCTTTTCTCTAGTAACTGTGCTACTAAGTAACTGTGCTTCTAGGAGCATGCATCTGCCTCTCTCAGGGCACGATTCTTCCTTTCTATTATCCCATTCTGTTCTGGTGTGTATGGAACGGGGAGATGACGTTCTGTTCATTCTTTAGCCAAGTAGTCCCTGTAAGAGATCTTCTTCTATGCCCACTACAGAGCTTGCATATCTGTTCCTCTTCATAATTTGCTAAGGGGTAAGTGGGCGGAGAGTGGGCGGGGCCAGTCTGGGTGAGGGGGGCCGGTGGTCCGTCCCTCACCCGGATGGACAGCAGTTCTGGCCAGTCAGGTGACGGAAGGGGGCGGCAGGGGTCCCTGCAAATCGGACGAGGGTGTGGGGGGGGTGAGGGTGCGGGGGGTCCTTCAAAGCCTGTCCTTAGGGACAGGCTTTGATCTAGTTCTAACAAAAAACATGTCCCCTTTTTAGCTGTCTTTTCCCTAAACCAAAGGAAAGTTCATAGATTCCTTGCCAGATTCGAAACATCAAACTTCAAGCATATATTTATGACTCCCTTGCAGATGCTTAATTACACCCGGGTTAAAGACAAAGCACAGGTTTAGCTGAAGCATCAAGCAAAACAGGACATGCGAAACAGATCACAGAGCGTGACATGATGCGATCACAGCACAGGATCAGAAAACAGATTTGCAGAGGAGAATCTTAGGACTACCTCTGCCAATAGAGCAAGATATGGGCCGACCTTATGCTTCTTCCCTCCTTACAGAAATTTAGGCCTGTACACAGCCCCAAGAGCTCTCGACTACTGCAAAGAAATTTGGAAGGTGGAAATTTGGGAGGATGGGCTTTGGGGAGGGATCTCACAGGGTATAGTAAGGTTGCCAGCTCTGGGTTTCAAAAGACCTGGAGATTTGAGGGGGAAGCCTAGAAAAATGGGGTTTAGGGAGGGGAGGGGAGGGGACTGGGTAGAGGTATAATACCACCAGGAGGAACGGAGCGAACGTTTTGGATCAACGAAACCAAAATTGAGGCCGGTGGCACTTTTAAGACCAACAGAGATTTACGGAAGGTCTAAGCCTTTGTCATCCACAAATTTGGTGTCATCTGCAAATCGGACGAGGAGCCCCTCCACCCGGTCGTCCAGATCATTGCTAAAAATTTTGAAAAGCACCTGACCCAGGACCGAGCCCTGAGGCACCCCCTGCTCACCCTCCCTCTAATCTAATGAAACCCCCTTGACAACCAGGTGTTTGATTCATTGTCACCCACCAGGACCTTCTTAACCTTCAGGTGCTTAATTCAGTTGAGTTTGGGTTAGGTACCTCCCCTCTTTGATTTGCAGTTGGATCTGTTTCTAGCCCGTACACTGGTGTGGTGTGTTTTTTGTTCTCCTTGCCTACGTTGCGTTTTATGCATTTGATATTGTTTTATAAGCAGCTTTGAGTCTCCATTGGGGAGAAAAAGGACAGAAGCAGCGAGAGAGAAATGCCACCCTCCAAGGCATGATCTCTGTAGTCTACAGACCAGTTGTGATTCCTAGAGATCTCCAAGTCCCACCTGGAGACTGGCAACCCTAGGAGGAAGGAGAAGAGGAAGTGAACCTGTTGTCATTTCCCCTAAATCTCAAACGGAAAATTGGTGGCTCGATACAGAATTTTAACTGCAGTGCTCCCCATCCGCCACCGTGTGGCGAGAGAAAGCTAGAAAATCTACCATAACACTAGGATGAAAATCCCATCCCAACATTTCTCTTGTTTTACTCCAAAAGGCTGTTATATAATCACATCAGAAAGGCAAGAGTTGCTTCTCTCATCCAGTGTTAACTGAGTGGTTTATACCACAACTTTTCAACCACCGATTCTCTATCTGTTTCTGCTTTCATAGGTCCCAAGGAGGGAACCTGTAGCTCCAGGAAGGAATTTGAGGTGTCTAAATAAAGAAGTCTCTCTACATTCACCACGTTACGATTCTTAAAGTTCAGAATGGATGGAAATCTCATATAGGGATGCTCAGATGCCTCATTAGACCTGCTCTCCAGCAGCTGCATTGGTTACCAGGTGAGTCCCGGATCAGGTACACGGTGTTGGTTCTAACCTTCAAGGCCATGCACGCTCTGGGCCCTGCACATCTGGGGGACTGCTTCTCCGAGTATGTCCCCCAAAGAGCTCTACATTCTTCCAAATTATTGGTGGCCCCTGGCCCCAAAGAAATACATTTGGCCTCAACCTGGGCCAGGGCCTTTTTGACCCTTGCCCCTGCCTGGCGGAACAAGATGCCAGTGGAGATCTGAGCTGTTTACACCCCTATCGGGGATGAACCGGAGCAATTTTAAGCCAACTTAAACTGAATTTGTTTTAAATTGACTATGTATCAATGATATTGTACAGGTTCTTATATGAGATGGTGACTAGAAAGGGGCAGTCTCTAAATCAATTTCATAAACAAAATAATGCATCATGGTGCTGCTCACAGCTTGCTTCCCAACCCGATTCTGCACGATCGCGCCACCTCTGCGGTTTCTCGAAACCAGAAGAATGTTCCAGGGGTTTCTTAACGGGGAAATATTTGAGAAAGGCTGAACTAGCGTATATCATGGGGAAATCCTAAAACGTTTCCATGAAATAGCGTTCTTAATGCTACTTGACTGTATTTTACCGACTACGTTACCTGCTCTGAGCCTCACGGGAAGGACGGGGTACAAGAATGAAGGTTAACTAATTATTTCTTTAAAGGTGGTGCCAGCGTCTCTCCTACTGGAGAAGAGGCGTCTTGGAGCCCTGACCCATCTCCCACCGAGCCCATTCCCAGGTGGCTGTGAAGAGGGATGCCAAGAAGAATCTGGCCGCAGGGACTCCCTGCTTACAGAGTAGGTCACTGTACATGCGTGCACGCATGCCATTTTAATCTCTCTGCCTCAGGCCCGTTACCACCTTGACTCCGGCGAGAGACGTATCGTTCAGCCTTCCGGGAACAGTTCTATAGTTCAGCCTGCCGCTGCTAGAGCGTGAGGAACAGATAGTGACGGGGCCTGTCAGCCAGGTGGGGAAAAGGAAGTACAAAGGGGCAGATCGGAGAGGAACACAAGCGGTGGAGGGACGGCCTGGCCACGGGTGTGCGTGCGGAGGTGCACAGCTGTTGCCTTGCACAGTTGCAGGATCACGGAAAGGTTAAAGTGCATCTCCCACCCCCACCCCAAAAATCTAATTCTGCAAGAGGGCATGGGAGAAGGCATTAGTGTGTAAATACTTGCGCTGGTTCATATATTCATGGTCTTCGAGGGCACAGCAACATCAAGGGAGAATGTGGGTACATGAATTGGATGACTGCACACCTGCCACCACAGGTGTACCTGCATCATTTTATACTAATGCCTTTCAATAGAAATATATTGTTTAAACCCTCAAATTGAAGGCTCAAATCGCAATTCCTTCAATTTAAGGCTCAAATGGTCAATCTTCTGCCCGCCGCAGGGGTCTTTTCAGTGGTGGGACCTTATCAGTGGGCCATTCTGCCACTTTCCCCTCACCCAGCACCCAGGCTTCCCTCCTGCCACGCCGAAACTTATTTAATTTATTTTCGTATTTATATACTGCTGCACTCCATTCAGACTCAGGGCGGTTTACAATAAAACAATAAAAGGCAGTCCAATCCCCTAAAACCCCTTAAAAGTATACAATAAACATTGACATTTACATTTTTAATACAGGAATCAAAAGGGGGTAGGATGATCTTTTCAAATTATTTTTTTACAGAATGCTTTTAATTTGATGACTGTTGTACGGGAAACTTTTCAGATTATTAAATGCAGCTTTGTGTTGTTTTTGTGCTCTGGCTGGGTTTTCACGTTGATGCTTTTATGCTATCTTATTATGATTTTCGTTTTATTCTTAGGAAGCCACCTTGAACAAGCTCTCTGGAGAGGCCACAGATGAATTTCTTGTCTAAATCAAATCCCACCCCCCATAGAAAACCTCCATGGAGAACACCAAATATATTTCTACGTTATAAAGAAGTGTGACTACAACAATTCCACTGCTGAATGGAAATTTACTTCTGAGACGTAATTTTAAATGGTTTTTAAATGTTTGAATGTTGCTTGTAATTTTACTGATGTACGCCACCCTGAGCCAGTATAGAATAGTAATAGTAATAGTAATAGTAATAGTAATAGTAATAGTAATAGTAATAGTAATAGTAATAGTAATAGTAATAGTAATGTGCTTTCAAGTGAGTTGAAGACATCAGACAGCAAGAGCAAGGGCTGAGAGGATGGTCAAAAGTGCAGGGCACGTTGGAAAGATGGAAATGAGAGAGCCTGGCACTATTATCACAATTCGGCACATGTGAAATCAGAAGCAGAGTAAGCCTCACTGAATCAAACGGCAGAAGACGGGACTTGCGCACGTCATCTCAACCTCAGAAGCGATTATTTACGCAAGACCAAAGGTCAGGTGTGCATTTTCACCGCAAGGCAGAGAGCAGTTGGCTCGGCTGCGTGTGGATTTGCACGCAGCAAACAGAAAAGGGGAAGGTCCACCCTCCTGTCCCTGCAGTTCGTTTTGCCAGTCTTCAGGTGGTGCCTGGAGATCACCTGGGATTACAGCTTATCAACAGAGATCAGTTCACCTTCAGAAAATGGTCACTCTGACAAGTTGGATACTTGCTTGTCTGCACTTGGGAAATAGGGGTAAAGTTTTGACATATTTGCTTCTTATATGAGGGTTTTTTTTGTTTTACGATCGCGTGTAAATCTGGAGGGCCTTTGACCAATGACAATAAATTTTACTGCTATGCACAAGCTTTAAAACGTTGCCGGTTGATTAGGTGTCTTAATGGTTAAAGGACAGACGGTGAAGTTCACAGTATAACAACCTAAACTGTAAATGGCTGACTTGAGAAGGGGAGGAGTCAGCTACAAAATGGCTGCCTTGAGAAGGGGAGGAGTCAGCTACAAAATGGCTGCCTTGAGAAAGGGAGGAGTCAGCTACAAAATGGCTGCCTTGAGAAGGGGAGGAGTTACCTACAATATGGCTGCCATGATTAGGGTAGGAGTCAGCTACAAAATGGCTGCCTTGAGAAGGGGAGGAGTTACCTACAATATGGCTGCCATGATTAGGTTAGGAGTCAGCTACAAAATGGCTGCCTTAAGAAGGGGAGGAGTCAGCTACAAAATGGCTGCCTTGAGAAAGGGAGGAGTCAGCTACAAAATGGCTGCCATGATTAGGGTAGGAGTCAGCTACAAAATGGCTGCCTTGATAAGGGGAGGAGTCAGCTACAAAATGGCTGCCTTGAGAAGGGGAGGAGTCAGCTACAAAATGGCTGCCATGATTAGAGTAGGAGTCAGCTACAAAATGGCTGCCATGAGAAGGGGAGGAGTTATCTACAAAATGGCTGCCATGATTAGGGTAGGAGTCAGCTACAAAATGGCTGCCTTGAGAAGGGGAGGAGTCAGCTACAAAATGGCTGCCATGGGAGGGGGAGTAGTCAGCCACAAAATGGCTGCCATGATTAGGGTAGGAGTCAGCTGCAAAATGGCTGCCTTGATATGGGGAGGAGTCAGCTACAAAATGGCTGCCTTGAGAAGGGGAGGAGTCAGCAACAATATGGCTGCCATGAGAAGGGGAGGAGTTACCTACAAAATGGCTGCCATGATTAGGGTATGAGTCAGCTACAAAATGGCTGCCTTGAGAAGGGGAGGATTCAGCTACAAAATGGCTGCCTTGAAAAGGGGAGGAGTCAGCTACAAAATGGCTGCCTTGAGAAGGGGAGGAGTCAGCTACAAAATGGCTGCCTTGAGAAGTGGAGGAGTCAGCTACAAAATGGCTGCCTTGAGAAGGGGAGGAGTCAGCTACAAAATGGCTGCCTTGAGAAGGGGAGGAGTCAGCTACAAAATGGCTGCCATGAGAAGGGGAGGAGTTACCTACAAAATGGCTGCCATAATTAGGGTATGAGTCAGCTACAAAATGGCTGCCATGAGAAGGGGAGGAGTTACCTACAAAATGGCTGCCATGATTAGGGTATGAGTCAGCTACAAAATGGCTGCCATGAGAAGGGGAGGAGTTACCTACAAAATGGCTGCCATTATTAGGGTATGAGTCAGCTACAAAATGGCTGCCTTGAGAAGGGGAGGAGTCAGCTACAAAATGGCTCCCATAGGAATGGGAGGAGTCAGCTTCAAAATGGCTGACTTGAGAAGGGGAGGAGTCAGCTACAAAATGGCTCCCATAGGAATGGGAGGAGTCAGCTTCAAAATGGCTGACATGAGAAGGGGAGGAGTCAGCTACAAAATGGCTGCCTTGAGAAGGGGAGGAGTCAGCTACAAAATGTCTGCCATGAGAAGGGGAGGAGTTACCTACAAAATGGCTGCCATGATTAGGGTATGAGTCAGCTACAAAATGGCTGCCTTGAGAAGGGGAGGAGTCAGCTACAAAATGGCTGCCATGATTAGGGTATGAGTCAGCTACAAAATGGCTGCCTTGAGAAGGGGAGGAGTCAGCTACAAAATGGCTCACATAGGAATGGGAGGAATCAGCTTCAAAATGGCTGACTTGAGAAGGGGAGTAGTCAGCTACAAAATGGCTCCCATAGGAATGGGAGGAGTCAGCTTCAAAATGGCTGACTTGAGAAGGGGAGGAGTCAGCCACAAAATGGCTGCCTTGATAAGGGGAGGAGTCAGCTACAAAATGGCTGCCATGAGAAGGGGAGGAGTTATCTACAAAATGGCTGCCATGATTAGGGTAGGAGTCAGCTACAAAATGGCTGCCTTGAAAAGGGGAGGAGTCAGCTACAAAATGGCTGCCATGAGAAGGGGAGGAGTCACCTACAAAATGGCTGCCGTGTTAGGGTAGGAGTCAGCTACAAAATGGCTGCCTTGAGAAGGGGAGGAGTTACCTACAATATGGCTGCCATGATTAGGTTAGGAGTCAGCTACAAAATGGCTGCCTTAAAAAGGGGAGGAGTCAGCTACAAATTGGCTGCCTTGAGAAATGGAGGAGTCAGCTACAAAATGGCTGCCATGATTAGGGTAGGAGTCAGCTACAAAATGGCTGCCTTGAAAATGGGAGGAGTCAGCTACAAAATGGCTGCCTTGAGAAGGGGAGGAGTCAGCTACAAAATGGCTGCCATGAGAAGGGGAGGAGTTACCTACAAAATGGCTGCCATGATTAGGGTAGGAGTCAGCTACAAAATGGCTGCCTTGAAAATGGGAGGAGTCAGCTTCAAAATGGCTGCCTTGAGAAGGGGAGGAGTCAGCTACAAAATGGCTGCCTTGAGAAGGGGAGGAGTCAGCTACAAAATGGCTGCCATGAGAAGGGGAGGAGTTACCTACAAAATGGCTGCCATGATTAGGGTATGAGTCAGCTACAAAATGGCTGCCATGAGAAGGGGAGGAGTTACCTACAAAATGGCTGCCATGATTAGGGTATGAGTCAGCTACAAAATGGCTCCCATAGGAATGGGAGGAGTCAGCTTCAAAATGGCTGACTTGAGAAGGGGAGGAGTCAGCTACAAAATGGCTGACTTGGGAAGGGGAGGAGTCAGCCACAAAATGGCTGCCTTGATAAGGGGAGGAGTCAGCTACAAAATGGCTGCCATGAGAAGGGGAGGAGTTATCTACAAAATGGCTGCCATGATTAGGGTATGAGTCAGCTACAAAATGGCTGCCATGAGAAGGGGAGGAGTCAGCTACAAAATGGCTGCCTTGAGAAGGGGATGAGTCAGCTACAAAATGGCTGCCTTGAGAAGGGGAGGAGTCAGCTACAAAATGGCTGCCTTGAGAAGGGGAGGAGTCAGCTACAAAATGGCTGCCATGAGAAGGGGAGGAGTTACCTACAAAATGGCTGCCATAATTAGGGTATGAGTCAGCTACAAAATGGCTGCCATGAGAAGGGGAGGAGTTACCTACAAAATGGCTGCCATGATTAGGGTATGAGTCAGCTACAAAATGGCTGCCTTGAGAAGGGGAGGAGTCAGCTACAAAATGGCTCCCATAGGAATGGGAGGAGTCAGCTTCAAAATGGCTGCCTTGAGAAGGGGAGGAGTCAGCTACAAAATGGCTGCCTTGAGAAGGGGAGGAGTCAGCTACAAAATGGCTGCCATGAGAAGGGGAGGAGTTACCTACAAAATGGCTGCCATAATTAGGGTATGAGTCAGCTACAAAATGGCTGCCATGAGAAGTGGAGGAGTTACCTACAAAATGGCTGCCATGATTAGGGTATGAGTCAGCTACAAAATGGCTGCCTTGAGAAGGGGAGGAGTCAGCTACAAAATGGCTGCCTTGAGAAGGGGAGGAGTCAGCTACAAAATGGCTGCCATGAGAAGGGGAGGAGTTACCTACAAAATGGCTGCCATAATTAGGGTATGAGTCAGCTACAAAATGGCTGCCATGAGAAGGGGAGGAGTTACCTACAAAATGGCTGCCATGATTAGGGTATGAGTCAGCTACAAAATGGCTGCCATGAGAAGGGGAGGAGTTACCTACAAAATGGCTGCCATTATTAGGGTATGAGTCAGCTACAAAATGGCTGCCTTGAGAAGGGGAGGAGTCAGCTACAAAATGGCTCCCATAGGAATGGGAGGAGTCAGCTTCAAAATGGCTGACTTGAGAAGGGGAGGAGTCAGCTACAAAATGGCTCCCATAGGAATGGGAGGAATCAGCTTCAAAATGGCTGACATGAGAAGGGGAGGAGTCAGCTACAAAATGGCTGCCTTGAGAAGGGGAGGAGTCAGCTACAAAATGTCTGCCATGAGAAGGGGAGGAGTTACCTACAAAATGGCTGCCATGATTAGGGTATGAGTCAGCTACAAAATGGCTGCCTTGAGAAGGGGAGGAGTCAGCTACAAAATGGCTGCCATGATTAGGGTATGAGTCAGCTACAAAATGGCTGCCTTGAGAAGGGGAGGAGTCAGCTACAAAATGGCTCCCATAGGAATGGGAGGAATCAGCTTCAAAATGGCTGACTTGAGAAGGGGAGTAGTCAGCTACAAAATGGCTCCCATAGGAATGGGAGGAGTCAGCTTCAAAATGGCTGACTTGAGAAGGGGAGGAGTCAGCCACAAAATGGCTGCCTTGATAAGGGGAGGAGTCAGCTACAAAATGGCTGCCATGAGAAGGGGAGGAGTTATCTACAAAATGGCTGCCATGATTAGGGTAGGAGTCAGCTACAAAATGGCTGCCTTGAAAAGGGGAGGAGTCAGCTACAAAATGGCTGCCATGAGAAGGGGAGGAGTCACCTACAAAATGGCTGCCGTGTTAGGGTAGGAGTCAGCTACAAAATGGCTGCCTTGAGAAGGGGAGGAGTTACCTACAATATGGCTGCCATGATTAGGTTAGGAGTCAGCTACAAAATGGCTGCCTTAAAAAGGGGAGGAGTCAGCTACAAAATGGCTGCCTTGAGAAATGGAGGAGTCAGCTACAAAATGGCTGCCATGATTAGGGTAGGAGTCAGCTACAAAATGGCTGCCTTGAAAATGGGAGGAGTCAGCTACAAAATGGCTGCCTTGAGAAGGGGAGGAGTCAGCTACAAAATGGCTGCCATGAGAAGGGGAGGAGTTACCTACAAAATGGCTGCCATGATTAGGGTAGGAGTCAGCTACAAAATGGCTGCCTTGAAAATGGGAGGAGTCAGCTTCAAAATGGCTGCCTTGAGAAGGGGAGGAGTCAGCTACAAAATGGCTGCCTTGAGAAGGGGAGGAGTCAGCTACAAAATGGCTGCCATGAGAAGGGGAGGAGTTACCTACAAAATGGCTGCCATGATTAGGGTATGAGTCAGCTACAAAATGGCTGCCATGAGAAGGGGAGGAGTTACCTACAAAATGGCTGCCATGATTAGGGTATGAGTCAGCTACAAAATGGCTCCCATAGGAATGGGAGGAGTCAGCTTCAAAATGGCTGACTTGAGAAGGGGAGGAGTCAGCTACAAAATGGCTGACTTGGGAAGGGGAGGAGTCAGCCACAAAATGGCTGCCTTGATAAGGGGAGGAGTCAGCTACAAAATGGCTGACATGAGAAGGGGAGGAGTTATCTACAAAATGGCTGCCATGATTAGGGTATGAGTCAGCTACAAAATGGCTGCCATGAGAAGGGGAGGAGTCAGCTACAAAATGGCTGCCTTGAGAAGGGGATGAGTCAGCTACAAAATGGCTGCCTTGAGAAGGGGAGGAGTCAGCTACAAAATGGCTGCCTTGAGAAGGGGAGGAGTCAGCTACAAAATGGCTGCCATGAGAAGGGGAGGAGTTACCTACAAAATGGCTGCCATAATTAGGGTATGAGTCAGCTACAAAATGGCTGCCATGAGAAGGGGAGGAGTTACCTACAAAATGGCTGCCATGATTAGGGTATGAGTCAGCTACAAAATGGCTGCCTTGAGAAGGGGAGGAGTCAGCTACAAAATGGCTCCCATAGGAATGGGAGGAGTCAGCTTCAAAATGGCTGCCTTGAGAAGGGGAGGAGTCAGCTACAAAATGGCTGCCTTGAGAAGGGGAGGAGTCAGCTACAAAATGGCTGCCATGAGAAGGGGAGGAGTTACCTACAAAATGGCTGCCATAATTAGGGTATGAGTCAGCTACAAAATGGCTGCCATGAGAAGTGGAGGAGTTACCTACAAAATGGCTGCCATGATTAGGGTATGAGTCAGCTACAAAATGGCTGCCTTGAGAAGGGGAGGAGTCAGCTACAAAATGGCTCCCATAGGAATGGGAGGAGTCAGCTTCAAAATGGCTGACTTGAGAAGGGGAGGAGTCAGCTACAAAATGGCTGCCTTGAGAAGGTGAGGAGTCAGCTACAAAATGTCTGCCATGAGAAGGGGAGGAGTTACCTACAAAATGGCTGCCATGATTAGGGTATGAGTCAGCTACAAAATGGCTGCCTTGAGAAGGGGAGGAGTCAGCTACAAAATGGCTGCCATGATTAGGGTATGAGTCAGCTACAAAATGTTTGCCTTGAGAAGGGGAGGAGTCAGCTACAAAATGGCTCCCATAGGAATGGGTGGAATCAGCTTCAAAATGGCTGACTTGAGAAGGGGAGGAGTCAGCTACAAAATGGCTCCCATAGGAATGGGAGGAGTCAGCTTCAAAATGGCTGACTTGAGAAGGGGAGGAGTCAGCCACAAAATGGCTGCCTTGATAAGGGGAGGAGTCAGCTACAAAATGGCTGCCATGAGAAGGGGAGGAGTTATCTACAAAATGGCTGCCATGATTAGGGTATGAGTCAGCTACAAAATGGCTGCCATGAGAAGGGGAGGAGTCAGCTACAAAATGGCTGCCTTGAGAAGGGGATGAGTCAGCTACAAAATGGCTGCCTTGAGAAGGGGAGGAGTCAGCTACAAAATGGCTGCCTTGAGAAGGGGAGGAGTCAGCTACAAAATGGCTGCCATGAGAAGGGGAGGAGTTACCTACAAAATGGCTGCCATAATTAGGGTATGAGTCAGCTACAAAATGGCTGCCATGAGAAGGGGAGGAGTTACCTACAAAATGGCTGCCATGATTAGGGTATGAGTCAGCTACAAAATGGCTGCCTTGAGAAGGGGAGGAGTCAGCTACAAAATGGCTCCCATAGGAATGGGAGGAGTCAGCTTCAAAATGGCTGCCTTGAGAAGGGGAGGAGTCAGCTACAAAATGGCTGCCTTGAGAAGGGGAGGAGTCAGCTACAAAATGGCTGCCATGAGAAGGGGAGGAGTTACCTACAAAATGGCTGCCATAATTAGGGTATGAGTCAGCTACAAAATGGCTGCCATGAGAAGTGGAGGAGTTACCTACAAAATGGCTGCCATGATTAGGGTATGAGTCAGCTACAAAATGGCTGCCTTGAGAAGGGGAGGAGTCAGCTACAAAATGGCTCCCATAGGAATGGGAGGAGTCAGCTTCAAAATGGCTGACTTGAGAAGGGGAGGAGTCAGCTACAAAATGGCTGCCTTGAGAAGGTGAGGAGTCAGCTACAAAATGTCTGCCATGAGAAGGGGAGGAGTTACCTACAAAATGGCTGCCATGATTAGGGTATGAGTCAGCTACAAAATGACTGCCTTGAGAAGGGGAGGAGTCAGCTACAAAATGGCTGCCATGATTAGGGTATGAGTCAGCTACAAAATGTTTGCCTTGAGAAGGGGAGGAGTCAGCTACAAAATGGCTCCAATAGGAATGGGTGGAATCAGCTTCAAAATGGCTGACTTGAGAAGGGGAGGAGTCAGCTACAAAATGGCTCCCATAGGAATGGGAGGAGTCAGCTTCAAAATGGCTGACTTGAGAAGGGGAGGAGTCAGCCACAAAATGGCTGCCTTGAGAAGGGGAGGAGTCAGCTACAAAATGGCTGACATGGGAGGGGGAGTAGTCAGCCACAACATGGCTGCCATGATTAGGGTAGGAGTCAGCTGCAAAATGGCTGCCTTGATAAGGGGAGGAGTCAGCTACAAAATGGCTCCCATAGGAATGGGAGGAGTCAGCCACAAAATGGCTGCCTTGATAAGGGGAGGAGTCAGCTACAAAATGGCTGCCATGAGAAGGGGAGGAGTTATCTACAAAATGGCTGCCATGATTAGGGTAGGAGTCAGCTACAAAATGGCTGCCTTGAGAAGGGGAGGAGTCACCTACAAAATGGCTGCCATGAGAAGGGGAGGAGTCACCTACAAAATGGCTGCCATGTTAGGGTAGGAGTCAGCTACAAAATGGCTGCCTTAAAAAGGGGAGGAGTCAGCTACAAAATGGCTGCCATGATTAGGTTAGGAGTCAGCTACAAAATGGCTGCCTTAAAAAGGGGAGGAGTCAGCTACAAAATGGCTGCCTTTAGAAGGGGAGGAGTCAGCTACAAAATGGCTGCCATGATTAGGGTAGGAGTCAGCTACAAAATGGCTGCCTTGATAAGGGGAGGACTCGGCTACAAAATGGCTGACATGGGAGGGGGAGTAGTCAGCCACAACATGGCTGCCATGATTAGGGTAGGAGTCAGCTGCAAAATGGCTGCCTTGATAAGGGGAGGAGTCAGCTACAAAATGGCTGCCTTGAGAAGGGGAGGAGTCAGCAACAATATGGCTGCCATGAGAAGGGGAGGAGTTACCTACAAAATGGCTGCCATGATTAGGGTATGAGTCAGCTACAAAATGGCTGCCATGAGAAGGGGAGGAGTTACCTACAAAATGGCTGCCATGATTAGGGTATGTGTCAGCTACAAAATGGCTGCCTTGAGAAGGGGAGGAGTCAGCTACAAAATGGCTCCCATAGGAATGGGAGGAGTCAGCTTCAAAATGGCTGACTTGAGAAGGGGAGGAGTCAGCTACAAAATGGCTCCCATAGGAATGGGAGGAGTCAGCTTCAAAATGGCTGACTTGAGAAGGGGAGGAGTCAGCTACAAAATGGCTGCCTTGAGAAGGTGAGGAGTCAGCTACAAAATGTCTGCCATGAGAAGGGGAGGAGTTACCTACAAAATGGCTGCCATGATTAGGGTATGAGTCAGCTACAAAATGGCTGCCTTGAGAAGGGGAGGAGTCAGCTACAAAATGGCTGCCATGATTAGGGTATGAGTCAGCTACAAAATGGCTGCCTTGAGAAGGGGAGGAGTCAGCTACAAAATGGCTCCCATAGGAATGGGAGGAATCAGCTTCAAAATGGCTGACTTGAGAAGGGGAGGAGTCAGCTACAAAATGGCTCCCATAGGAATGGGAGGAGTCAGCTTCAAAATGGCTGACTTGAGAAGGGGAGGAGTCAGCCACAAAATGGCTGACTTGATAAGGGGAGGAGTCAGCTACAAAATGGCTGCCATGAGAAGGGGAGGAGTTATCTACAAAATGGCTGCCATGATTAGGGTAGGAGTCAGCTACAAAATGGCTGCCTTGAGAAGGGGAGGAGTCAGCTACAAAATGGCTGCCATGAGAAGGGGAAGAGTCACCTACAAAATGGCTGCCATGTTAGGGTAGGAGTCAGCTACAAAATGGCTGCCTTGAGAAGGGGAGGAGTTACCTACAATATGGCTGCCATGATTAGGTTAGGAGTCAGCTACAAAATGGCTGCCTTGAAAAGGGGAGGAGTCAGCTACAAAATGGCTGCCATTATTAGGGTATGAGTCAGCTACAAAATGGCTGCCTTGAGTAGGGGAGGAGTCAGCTAAAAAATGGCTGCCTTGAGAAGGGGAGGAGTCAGCTACAAAATGGCTGCCATGAGAAGGGGAGGAGTCACCTACAAAATGGCTGCCATGTTAGGGTAGGAGTCAGCTACAAAATGGCTGCCTTGAGAAGGGGAGGAGTTACCTACAATATGGCTGCCATGATTAGGTTAGGAGTCAGCTACAAAATGGCTGCCTTGAAAAGGGGAGGAGTCAGCTACAAAATGGCTGCCATTATTAGGGTATGAGTCAGCTACAAAATGGCTGCCTTGAGTAGGGGAGGAGTCAGCTACAAAATGGCTCCCATAGGAATGGGAGGAGTCAGCTTCAAAATGGCTGACTTGAGAAGGGGAGGAGTCAGCTACAAAATGGCTCCCATAGGAATGGGAGGAGTCAGCTTCAAAATGGCTGACATGAGAAGGGGAGGAGTCAGCTACAAAATGGCTGCCTTGAGAAGGGGAGGAGTCAGCTACAAAATGTCTGCCATGAGAAGGGGAGGAGTTACCTACAAAATGGCTGCCATGATTAGGGTATGAGTCAGCTACAAAATGGCTGCCTTGAGAAGGGGAGGAGTCAGCTACAAAATGGCTGCCATGATTAGGGTATGAGTCAGCTACAAAATGGCTGCCTTGAGAAGGGGAGGAGTCAGCTACAAAATGGCTCCCATAGGAATGGGAGGAATCAGCTTCAAAATGGCTGACTTGAGAAGGGGAGTAGTCAGCTACAAAATGGCTCCCATAGGAATGGGAGGAGTCAGCTTCAAAATGGCTGACTTGAGAAGGGAAGGAGTCAGCCACAAAATGGCTGCCTTGATAAGGGGAGGAGTCAGCTACAAAATGGCTGCCATGAGAAGGGGAGGAGTTATCTACAAAATGGCTGCCGTGTTAGGGTAGGAGTCAGCTACAAAATGGCTGCCTTGAGAAGGGGAGGAGTTACCTACAATATGGCTGCCATGATTAGGTTAGGAGTCAGCTACAAAATGGCTGCCTTAAAAAGGGGAGGAGTCAGATACAAAATGGCTGCCTTGAGAAAGGGAGGAGTCAGCTACAAAATGGCTGCCATGATTAGGGTAGGAGTCAGCTACAAAATGGCTGCCTTGATAAGGGGAGGAGTCAGCTACAAAATGGCTGCCTTGAGAAGGGGAGGAGTCAGCTACAAAATGGCTGCCATGATTAGGGTAGGACTCAGCTACAAAATGGCTGCCATGAGAAGGGGAGGAGTTATCTACAAAATAGCTGCCATGATTAGGGTAGGAGTCAGCTACAAAATGGCTGCCTTGAGAAGGTGAGGAGTCAGCTACAAAATGTCTGCCATGAGAAGGGGAGGAGTTACCTACAAAATGGCTGCCATGATTAGGGTATGAGTCAGCTACAAAATGGCTGCCTTGAGAAGGGGAGGAGTCAGCTACAAAATGGCTGCCATGATTAGGGTATGAGTCAGCTACAAAATGGCTGCCTTGAGAAGGGGAGGAGTCAGCTACAAAATGGCTCCCATAGGAATGGGAGGAATCAGCTTCAAAATGGCTGACTTGAGAAGGGGAGGAGTCAGCTACAAAATGGCTCCCATAGGAATGGGAGGAGTCAGCTTCAAAATGGCTGACTTGAGAAGGGGAGGAGTCAGCCACAAAATGGCTGACTTGATAAGGGGAGGAGTCAGCTACAAAATGGCTGCCATGAGAAGGGGAGGAGTTATCTACAAAATGGCTGCCATGATTAGGGTAGGAGTCAGCTACAAAATGGCTGCCTTGAGAAGGGGAGGAGTCAGCTACAAAATGGCTGCCATGAGAAGGGGAGGAGTCACCTACAAAATGGCTGCCATGTTAGGGTAGGAGTCAGCTACAAAATGGCTGCCTTGAGAAGGGGAGGAGTTACCTACAATATGGCTGCCATGATTAGGTTAGGAGTCAGCTACAAAATGGCTGCCTTGAAAAGGGGAGGAGTCAGCTACAAAATGGCTGCCATTATTAGGGTATGAGTCAGCTACAAAATGGCTGCCTTGAGTAGGGGAGGAGTCAGCTACAAAATGGCTGCCTTGAGAAGGGGAGGAGTCAGCTACAAAATGGCTGCCATGAGAAGGGGAGGAGTCACCTACAAAATGGCTGCCATGTTAGGGTAGGAGTCAGCTACAAAATGGCTGCCTTGAGAAGGGGAGGAGTTACCTACAATATGGCTGCCATGATTAGGTTAGGAGTCAGCTACAAAATGGCTGCCTTGAAAAGGGGAGGAGTCAGCTACAAAATGGCTGCCATTATTAGGGTATGAGTCAGCTACAAAATGGCTGCCTTGAGTAGGGGAGGAGTCAGCTACAAAATGGCTCCCATAGGAATGGGAGGAGTCAGCTTCAAAATGGCTGACTTGAGAAGGGGAGGAGTCAGCTACAAAATGGCTCCCATAGGAATGGGAGGAGTCAGCTTCAAAATGGCTGACAAGAGAAGGGGAGGAGTCAGCTACAAAATGGCTGCCTTGAGAAGGGGAGGAGTCAGCTACAAAATGTCTGCCATGAGAAGGGGAGGAGTTACCTACAAAATGGCTGCCATGATTAGGGTATGAGTCAGCTACAAAATGGCTGCCTTGAGAAGGGGAGGAGTCAGCTACAAAATGGCTGCCATGGTTAGGGTATGAGTCAGCTACAAAATGGCTGCCTTGAGAAGGGGAGGAGTCAGCTACAAAATGGCTCCCATAGGAATGGGAGGAATCAGCTTCAAAATGGCTGACTTGAGAAGGGGAGTAGTCAGCCACAACATGGCTGCCATGATTAGGGTAGGAGTCAGCTGCAAAATGGCTGCCTTGAGAAGGGGAGGAGTCAGCAACAATATGGCTGCCATGAGAAGGGGAGGAGATACCTACAAAATGGCTGCCATGATTAGGGAATGAGTCAGCTACAAAATGGCTGCCTTGAGAAGGGGAGGATTCAGCTACAAAATGGCTGTCTTGAAAATGGGAGGAGTCAGCTTCAAAATGGCTGCCTTGAGAAGGGGAGAAGTCAGCTACAAAATGGCTGCCTTGAGAAGGGGAGGAGTCAGCTACAAAATGGCTGCCATGAGAAGGGGAGGAGTTACCTACAAAATGGCTGCCATGATTAGGGTATGAGTCAGCTACAAAATGGCTGCCATGAGAAGGGGAGGAGTTACCTACAAAATGGCTGCCATGATTAGGGTATGAGTCAGCTACAAAATGGCTGCCTTGAGAAGGGGAGGAGTCAGCTACAAAATGGCTGCCATGAGAAGGGGAGGAGATACCTACAAAATGGCTGCCATGATTAGGGTAGGAGTCAGCTACAAAATGGCTGCCTTGAAAATGGGAGGAGTCAGCTTCAAAATGGCTGCCTTGAGAAGGGGAGGAGTCAGCTACAAAATGGCTGCCTTGAGAAGGGGAGGAGTCAGCTACAAAATGGCTGCCATGAGAAGGGGAGGAGTTACCTACAAAATGGCTGCCATGATTAGGGTATGAGTCAGCTACAAAATGGCTGCCATGAGAAGGGGAGGAGTTACCTACAAAATGGCTGCCATGATTAGGGTATGAGTCAGCTACAAAATGGCTGCCTTGAGAAGGGGAGGAGTCAGCTACAAAATGGCTCCCATAGGAATGGGAGGAGTCAGCTTCAAAATGGCTGACTTGAGAAGGGGAGGAGTCAGCTACAAAATGGCTCCCATAGGAATGGGAGGAGTCAGCTTCAAAATGGCTGACTTGGGAAGGGGAGGAGTCAGCCACAAAATGGCTGCCTTGATAAGGGGAGGAGTCACCTACAAAATGGCTGCCATGAGAAGGGGAGGAGTTATCTACAAAATGGCTGCCATGATTAGGGTATGAGTCAGCTACAAAATGGCTGCCATGAGAAGGGGAGGAGTCAGCTACAAAATGGCTGCCTTGAGAAGGGGATGAGTCAGCTACAAAATGGCTGCCTTGAGAAGGGGAGGAGTCAGCTACAAAATGGCTGCCTTGAGAAGGGGAGGAGTCAGCTACAAAATGGCTGCCATGAGAAGGGGAGGAGTTACCTACAAAATGGCTGCCATAATTAGGATATGAGTCAGCTACAAAATGGCTGCCATGAGAAGGGGAGGAGTTACCTACAAAATGGCTGCCATGATTAGGGTATGAGTCAGCTACAAAATGGCTGCCTTGAGAAGGGGAGGAGTCAGCTACAAAATGGCTCCCATAGGAATGGGAGGAGTCAGCTTCAAAATGGCTGCCTTGAGAAGGGGAGGAGTCAGCTACAAAATGGCTGCCATGAGAAGGGGAGGAGTCAGCTACAAAATGGCTGCCATGAGAAGGGGAGGAGTTACCTACAAAATGGCTGCCATGATTAGGGTATGAGTCAGCTACAAAATGGCTGCCATGAGAAGGGGAGGAGTTACCTACAAAATGGCTGCCATGATTAGGGTATGAGTCAGCTACAAAATGGCTGCCTTGAGAAGGGGAGGAGTCAGCTACAAAATGGCTCCCATAGGAATGGGAGGAGTCAGCTTCAAAATGGCTGACTTGAGAAGGGGAGGAGTCAGCTACAAAATGGCTCCCATAGGAATGGGAGGTGTCAGCTTCAAAATGGCTTACTTGAGAAGGGGAGGAGTCAGCTACAAAATGGCTGCCTTGAGAAGGGGAGGAGTCAGCTACAAAATGGCTGCCTTGAGAAGGTGAGGAGTCAGCTACAAAATGTCTGCCATGAGAAGGGGAGGAGTTACCTACAAAATGGCTGCCATGATTAGGGTATGAGTCAGCTACAAAATGGCTGCCTTGAGAAGGGGAGGAGTCATCTACAAAATGGCTGCCATGATTAGGGTATGAGTCAGCTACAAAATGGCTGCCTTGAGAAGGGGACGAGTCAGCTACAAAATGGCTCCCATAGGAATGGGTGGAATCAGCTTCAAAATGGCTGACTTGAGAAGGGGAGGAGTCAGCTACAAAATGGCTCCCATAGGAATGGGAGGAGTCAGCTTCAAAATGGCTGACTTGAGAAGGGGAGGAGTCAGCCACAAAATGGCTGCCTTGATAAGGGGAGGAGTCAGCTACAAAATGGCTGCCATGAGAAGGGGAGGAGTTATCTACAAAATGGCTGCCATGATTAGGGTAGGAGTCAGCTACAAAATGGCTGCCATGAGAAGGGGAGGAGTTACCTACAATATGGCTGCCATGATTAGGTTAGGAGTCAGCTACAAAATGGCTGCCTTGAAAAGGGGAGGAGTCAGCTACAAAATGGCTGCCATTATTAGGGTATGAGTCAGCTACAAAATGGCTGCCTTGAGAAGGGGAGGAGTCAGCTACAAAATGGCTCCCATAGGAATGGGAGGAGTCAGCTTCAAAATGGCTGACTTGAGAAGGGGAGGAGTCAGCTACAAAATGGCTCCCATAGGAATGGGAGGAGTCAGCTTCAAAATGGCTGACATGAGAAGGGGAGGAGTCAGCTACAAAATGGCTGCCTTGAGAAGGGGAGGAGTCAGCTACAAAATGTCTGCCATGAGAAGGGGAGGAGTTACCTACAAAATGGCTGCCATGATTAGGGTATGAGTCAGCTACAAAATGGCTGCCTTGAGAAGGGGAGGAGTCAGCTACAAAATGGCTGCCATGATTAGGGTATGAGTCAGCTACAAAATGTCTGCCATGAGAAGGGGAGGAGTTACCTACAAAATGGCTGCCATGATTAGGGTATGAGTCAGCTACAAAATGGCTGACATGAGAAGGGGAGGAGTCAGCTACAAAATGGCTGCCTTGAGAAGGGGAGGAGTCAGCTACAAAATGTCTGCCATGAGAAGGGGAGGAGTTACCTACAAAATGGCTGCCATGATTAGGGTATGAGTCAGCTACAAAATGGCTGCCTTGAGAAGGGGAGGAGTCAGCTACAAAATGGCTGACATGGGAGGGAGAGTAGTCAGCCACAACATGGCTGCCATGATTAGGGTAGGAGTCAGCTGCAAAATGGCTGCCTTGAGAAGGGGAGGAGTCAGCAACAATATGGCTGCCATGAGAAGGGGAGGAGATACCTACAAAATGGCTGCCATGATTAGGGAATGAGTCAGCTACAAAATGGCTGCCTTGAGAAGGGGAGGATTCAGCTACAAAATGGCTGTCTTGAAAATGGGAGGAGTCAGCTTCAAAATGGCTGCCTTCAGAAGGGGAGGAGTCAGCTACAAAATGGCTGCCTTGAGAAGGGGAGGAGTCAGCTACAAAATGGCTGCCATGAGAAGGGGAGGAGTTACCTACAAAATGGCTGCCATGATTAGGGTATGAGTCAGCTACAAAATGGCTGCCATGAGAAGGGGAGGAGTTACCTACAAAATGGCTGCCATGATTAGGGTATGAGTCAGCTACAAAATGGCTGCCTTGAGAAGGGGAGGAGTCAGCTACAAAATGGCTGCCATGAGAAGGGGAGGAGTTACCTACAAAATGGCTGCCATGATTAGGGTAGGAGTCAGCTACAAAATGGCTGCCTTGAAAATGGGAGGAGTCAGCTTCAAAATGGCTGCCTTGAGAAGGGGAGGAGTCAGCTATAAAATGGCTGCCTTGAGAAGGGGAGGAGTCAGCTACAAAATGGCTGCCATGAGAAGGGGAGGAGTTACCTACAAAATGGCTGCCATGATTAGAGTATGAGTCAGCTACAAAATGGCTGCCATGAGAAGGGGAGGAGTTACCTACAAAATGGCTGCCATAATTAGGGTATGAGTCAGCTACAAAATGGCTGCCTTGAGAAGGGGAGGAGTCAGCTACCATAGGAATGGGAGGAGTCAGCTTCAAAATGGCTGACTTGAGAAGGGGAGGAGTCAGCTACAAAATGGCTCCCATAGGAATGGGAGGAGTCAGCTTCAAAATGGCTGACTTGGGAAGGGGAGGAGTCAGCCACAAAATGGCTGCCTTGATAAGGGGAGGAGTCAGCTACAAAATGGCTGCCATGAGAAGGGGAGGAGTTATCTACAAAATGGCTGCCATGATTAGGGTATGAGTCAGCTACAAAATGGCTGCCATGAGAAGGGGAGGAGTCAGCTACAAAATGGCTGCCTTGAGAAGGGGATGAGTCAGCTACAAAATGGCTGCCTTGAGAAGGGGAGGAGTCAGCTACAAAATGGCTGCCTTGAGAAGGGGAGGAGTCAGCTACAAAATGGCTGCCATGAGAAGGGGAGGAGTTACCTACAAAATGGCTGCCATAATTAGGGTATGAGTCAGCTACAAAATGGCTGCCATGAGAAGGGGAGGAGTTACCTACAAAATGGCTGCCATGATTAGGGTATGAGTCAGCTACAAAATGGCTGCCTTGAGAAGGGGAGGAGTCAGCTACAAAATGGCTCCCATAGGAATGGGAGGAGTCAGCTTCAAAATGGCTGCCTTGAGAAGGGGAGGAGTCAGCTACAAAACGGCTACCTTGAGAAGGGGAGGAGTCAGCTACAAAATGGCTGCCATGAGAAGGGGAGGAGTTACCTACAAAATGGCTGCCATGATTAGGGTATGAGTCAGCTACAAAATGGCTGCCATGAGAAGGGGAGGAGTTACCTACAAAATGGCTGCCATGATTAGGGTATGAGTCAGCTACAAAATGGCTGCCTTGAGAAGGGGAGGAGTCAGCTACAAAATGGCTCCCATAGGAATGGGAGGAGTCAGCTACAAAATGGCTGACTTGAGAAGGGGAGGAGTCAGCTACAAAATGGCTCCCATAGGAATGGGAGGTGTCAGCTTCAAAATGGCTTACTTGAGAAGGGGAGGAGTCAGCTACAAAATAGCTGCCTTGAGAAGGGGAGGAGTCAGCTACAAAATGGCTGCCTTGAGAAGGTGAGGAGTCAGCTACAAAATGTCTGCCATGAGAAGGGGAGGAGTTACCTACAAAATGGCTGCCATGATTAGGGTATGAGTCAGCTACAAAATGGCTGCCTTGAGAAGGGGAGGAGTCAGCGACAAAATGGCTGCCATGATTAGGGTATGAGTCAGCTACAAAATGGCTGCCTTGAGAAGGGGAGGAGTCAGCTACAAAATGGCTCCCATAGGAATGGGTGGAATCAGCTTCAAAATGGCTGACTTGAGAAGGGGAGGAGTCAGCTACAAAATGGCTCCCATAGGAATGGGAGGAGTCAGCTTCAAAATGGCTGACTTGAGAAGGGGAGGAGTCAGCCACAAAATGGCTGCCTTGATAAGGGGAGGAGTCAGCTACAAAATGGCTGCCATGAGAAGGGGAGGAGTTATCTACAAAATGGCTGCCATGATTAGGGTAGGAGTCAGCTACAAAATGGCTGCCTTGAGAAGGGGAGGAGTCAGCTACAAAATGGCTTCCATGAGAAGGGGAGGAGTCACCTACAAAATGGCTGCCATGTTTGGGTAGGAGTCAGCTACAAAATGGCTGCCTTGAGAAGGGGAGGAGTTACCTACAATATGGCTGCCATGATTAGGTTAGGAGTCAGCTACAAAATGGCTGCCTTGAAAACGGGAGGAATCAGCTACAAAATGGCTGCCTTGAGAAAGGGAGGACTCAGCTACAAAATGGCTGCCATGATTAGGGTAGGAGTCAGCTACAAAATGGCTGCCTTGAGAAGGGGAGGAGTCAGCTACAAAATGGCTGCCTTGAGAAGGGGAGGAGTCAGCTACAAAATGGCTGCCATGATTATGGTCGGAGTCAGCTACAAAATGGCTGCCATGAGAAGGGGAGGAGTAATCTACAAAATAGCTGCCATGATTAGGGTAGGAGTCAGCAACAAAATGGCTGCCTTGAGAAGGGGAGGAGTCAGCTACAAAATGGCTGCCATGGGAGGGGGAGTAGTCAGCCACAACATGGCTGCCATGATTAGGGTAGGAGTCAGCTGCAAAATGGCTGCCTTGATAAGGGGAGGAGTCAGTTACAAAATGGCTGCCTTGAGAAGGGGAGGAGTCAGCAACAATATGGCTGCCATGAGAAGGGGAGGAGTTACCTACAAAATGGCTGCCATGATTAGGGTATGAGTCAGCTACAAAATGGCTGCCTTGAGAAGGGGAGGATTCAGCTACAAAATGGCTGGCTTAAAAATGGGAGGAGTCAGCTTCAAAATGGCTGCCTTGAAAAGGGGAGGAGTCAGCTACAAAATGGCTGCCTTGAGAAGGGGAGGAGTCAGCTACAAAATGGCTGCCATGAGAAGGGGAGGAGTTACCTACAAAATGGCTGCCATGATTAGGGTATGAGTCAGCTACAAAATGGCTGCCATGAGAAGGGGAGGAGTTACCTACAAAATGGCTGCCTTGAGAAGGGGAGGAGTCAGCTACAAAATGGCTGCCATGGGAGGGGGAGTAGTCAGCCACAAAATGGCTGCCATGATTAGGGTAGGAGTCAGCTGCAAAATGGCTGCCTTGATAAGGGGAGGAGTCAGCTACAAAATGGCTGCCTTGAGAAGGGGAGGAGTCAGCAACAATATGGCTGCGATGAGAAGGGGAGGAGTTACCTACAAAATGGCTGCCAAGATTAGGGTATGAGTCAGCTACAAAATGGCTGCCTTGAAAAGGGGAGGAGTCAGCTACAAAATGGCTGCCTTGAAAAGGGGAGGAGTCAGCTACAAAATGGCTGCCTTGAAAAGGGGAGGAGTCAGCTACAAAATGGCTGCCTTGATAAGGGGAGGAGTCAGCTACAAAATGGCTGCCTTGAGAAGGGGAGGAGTTAGCTACAAAATGGCTGCCATGAGAAGGGGAGGAGTTACCTACAAAATGGCTACAATGATTAGAGTAGGAATCAGCTACAAAATGGCTGCCTTGAGAAGGGGAGGAGTCAGCAACAAAATGGCTGCCATGAGAAGGGGAGGAGTTAGCTACAAAATGGCTGCCATGATTAGGGTAGGAGTCAGCTACAAAATAGCTACCATGATTAGGGTATGAGTCACCTACAAAATGGCTGCCTTGAGAAGGGGAGGAGTCAGCTACAAAATGGCTGCCTTGAGAAGGGGAGGAGTCAGCTACAAAATGGCTCCCATAGGAATGGGAGGACTCAGCTTCAAAATGGCTGACTTGAGAAGGGGAGCAGTCAGCCACAAAATGGCTGCCTTGATAAGGGGAGGAGTCAGCTACAAAATGGCTGCCATGAGAAGGGGAGGAGTTATCTTCAAAATGGCTGCCATGATTAGGGTAGGAGTTAGCTACAAAATGGCTGCCTTGAGAAGGGGAGGAGTCAGCCACAAAATGGCTGCCTTGAGAAGGGGATGAGTCAGCTACAAAATGGCTGCCTTGAGAAGGGGAGAAGTCAGCTACAAAATGGCTGCCTTGAGAAGGGGAGGAGTCAGCTACAAGATGGCTCCCATAGGAATGGGAGGAGTCAGCTTCAAAATGGCTGACTTGAGAAGGGGAGCAGTCAGCCACAAAATGGCTGCCTTGATAAGGGGAGGAGTCAGCTACAAAATGGCTGCCTTGAGAAGGGGAGGAGTCAGCTACAAAATGGCTGCCATGAGAAGGGGAGGAGTCAGCTACAAAATGGCTGCCATGTTAGGGTTGGAGTCAGCTACAAAATGGCTGCCTTGAGAAGGGGAGGAGTTACCTACAATATGGCTGCCATGATTAGGTTAGGAGTCAGTTACAAAATGGCTGCCTTAAGAAGGGGAGGAGTCAGCTACAAAATTGCTGCCTTAAGAAGGGGAGGAGTCAGCTACAAAATGGCTGCCTTGAGAAAGGGAGGAGTCAGCTACAAAATGGCTGCCATGATTAGGGTAGGAGTCAGCTACAAAATGGCTGCCTTGATAAGGGGAGGAGTCAGCTACAAAATGGCTGCCTTGAGAAGGGGATGAGTCAGCTACAAAATGGCTGCCATGAGAAGGGGAGGAGTCACCTACAAAATGGCTGCCATGTTAGGGTAGGAGTCAGCTACAAAATGGCTGCCTTGAGAAGGGGAGGAGTTACCTACAATATGGCTGCCATGATTAGGTTAGGAGTCACCTACAAAATGGCTGCCATGAGAAGGGGAGGAGTTACCTACAAAATGGCTGCCATGATTAGGGTAGGAGTCAGCTACAAAATGGCTGCCTTGAGAAGAGGAGGAGTTACCTACAAAATGGCTACCATGATTAGGGTATGAGTCAGCTACAAAATGGCTGCCTTGAGAAGAGGAGGAGTCAGCTACAAAATGGCTACAATGAGAAGGGGAGGAGTTACCTACAAAATGGCTGCCATGATTAGGTTAGGAGTCAGCTACAAAATAGCTGCCTTGAGAAGGGGAGGAGTCAGCTACAAAATGGCTGCCTTGAGAAGGGGAGGAGTCAGCTACAAAATGGCTGCCATGAGAATGGGGGGAATTTTTGAGCTGACTCCTCCCCTTCCTATGGCAGCCATTTTTAGCTGACTCCTCCCCTAATCATGGTAGCCATTTTGTAGCTGACTACTCCTCTTCCTATGGCAGCCATTTTGTACCTGACTCCTCCCTTTGCTATGGCAGCCGTTTTGTAGCTGACTCCTCCCCTTTTCAAGGCAGCCATTTTGTAGCTGACTACTCCTCTTCCTATGGCAGCCATTTTGTACCTGACTCCTCCCTTTGCTATGGCAGCCATTTTGTAGCTTACTCCTCCCCTTCTCATGGCAGCTATTTTGTACCTGACTTCTCCCTTTCCTATGGCAGCCATTTTCTACCTAACTCCTTCCCTTCTCAAGGCAGCCATTTTGTAGCTGAGTCCTCCCCTTCTCAAGGCAACCATTTTGTAGCTGAGTCCTCCCCTTCTCAAGGCAGGCATTTTGTAGCTGAGTCCTCCCCTTCTAATGGCAGCCATTTTGTAGCTGACTCCTCCCCTTTTCAAGGCAGCCATTTTGTAGCTAACTCCTCCCTCTTCCTATGGCAGCCATTTTGTAGCTAACTCCTCCCCTTCTAATGGCAGCCATTTTGACGATGGCAGCCATTTTGTACCTGACTCCTCCCATTCTCAAGGCAGCAATTTTGTAGCTCAATCCTCCCCTCATGGCAGCCATTTTGTAGCTAACTCCTCCCCTTTTCATGGCAGCCATTTTGTAGCAGACTCATGGCAGCCATTTTGTAGATAACTCATGGCTTCCATCTTGCAGCTGACTCTTCCCCTTCTCATGGCAGCCATTTTGTAGCTGACTCCTCCCCTCCTCATGGCAGCCATTTTGTAGCTGATTCCTCCCATTCTCAAGGCAGCCATTTTGTAGCTGACTCCTCCCCTTGTCATGGCAGCCATTTTGTAGCTAACTCCTCCCTTTTCATGGCAGCCATTTTGTAGCTGACACCTTCCATTCTCAAGGCAGCTATTTTGTAGCTGATTTCTCCCCTTCCTATGGGAGCCATTTTTAACTGAATCCTCCCCTTCTCAAGGTAGCCATTTTGTAGCTAACTCCTGCCCTTCTAATGGGAGGCGCTTTGTAGCTAACTCCTACCCTCCTAATGGCAGCCATTTTGTAGGTCTAAATACAAAATTGCTGCTATGACAAGGGGAGGAGCCATGTACAAAATGGCTGCAATGAAATAGGAAGAATCCAAGCACAAAATGGCTACCAAGGCAGGGGGAGGAGCTAATCACAAAATGGCTACCAAGAAGGGGGAGGAGCCAAGCACAAAATGGCTACCAAGGCAGGGGGAGGGGCCAAGCAAAGAATGGCTACCAAACAAAAGTGGGAGGAGCATAAGAATAAGATTAAATGCAAGAGAGACGATTATTAACGTTCCTGCGATGTCAGAATATGATAAATGGATTTCCGACATTGATCCGTATGTATCTAACAGAGTAGCTCTCCAGGAAGACCAGAGCAAAAGCTGTTACAAGTCCAAACTTGCTGTAAGTTGGATACTTTCTTGTCTCCACTTGGGAAATACGGGTAAAGTTTTAACATATTTAACATATTCCCTTGTTATATGAGATTTTCTTTTACGATCGCATGTAAATTTGGAGGGCCTTTGGCCAATGACAATAAATTTTACTGCTATGCTGATGTTTCGCCGGTTGATTAGGGGTCTTAATGGTTAAAGGACAGACTGTGCAGTTCACAGTAAAACAGTCCAAACTGTGAAATTTTGTTTTTGCCTTTTTAAAACAAGTACAAAGATAAGGGACAAAAACCTGGGCCCAGCCCCAGCGTTTTTACTAGCTGACAACCTGACCGATTCATTCATTGTCTTTTAATGTGCAATTAACCCTTGATCCTCTTGTGCAATCAAGAACAGATGAAGAACCCGGGGTGGTGGTGGGAGAAATGCACTGCAATTCTCACATGAAGCTCTTGGCAGGAGTCCGAAGACCCAATGACTTGCCATTGCCCTTCCAGTTTACACGCTTTAATTTCACATTCACCTCCCCAGCCATAAGAAACTGGCTCTGTCCAACCGGAAATCTCAATCTGCAATCCTGCGAAATTCTTCCTTTTATTGGATTATACACTCCAGAATTGTGACACTGTTGCACTTCCTGCCACATATGTATTAGAGCAGGGGTAGTCAAACTGCAGCCCTCCAGATGTCCATTGACTACAATTCCCGTGATCCTGTATTAAGAGGATCAAAACTTCAGAAATAATTATTTCTATGATGGACGTCGTGACCACAAGCTGCCTGTAGCATCTTTGACGGTTGTCCATAAGGCAGCTAATAATCCTACCTGGCCACCTTCTCTTTACACGATCCGCTAGGCCGGTCCACCCTCCATCCTTCTGTCTAGTTATCAACAGCTTTGACACATTAGATTCCATTGACATCAAAAAGACAGCCGAACAGAGGGGGGGGGGGGGCTTGATGCTCTGGAAGGCACCAGAAGCTTAGCCCCCCACCCCAGTTTTTGATCTGGGCCTTCTGCCAGGATTCGCTGCTCAAAGCATATGAAGAAATCTGTTCCAGCAAGCCTGGGGAGGGGGTTATGGGTAAGGAGGGTGTAAGATAGCAGAAGTGCACAACAGGATAAAAAGGATGTTCCCATGTCCTTTGCACAACCCCCAAGAATCAGGCCATGAAGTCATCCAAGTAGAGGTAAACTTCCATCTATTGACATTCTTGTTGTATCTTGCTTGGTTCAGGAATGAACTGGTGGTAGTTGTGGCTTCCCTGAACTGATTTGTGTATTAATTGGCTTTGGTAACGGGTCTCAAGTTGCATCAGATGATGAAAGTTTTTCTCTTGAAAGTGAGTGCTTGTTGTGGGCACCACAGAAGTACCATCGTTTCCAAAGCATGGCTCATGGGACTTGTAGTCCACGGTCCTCTGGGGAGCCAAGTTTTGGGCACCCCTGTGACAGAGGTTTAGAATATTTTGTACATGGCAGGAGAAAGCTGATAGAGACGCTCTTCCCAACTATCAGAATTCAAGGGCATCCAGTGACACTGTCAGACAGTCGGTTCAGGATAGACAAAAGGAAACATTCCTAGACACAGAGAGCGATTAAAATGTGGAATTCGCGGCCGAGCGTGGAGCAATGCCCACAGGAATAAACACCTTGAAAAGAGGATTAGACATTCCTGGAGAAGTCTGAATGACTGCTAGCTCTGGTGACTGAGGTGAACCTCCACATTCAAGGGCACTAATCCTCTGAATCTCAGAGCCTGGAGGCAGCATCAAGGGAAGGCCTTGCCCTCTGTGCCCTGTTGTCGGCCATCCAGAGGAACCTGTTGGCCATGATGTGAAACTAACTCAATCTAGTAGGGCTCTTCTTATGTTCTTAATGTACCCAAGGCAACAATGCAGGAGGGTACGATTGGGTACATGCAGCTTGATGTAGTGGTTAGAAGTGCAGACTTCTAATCTGGCGAGCCAGGTTTGATTCTGCGCTCCCTCAACATGCAGTCAAGCTGGGTGACCTTTGGCTAGTCACAGTCCTGATAATGCTGTTCCCACCGAGCAGTCCTGTTAGGGCTCTCTCAGCCTCACTTACCTCACAGGGTGTCTGTTGTGGGGAGAGGAAGGGAAGGCGGTTGTCGGACACTTTGAGACCCCTTTGGGCAGTGAAAAGTGGCATATAAAAAACAGCTTTTCCTCTTCTTCCATGGATCCTGTTGTAAAATCAAGGGAAAACAGCCACGTGTCCTGGGCTGACCTTCTCTTCGGACCGGGCATTTTCTCACTGTGTCCTCAAGGATAGCACAGCCCATTGTGTGGACACAGGAAAAGGCGTGTCCTATAGCGATGACTTCACAGTCCTCTTAGAAGTTGTTCCCACAGAACAGTCCTGTCTGAGCTCTCTCAGCCCCCCCCCCCACCTCACAGGGTGTCTGTTGTGTGGAGAGGAAGGGAAGGAGGTTGTAAGCCGCTTGAGACTCTTCAGGGTAGTGAAAAGCAGGGTATAAAAAAAACAACTCTTCTTCTTCTCTCCAGATTTCCAGATGTTTTTGGCTGTTGTGATTCTTTCCTTTACAGGCGCAGAGATCTTTGTAAATTGCCACGAATATGCCGTGTTATTTATATCAAATACCCCTCAGCTGCTGCAAGCCAGGCCTAGAGGTGAGGCCTATAAAGACAACACCATCACTAACTGGACTCCCTCACAAGTCAACAAATATCTACACGGCATTTGGGAAATCTTATCATGTATTGCAACTTCCGCGCCACCAGAGAAGGTGGCAAATTTTCAACTGGCATTAATGAAGCGGTCGGATGGTTTCAAACGTTGAATGTTAAAATATGTTCTTTTTGTTGCCCTGTTGCGAGTCACAATGAGCCCTCGGGGAAGGGCGGCCAACGCTGCAAAACCGACTGCTTATCCTGCTTCCGATGTTTCTATATTGTCAGTGCTGTGTTACTATTATGCCGGTTTTAATTCCTGCTAAATTTAATTGCACGCAAACCGCCCTGAGCCGTTCCGAGAGGGCGGTATAGAAATGTAATTATTAATAACACAGATTGAAAAACAAATGAAGACATAAATAAATATCCACCCTGTCGGGCAGGATGCTAATATTCCACAAAAGAACCAGTTCATCTGCTTTGCGGGGTTAGGTTTAAGTTTTTATTCTTTTCTTTTCTTCTTCTTTTTTTTTTTAAAGCTTTGGTCTATACAAAAAAACCCTTAGAGAAATAATAATAAAATTTTCTGAAGTACGCTTGCAGCTGCATTGATCCCTTTTCCAGTGGAAGCCTCAAGCCAACACATTGCAAGAGCCGCTTTTAAAAATGCATTAGAGGAGGGAAGGGAGGCAGAGAAGCCGGGCAGGAGGAAAAACACGCCAGTCACCGGGAAAGTCAGGGGAAGGAAGAGAAGGGGAGAAGAGTCCAAAGAAATGAGCAAGAATTGGTCAGTAGAAGAACTGCCTGCCAAACTCTCTGGTTTGGTTGTAGCACTTAAAAAAACCAGAGAAAGTGCACGGTCCAGAAATCTCACGTCCCCACTGGTTGTCCTTATTCTTTCATCGAAACAGAAACGCAAAGGCGAACGGGAAAGAATCAGCGACATTTCTATTTTATTCACTTTCTAATTAGCAAGAACTAGAAGTGCAAACCAAGAAAGGAGGGAGGGGGACACCAGCAAAAAGGCAGTCTCGAACTACATCGTGGGGGATTAGTATGTGTTTATTTGAAAAATAAAAATACTCTTGTGAAGATCCCATAGCAGTTCTGAGGATGTCGTCCAAATTTTAGGAAAGCCAGATGTGGGCAGAGAGGAGAAGAAAACCTGATTCAAGAGGGAAGCTGGGAGAAGAGGAACAGCGAGGCGGAGAGAGAGAGAGATTGACCGCTGGTAGAAAGGTATTATTACATGGTGGTTAGAAACAGTCCCTGGACAGGGGGGCGAGGGGGGTCTCGGCACCCACAGGCCCGCAGGAGAGAGAACCTTTTTTTTCTTTTTTTAGAAAATAAAACCTCTTTGCAGGGAAAGGAAGAGTCCGTTATCTTTCTTAGGCACTTCTGTCTCCCAAGTGCCCCGGACTCGAGCACTGCTCTCTTCTGTGTTGAGAAAATATCTGTGTGATGAGAAAAAGAATCATCAGATTCAAAGAACAGAGAGACGGTCTCTACAACCCAGGTTCCCCCATAGCCTGTAGGCTCCTAAGTGCCTTTCACCGAGCAATCAAGGGAAGGACCAGATTCCACAGTAGAGACAAGTGTGTGGCCAGCTTCCCTTCCCATCCTCCTCTTAGCCCAGCGATAGCAGCATGCAATCAGGATCAAAAGAAACCTTGCTTTGCTCCTCGTGCGCTAGCCATCTGGCAGAGATGGTGATTTGGTGAACTTAGGCAGATCGAGAGTGGGTGGGCAGAAGGGATTGGCTCTTCTGGCTGTCATTATCAGTTGTTAGGCAGCCGCCCGCTCCCTTTAAATCCCCTCCACCTCTGCAGGCAATATTTGCGGAGAGATTTAAAGGGAGCGGGCAGCATGCCCATCTTTATCAACTCTCTTCCCCACCCCGCCTCCTTCCCAGGCACTGCCTGAGCAAGTGTGAATGGGGGAGATGCATTTAAACAACCAAACCTGTGCCCAATTCGCCAGATCATAATTTGGCATACTCTGATCCAGACCATTTAAATGCAGGGGCCAAGTGCTTCGGCTACGATACCTTTTTGGCTTATCCGAGCCAAGCTGCCCATCCCTAGTTACAACTATAAGTATTATCGTTTCTCAATAGACTCCTTTCCCAGGGCCGGCCAATCATCTATAAATCTACAAATCTCCTGTGTGCAAGAGTAGGAATCAACACTCAACGGGTGAAGTCTGCACAGCGTCATGAGTGGAGTCCTGGATTAGGATCTAGGGCAGAGGCTCTCAAACCTTTTGCAGCCTTTGGAGTTCATTCCAGGCATGGTGCACAGAGCCCCAAAATGGGTGCCATAAAATGACTAATGCAGGAGGCGGACCCAGCTACAAAATGGGTGCCCCAGGTTACCTTCAGGGGCACAGTGAAGATCTTTGCACTGTGGTGGCAGCTGCTGTCCAAGCGACATTAAATCTAACAGCCAATCAGAGGCCACACTAGGCAATAGCCCCGCCTGGTCCCACCCACTTTCTCAAAACACTTGACGGGCACAAGAAAAGGCACCGGTTGACACAATGGCACCCACAGGCACCATGTTGGGGACCCCTGATCTGGGGGGCCCAGTTTCAAATCCCGACTCTGCCAACTCAATCTGTGACTCTAAGCCAATCAGTCTCACTCAGCCTAACCTACCTTATAGGGTAAAAGAGAGTTCTTTGGGGGGTAAAACAGGGGAGTGAAGACAGAGTGCATGCCATAGCGTCTTATCATTTGAGGAATTTGGGTCCCATTGGCTATTCAATTCCAAATCATGCCCATAAAGGGAGGCCTTTACCTTAAGCTCTCCCGAGGAGACCACTAGGCAAGCATGTGGTCCGCATACGTTGCCCGCACACCATCGCTGTAGGCGTCCATGGGGTACTCAGCATCCATGTCCAGGTGCATGTCCATGGGGTCATCCCCAGGGTACATGGCGCGATAGCCCCCGTCCAATTCTAAAGGACAAAAACATAGGGGGTCATACAACGCTTACCGATATGGGGGAGGGGTGGCAAATACAAATGACTATAAGCTGAACCCCAAATGGGACATTAGGCCCATGCAAGATCAGACCCAGAGCTGGCCGTGCTCCAAGCCCCATTGATGCAGCGCAGCTAACTATGTGCTGAAAAGAAAGGATGTAGGTCACAGACACAGAGCCTTCTGAATGGGGGTTCATGGAGATTCATGGAGAATAGGTCTTCCAGTGGCTGAGTTCTGTCAGGCCCTACCAAAGTCACCATCCCCCCTGGAAATCTTAAGCCAGGTAACTTAAACCAGGTGGAGTCCAGATACTTTTGTGGGAATGTGGTTTAGAATCATAGAATCATAGAGTTGGAAGGGGCCATACAGGCCATCTAGTCCAACCCCCTGCTCAACGCAGGATCATAGAATCATAGAATCATAGAGTTGGAAGGGGCCAAACAGGCCATCTAGTCCAACCCCCTGCTCAATGCAGGATCATAGAATCATAGAGTTGGAAGGGGCCAAACAGGCCATCTAGTCCAACCCCCTGCTCAATGCAGGATCATAGAATCATAGAGTTGGAAGGGGCCAAACAGGCCATCTAGTCCAACCCCCTGCTCAACGCAGGATTAGCCCTAAGCATCCTAAAGCGCTTCCTTCCTTCCTCCACATTGAGCAAAGGCCTAATAAGTTTAAGCATCCCATTTCATTGTACTAAGGAAGACAGCCACTACTCGCAGTAGTGAATTTCGATAAGACTGTGATCTTTCTCCTGGTTACTTACCGTCTGCGTATGGCTCGTGAATGGGGATCATGCTCTGGGCCTGTGGAGAGACGACAATTCACAACACGGTGATTCCAGCTTTCTACAGATTAAGGCAGTTAACTCAGACCAACCACAAGGGGTCACTATTGAGTGATACTGCTCGAGGGTTCCTTCCTTAGATTTTCCACGGTAACTCAGCATGGCAGCCATTTTGTTGGTCAACTATTTTCTTCGACACATCATGCTTGTGAGGGGGCTGCGAAGCTATGTTCTTACAGGCAGTGGCCAACACTTGCATAATTTTATGGTTGGGGGTCACCCACAACTTGAGGAACTGTATTAAAGGGTCGCGGCATCAGGGAGGTTGAGAAGCACTGATTTATTGGGTGATATGATAATATATGGTCATGTCAACACCCCCCTCAATGGCCAATGTTGGGCCTGGAGAATGTTTCAGGGGTTTCTCAAGGGTAATAAAGTTGAGAAAGGCTATGCTAGGGGATAATATTCAGATTCGTTTTGCTCTTCATGTTGGAGCTAGCTTCCTCAAGCCTCAAAGTCCAGTGCAATGTCTTTTGATCCCAATCATAAAGTCCAAATTACATTCAAGGCTGATTTACTCAATTCAGTAGAACCATTCCATGCTCAAATGTTAGAGAACACCAGAGTGAAATCTTACAGACGGCACACCAGGTGCTCTGAATGCGCACTGCGCATATTAGCTGGCATCCCATCGCATGAACATCTGGGCTTCCCACCCTTGGAGGTTTGGATGTGCTAATTTGAGTTGAAGGACTGTTATGCACAATAGAGTTGTTATATTCTTACCCATTTAGTACTGTATTGATATATCAGCCTTCCATCCTTCCGAGGTCGGTAAAATGAGTACCCAGCTTGCTGGGGGGTAAACGGTAATGACAGGGGAAGGCACTGGCAAACCACCCCGTATTGAGTCTGCCATGAAAACGCTGGAGGGCGTCACCCCAAGGGTCAGACATCACCCGGTGCTTGCACAGGGGATACCTTTACCTTTATTCTATGCATCCTTCACTTGCATTTAAATATTTTAGGTTATTATATGTTGCGTAAATACCGTGTGTTGGATTATATTGCTATTTGTGCATATTACACAGATTAGCCTTGGCTTGGGGGGAATTTAGACCCCAGTTGAGGGGCCAAAGGATCCCCATGTTTGGCACCTTTCACCAACTTCAGGGTTTTAAAAGGACAGGGGATATCCCCTACCCCGCTACCCCCCAAAACAGGCAAGAAGCCTAAACCAAATGTGACATGGCATCACCCCGAGGTCGTCCAATGAGGAAAGGGGTGGGGTGGGGTAGAACACACAACACCCAGCCAGGCAAAAAGCACCCTAAGAAATCCAGGACTACATTTCCCAGCATTCTCTGACCCAAGGACATGCTCCCTGTCGAAAAGCGATACAATGACTTGAACTGCAAAAACCAGCTGGATTTCATTCATTGGGGGGAAGAGACATTAGCATGGCAGCTGCGGCACCCAGGCAAAGTGGCTACAGTGACCAATGGACACTGGTGGCGTCAGCCTGGCCACATGGAAGAGTCTGGTGATAAAGGAAGTGGCTGGGGTGGGGCTGACATTTGGGGCCTGCTTGCTCCCTCGAGTGCTGAGGTCACTTCTGACCGAACCGCATTGCTCACTGAGATTCCACCGAATTCATTATGCCCCAGTTCTATCCTAACTGCTGGAAGGAACAAGCTGCTTCCTGCCTCTTGCGGACCACTCTGGAAGCAGCAGAAGCCCCTCCCTTTGCCTCCACCCTCTTAATTTTCCACGGAGCGCATTTTTAAAAGCCCTTTGGAGTGGCAAAGGCGGCTCCTGGGCATCCTGAATATTGGCTCCTTTGAAAGTTAGCTCCTACGCTTGAACTTCTAAACATTCCAGCTCTGAAGGAGATAAAACGCCCTGGGGAGGATGCGGCTGCCGGCTCCTCCTTCTCACTCCCATGGCACAAGGACAAAGTTTGGGAAAGGGAGGCCTGTTTGCCATTGTGGTAGCCCCCACCCCCCCACACACCACCAGGTCTACCTCTTATGTAGATAAACACAGCTCTCCTATCACACCTGCCCCTCCTCTTCTCCAGGCAGCACATCTCCAACTCTCTCGGCCTCTCCTGGTTGGCCTTTCCCTGAACACCTTCGGACTTCAGCCTCCCTTCCCAAACCCATTAACCCCTCGTTGCCCGAGTGCCAGCGAGAACTCACAGCTTCCCAAGCGGCAGGGTCGTGCTTGAACAGTGAATTGGTCAGCTCCACCGAAACGCGTTTCCGATAATCCGGGTTTTTGTCTTCTGAGATGCGGAAGAGCACGGCCGCCGCGTACGTGGCTGGAGGGACACAAAATACAGGGAGGCCCTTTCAGAGTCTCCTTTGGTGTTATTCCTGGTGCTGCTACGACATCATCTGCATGGCTACTGGGGCACTGCTACAACGCTGCCATCTCAGCCTCTCTGTTTTGTTTCTATCCTTCTGTAAACCTTTCCCAGACTGAAGGAAAATCCCCATGTGGCAGAGTGCCTATCAAAAGCAGAGGCGATAAAACCCTAGTGATGTCAGTTTGCTGTGGGCTGAGTCGTTTTGTTCCGGCTCATTTTGTCATCTGGGCTGATTTCATGCCACTCATAGCAGATCTTCTACTGAGATCTGAAGGCATTGTTTCTAATTGACCACGAGCACTGTGCAATACAATGTACGCTTGGTCTGTTTAGCCAGGAGAGGAGACGACTGAGAGGGGATCTGAGAACCATCTTCAAATATTTAAAAGGGGGCCATATGGAGGATGGAGCAGAGTTGATCTCTCTTGCCCCAGAGGGACAGACCAGAACCAATGGGATGAAATTAATTCAAAAGAAATTCAATCTAAACCTCCGGAAGAAGTTCCTGACAGTTAGAGCGGTTCCTCAGTGGAACAGGCTTCCTCAGCAGGTGGTGGGTTCTCTATCTTTGGAAATTTTTAAACAGAGGCTGGATAGCCATCGGACGGAGAGGCTGATCCTGTGAAGGTTCACGGGGGTGGCCGATTACAGTGAGTGAGCGATAGGGTCGTGAGCATCCTGCACAGTGCAGGGGGTCAGACTAGATGACCCAGAAGGTCCCTTCCGACTCTTATTATCATTCTATGACTCTAAATTTAATCGATTTCTACGATAACAGTTTTTACACTTCTCGACTCCTTTGCTCCCTAGCTCCTTTTACAGGCTGGGTTTGTTTCCTCTCCCTCCCCTGTTTGGTTTTCGGGGCACACACTGCTCACCTGTGCCTTCGTTCCGGGAGTGCAGAAGCTCCATCAGCGGGGCCGAGGCACCCTCCGCGTCGATTGCGTCGGCTGCCTCTTTGTCCTGGGCCAGCTCACACAGCACGCCTGCGGCCACACGCTGGATGTTTTCGACCGGAGAATACAGGAGCTGCGGTTTGGGAAGGGAAGAGAGAAAGGGAGCGTGAGGAAGGGAAGCCTGCATAAGAGAATCCATGCTGGATGAGGCTCATCCTGTCCAGTGCTCTGTGACCCACACTGACCAAAACCCAGAGCCGCTGGGAGGCCCACCAGTGGGGCCTCAACTCCAGAAGCCCTCCCACTGCTGCCCCCCAAGCACCAAGAATACACAGAGCATCTCTGCCCCCACAGCAGGATTCACAGCAAGATTGTGTAAGTTGGCCTCGTTGAACACACCACCTTGGTGCGTGCACTTTGTTTGGGTGAGGGTTTTTTAAATTAATTAAATTAATTATATTTATATACCGCCTTCCCCGGAGGCTCAGGGCGGTTTTAAGACATGTGGTCAGATCTACAACCCAGACCCTACTTCTTTGTTTCTTGAAAGCCCCGATCCTCTGATTGCCTGGACTCGCTTTGCGTAATCTGCCTTTGTAATTCGCCCTCATTGTTCTTGTGCAGGTTGGGCTGGGCTGAGAAAGAGGGGCAGGTTTCTGGTCATCACAAGACGAGCTACGGGGCCCAGAGGTGGTCTGGATCAAGGTCGGTCTCTTCCACGCAACACCGCCCGTCCCCAGCATGGCCCGTCCTTGAAGCGTCCCCTCCCTGCCTCCTCCGAGCGCTCCCCCACCTGCACGAAGAGCGGAATGGTGTTCAGGCGGAAGATTTCCATGCGGTTCATCGGGTCGCGGGCCAAAATGTGCAGAGCGCCTGTCGAGCCTTCCACGATCTCTTCCATTTTCACTCCATCCTGAAGGGGCGAGAAGGCGATTTCAGAGAACCAGGATGTACACGGTACACAGCAGCCTGCCCCTAAGCCCCGTCAGCAGTGTGGCCTGGAGCCCAATCAATTCACACCAAATGAGTGTGCCTTTAATTAGAGTTAACCCCACGTGGCTTGTTCCCCTAGAGCAGGGGGAGTCAAACCTGTGGTCCTCCAGATGTCCATGGACTACAATTCCCATGAGCCCCTGCCAGCATTTGCCGGCAGGGGCTCATGGGAATTGTAGTCCATGGACATCTGGAGGACCGCAGGTTGACAAGCCCTGCCCTAGAGATCCCCAATAAATCTTCCAAAGCAACAATCCCAACAGGTTGTTTTGTCTTCCAGGGTGCTCTCCCCAAGCCGATCCCCCTCTGTGGCCCCTCACCGTATACGGCTGCTGTGTGCCGGCCGCTGCGTGGCGCTGGGCGTCCTGGTGGGCCTTCACCAACAGCTGGACCAGGCGTGGGATGACCGCAGCTTCCTGCAAGGGGGCGTGGTTGGCGGGGCACAAGGCCAGGTTGCGGATGAGGCCGATGGTAGCCTGAGAGCAGAAGGGAGAAGAGGGACGTGGGGTCCTTGAGAACTCTGGTCAGAAGGCTTTTTGGATTGCGGCGTGTTAATCTACCAGTTGGCTATATTATTTGTTTTTACGTGCATGAATGGCGCCACTTCTGTGGTTGCTCGAAGCTTGAAGAATGCTTGAGGGTTTCTCAACGGTAAAAAAAATGGAGAATGGCCGTCTCATACCAGTGGGGCAGTGGGAATACAGTGGCGTCTAGATGCTATTCCTACGTTTGTATGCAAGGAGCTCAGCTGCTGATGGTATTCTGTAGGCCTCAGCCATCGGCCCAGTGGGACCGCTCTATCTCACAACCCCCACAGAACCATTCCAGGCCCTTAAGGGCCCCGATCTCTCCTGGGAGCCCATTTTTCCAGGCTGCTGTCAGGGCTGAGAAAGCCAATTTAACTTCTGCTTATGATTCTCTCCCTGCAACCTGATACTGTGCAACCTTTGTGCTGCAAGATTTTTCTGAGCATTTCAACTGCAGGGCTATCTCAGGCCAAGGTACACACATTCAGCCTAACCCAGCTCACAAGGTTGCCAAGAGGACAAAACAGAAAAGGGGGAAATGATGAAAGTGCGGGGGAGAGGAAGGCAGGGCATATGAGAATGACTGTCATATCCACTCTCCTGCCAGAGCCAGGAGAGTTGAGTTAGAAGTTTATTGAGCTCCATCCCACCTCCTTCCACCTCTTTTAACCTTCTCTCACCTTGTGGCCAAGCTTTATTGCTTAGGGAGGCTCTCCCTCCCCTGCTGGGAGATCTCTGAGAACTCTCTCTTATTTCCCCGATTGTCCTTGGTTTGTTTGGGGGATGCTGGAAATTTACTGCCGAGATCAACCACCAGGGCAGACCAGATGCCTCCAGCTATTCGCACCTTTTTAGATCAATAGCCTCATCCTACGTGAACCCCTCTTCCCGCCTAAACTACCCTCCAATAAATACCCCTCCGAGAGCAATCCATCCCTCTCTCTTTCAGTGCATGACTCTGCACCCACCACTGCTGTATTTCGCATCATCTCATGGATCCTCTCAATAAAGACTAGCTTCTTAGCACCACCTGTGTCTGAAGCATTTCTAATTGAGAGGGTCGCTTCCGATCGAGCGGTTCAGCCACGGTTTGTGACAATGACTAAAAACCAGAGGCGCGTAAAGGTTCAGCCACTGAGCCTCCTGACCGCCATACCTTAATCAGGGGCCACTGGTTGGGCTGGTTGAGGAGCTTCACGATGGCGGGGATGCCATAGTTGAGCCGCACAGAATTCTGGGCCATCTCGGCCTCCGGATGCCGGCTTGTGAGGTGCCTCAGGGCACAGACGGCTGGCTCGGTGATGTCCTCTTTGTCTCCTGCTCGGAGGATGGTGTGGATCAGGGCCTCCACCCCGTTGGACTGAGTCACCAGGGTCTTGTTCTTGCTGTTGTTGCAGGTCAGATTGGAGAGGGTGCCGGTGGCACAGGTCAGCACGTTGATGTCATCAGAGCTCAGTTGGTTGACCAGGATCTTCAGGACGCCGTCGAGACCCTCCTGCAAGAGACGACAACGGGCAGCAGGGGAGCGGGAGAGAGGAAATTCGCCAGTGGGTTACAAGCAAAGCCCGTTGAGTGAGGAAGAAAAACCAGGCAACTTTTTAAAATTGTTTCATTTATACCCTGCACCCACTCTCCACAGGTGACTCAGGGAGGCTTAGAACATTTCAAAAAGGATGTGGAGAAAATTGGGAGGGTGCAGAGGAGAACAATGTGGATGATCTGGGGCCAGGGGACCAAGCCCTACGAGGAAAGGCTGAGGGACTTGGGAATGTTCAGCCTGGAGAAGAGGAGTTGGAGAGGGGACAGGGTGGCTCTCTTGAAGGATCTGAAAGGTTGTGACTTAGAGAAGTGCTGGGAACGGTTCCTGTTGGCAGCACAGTAGAGGACCCACAGAAATGGGTTCAAATTACATGTAGAACGGAACTAGTTAGGCACCAGGGGAAAGAAATTCACAGTCTGAATAGTTCAGCAGTGGAATGGGCTGCCTAAGGAGGTGGGGAGCTCCCCCTCACTGGGGGTCTTTAAAAGCAGCAGCTGGACAGATCCTTAACCTGGATGCTTGAGGCAGATCATGCATTGATCAGGGGGTTGGACTAGATGGCCTGTAAGTCCCCTTCCAACTCTATGATTCTATGCTTTTAAAGTAGAACAAAATGCAAATAAATGCAATAAATGTAGAACAGTTAAGCCAATTGAATGACCAACTTAACAGTGAATGACTCATAACTCGTAGCCCTCCAAAGGCCATGCAAAACAAAGTAGCCCTGAATTCCAAAAGGAATGCTGGAAGACCCTACAAGATAAGGAGCAACCACTGAAAATAACCTTGCCCAGATGGTTGAAAAGCAGGCAATTTGCAGGCCGGGCACCTGAAAAAGGACCTGCAAACACTCCAACATCTCCACCCCTTAAAAGGTAATACACCTTTACTGTAGACCCTTCTAGCTTGGAATCTTGCGGGCAAATCCTGGGCACAGATCCAACTTTAAAAGGCCACCAAAATCAGTGGTCTTAGATAAGCCACAAGTCTGCTTAGGGCTGCACTGTTAAGTCTACATGAGGAGGGCACGGGGAGAAGGGGAGGGTCAATATTAGGATGCGCCAATTTGGAGAAGGGGCCCTTGCCCAACTGCCCTTCGGTCCCTTCTCAAAGAGGTCTTCCAGTGACTGACCAGGAGCCCCCAAGCAGTTCTACAAAAGAAGCTCAGGAGGCGTTCATGTCTTATATGAATGAGAAGCAAGCTGTGGGTGGCATTCTGCAGGCTTCAACCACAGGCCCATGGAATAGCCCTGTCTTGCACAACCTGCGGAACTGTTTCGGTTTGAAGCCAAAATGTCCCAGTGGGTTCTGCTCACCTGTTTGGTGGCCACATCGGAGAGATTCCTCAGAGTCCACAGGCAGTTCTGGACCAGTCTTGGGCTGGAACTGGTCAGGTGCTTCCCCAGGGCTTGCATGCCGCCTGTGTGCGTGAAGGGGAGAGAAAAAAGCAAGTTATCTGCTTCACGGCGCCTTGCCTCAGCATCCGACACAGGTCAGGATGTCTGCAATCAAAGCTAAACCTTTATACTGATGGCTTCGAATCTCTCAGCTTCACATTCCCCTCCTTTCTTACAGGAGGAAGCCAAAGGCCTCTAAAAGCACGAGCACACCATACGATCCTGCGTGCCAAACTGCCTCTTAAGGATATTTATAACCCAGCACCTTCCTCAAACACTGGGACACACCACACTAGACAAAACACACACTCAAGTTAAGGGTTTAGCCAAGTTGATATGAGGCAGTTCAGTCCTCATTTTATAATTATTTTATACCCTACTTTTCTCTACCAGAAGGAGTCTCAACGTGGCCGACAATCGCCTTCCCTTCCTCTCCCCGCAACAGGCACCCTGTGAGGGAGGTGGGGCTGAGAGAGCTCTGACAGGACTGCTCTGTGACGACAGCACTATCAGGACTGTGACTAGCCCATGGACACCCGTGGGGAGCGGGGAATCAAATCCGGCTCACCGGATAAGAAGCCGCTGCTCTTAACCACTACACCAAGCTGGCTCTTGCCTATTTTATCAGCTATCACAACAGCCAAGCCAAGGCCCCTCACAGGCTTCTGTTGGCTCACCACCACAAATAATGCGTACTGAAATCAGGGCCTTGGCTCACCTCAAGAACTAAGTATTCAGCTTAAAAAAAATAAACTCCACAGGCAGTTTACTAGCTTTGCACCCTTGTGGGTACAGATTTAGGGATTATTCGCCATGTAAATAAAGAAAGAGCCTCTTGTGGCGCAGAGTGGTAAGGCAGCAGACATGCAGTCTGAAAGCTCTGCCCTTGAGGCTGGGAGTTCGATACCAGCAGCCGGCTCAAGGTTGACTCAGCCTTGCATCCTTCTGAGGTCAGTAAAATGAGTCCCCAGCTTGCTGGGGGGTAAACAGTAATGACTGGGGAAGGCACTGGCAAACCACCCCGTATTGAGTCTGCCATGAAAACGCTGGAGGGCGTCACCCCAAGGGTCAGACATGACTCGGTGCTTGCACAGGGGATACTTTTACCTTTTTAAAGAAAGAAAGCCGATCAGCCCAGCCCAACCTAGCCATCTTCAGGTCCTATTGCAAGTTAGCAGCTTTGCGTAAGACGAAAGGGAGGCTGTGACTGACGGCCACTGGAGACTGAGGAGGGTGCCTGGGAAGCATCTTTGCCCGACTCCTCCCAAGCGTTTGAGGCTACTCACCGGCTTCCACAATGGCTGGCTTGTTGCTGGGGCAGACCGACAAGACCTTGAGAACACGGCTTGTGGTCCACAACAGCTTCTCGTACGTGTAGCTGCGCATGATCTGGACGAGGGCTTGGGGGCCGCCGTTGGCCAAAATGATGAGCTGTGAAGACAGAGTGGGGAGACGGACAAGAATGTTGACCTCTTCCACAATAAGGACCTAGTGGAACCGGCGCTGTCCCCAGCCCATTTCAGACTGTTATGTACACATTTAAGCTTGTTACTCCTAAACTGCATGCATTGCGGCATTGCAGGGATGGCCAAGCTGTGGCTCTCCAGATGTCCACAAACTACAATTCCCATGAGCCCCTGACATAAGCTACCTCTGCTGTATTGTTTGAATTGGGGTAACGTGTTTATCTGGAACAGTCTTGGCCCTGGAATGGTCTGCATGTGGAGGAGGAGCAGGGCATCAAATCCGGCTCTCCAGATTAGAAGCCGCTGCTCTTACAGGGGTGGCCAAACAGTGGCTCTCCAGATGTCCATGTACAACAATTCCCATGAACCTCTGCCATACGCAAATGGGCAAGGGATCATGGGAACTGTGGTCCATTAACATCTGGAGAGCCACCCCAGGGGTTTGGCCACCCTTGCACTGCACCAAGCTGGCCTATGAACTTAATGTCTGAGCATTTGAATGGCTTCTACAGAACTCGACGCATACTTCAGCATCCAATCCATCTCCCTCGCCAACCCCCTCCTAATGCAGCGTTTTATGGGGCTGGAGTGAAGAAGGGAACCCTTGCAGGCCATTTCTGGACTCTCCCCTAAGCCACCACCTCAGTATTTTATAAAAATCGAGACTGATAATGTGAGAAGGGGCAGATGAAGGAAGAGTCTGCCCCTTGCCTACGGCAGCGTTCCCGTTGAGTGGCCCGCCTTCCTCTTCCCACCCTGACCTTGCTTTCCTGATTCCCGTAGGCGAGTAGCTGCAGGCAGTCGGTGGTGATGGCCAGGAACTTGGGGTTGTTCTTGGTCAGCAGGGGGACCATCTTCTGGAGCCCGTCAGCCAGGCGCACGGCCATCTTGGCCCCTTCCTGGTACAGCAGCAGGTTGTGCAGGGTGGTGATGGCGTAGAACAAGACAGACTCCACCGGAGAGCTGCAGGCCGAGGGAGACACGTTCTTTTAGTTAGGCCGCCGGCACAATCCCCGAGAAAGACAGGAGTGATCACAAAAAGTGCTTAAGAAGGGGACAACTGAAAAACGGACAACGCAGAACCAAGTCTTTCAGATTTGTTTGTGATACAGACCCAAGCCAGCAATAAAACTTTTTAAATCGTCCTCTGATGAATTGCAACAATGCTTAACGATAAATAAATTGAACATTTAACACAGAATTAAGCTACAAATGTATCAGGATTGATCGTGCACCTAAGGCAGGGCAGGTGTCCAATTTTGGTGTAATTATGCTTTTGGTGTAATTTGCATGCCATGGCACAAGATTTGGCTATGTGCTTGGAAGCCTTAATGTTTCCTCTGGAAAGGAGGCGCTTAATTTCCCCTTCCAAAGGTCACTCAAGGAAACTCTGAAGGGCTTGGAAAAAGTGTTACTTTTCCTTGTAGGAGCCTGCTTAATCAATTGTGAGGTCTTTTGAGTCTTGGCGGTCCTGACCTGGCCCACAAAGTGGGGTTGTTAAAGAGTCCGTGTAGGCTGGCATCCTAGCTCACACAGTGATCAACCAGGTCCCCCTGGAGGGTCAACAACGGCGCATAGAGGCTGAGACCTTCCCTTGAGGGATCAGACCAGTGGTCCATCTAGTCCAGCTTCCTGTCTCACACACTGGCCAACCGGTTCCTCTGGACAGCTAAGACCAGGGCAAAGAGGCTGAAGCCTTCCCCTGATGCTCCCTCCTGGCTCCAGGATTCCCCTGAGATACAGCAACGGCTGCAGATTACCTGAGCATGCGCACCAGAGCCGGAATGCCCCCGGACTTGAAGATAGACAACAGTCCCTCGCGGTGGTGGGACAGGTTGTGGAGGATGCTGGTGGTGCAGCGGGCCGTATCCAGGTCACTGGTGTTTTGCATGGTCCGCACGACTGCAGCCACGATCTGAGGAGACTGCATCAGGGCACGGCGGGACGCCTCCTTCTTTGAGAGCTGGTTCACGATCATGGCAGCTTTGCTGACAACCACCTGGGAGGGAAACAATGAGATGAAAGCTTCATGAGATAGTCGAATGGGCCTTGCTCCACACGACATTAAATTCTAGGCTCATTCTGCACACGGTGGATAATGCACTTTCGAAGTAGATTTTCCTGCTTTACACTGGAAAGGTCCACCGCAAAAGCATCTTGAAAGCACATTATCTAGCACGTGCAAAATTCCTCCTGCTTACATTCCAACCTTGCTTGCCTCTGATGGCCAGAGCTTGTCGCATGAGGCTATGCCGTGTGACGCACTTTTAAATACTGTGTCCTGTGGAAGTCACACACAAAAAGGTTAGCCTGGTTTCTGATGCTGTGCTTGTTGAGCTTGATTCTGCCACTTACAGGAAAGTCGAGGGCCAAAAGAGCCCCACTGGAGCCCCCTACCTTCTGGAGCTCATGGGCACCCTTAGAGTCCTGTGATGGGCACAGGAACCAAATGTAACTGCTGCAAGAGGCGGGACACACCATAGCATGGCTGCCCCAGCATACTTTCGGTAACATGGTGAAGAGCTTGTGCTACCTGCACAGCCAACCAAATCTCCAATGGCTAAGAGAAGCCTTGCTGGGTGAAGCTCCACTCCCTGTCCCCCCCCCCCCTTCTAAAGATATTTGGTGGGCACCAGGAAAAGCATCCGCTGGTACCGGGGTGGCCACAGCATCACCTAGGGGATCTCTGCTCTACTAGCACCAGGAATCTTATTCAGAAATTCCTTTGGTCTCTGCGAGTCCAGCAGATATTACATCTGATAATGTATATACACCAGATGTATACATCTAGGTGCAGTGGTCAGACTGTGGCTGGAGTGCTGTGTGCGATTCTGGAGGTCTCACTTCAAAAAGGACGTGGAGAAAAGAGTGCAGAGGAGAGCGAGGAGGAGGAACTGGGGCCAAGGGACCAAGCCCTACGAGGAAAGGCTAAGGGACTTGGGAAGGCTCAGCCTGGAGAAGAGGAAGTGGAGAGGGGATGTGATGGATCCCTTGAAGGATCTGAAAGGGTGTCACTTGGAGGAGGGCAGGGAAAGGTTCCTGTTGGCAGTGGAGGACAGAACCTGCAGAAATGGCTTTAAACTATGTGTAGAACGGCACTAGCTAGGTATCCGAGAAAATATATTCACAGTCAGAGTAGTTCAGCAGTGGACTAGACTGCCTAAGGAGGTGGCGAGCTCCCCCTCACTGGCGGTTTTCAAGCAGCAACAAAGGAAGGAAAGAATCTGACCAGTGGCTTAATTAAAGATCAAAATTTTAAGGGCCTCTGTTATCTCTTTTATTTACACTTGGATTCTTCAAGCAGCGGCTGCACAGTTACTTATCCTGGATGCTTTGGGCTGATCCTGCGTTGAGCAGGGGGTGGGACTAGATGGCCTGTATGGCCCCTTCCAACTCTATGGTTCTATGCTTTAGTCCAGGTGTAGTCAAACTGCGGCCCTCCAGATGTCCATGGACTACAATTCCCAGGAACCCCTGCCAACGAATGCTGGCAGGGGCTCCTAGGAATTGTAGTCCATGGACATCTGGAGGGCCGCAGTTTGACTACCCCTGCTTTAGTCTGAGGCTGAACTAGAAGGCCTGTATGGCCCCTCCCAACTCTATGGTTCTATGTTTCTATCCTTTCAGCAACATGGGCTAGGAGCAACCTTCCCCTACTTGAACTCTGCAGCCAGAACCACAGTCTCTAGCCTGTCTCTGCTTCCACCAATTCTGCCGTACAAACACAGCCCTTTCCATTTCAGTATTTGTACCAAGCTGGCCGCAACTGCACCCGTCCTATGTACAAGAATACAGAATGGCTTCCTGGATGCTCTTGGCTAAGGGAACCCGCTCTGCCCATTCCCCCCCCAAAGCCCCCATGTGCTGCATTACCGGATCCTCGTCATTCAAGAGCTTGGTGAGTTCGGGGATGGCGCGGGTGGCCAGCTCGGCATCATCCTGGTAGTTGATGAGATGCACAATGGCCGACTTCAGCATCTGCGAGGGCTCGGCCAGCCGCTGCACGTTGGTCTGCTGCCCTTCGACCTGGGTGGTGATGAGAAGCGAGCGGTCCTCCACCGTTTCGGGGTACATGGCGGCCCGGATGCGCTGGGCCCGGGTCATGGCCAGCTGGGACTCCAAATCGGCTGCAAAAGAGGAGGGGAAGGACGCGATCAGCACCAAACAGCGCGGGAAGGAGAGCAGCCATTGTTAATCTTCCCGCCCAGGATTCCTATCTGCCGCACAGAGGAGGGTTTCTGGAACAGCCTGGGCTCTGGGAGGAGTGGGACCCTTAACGTCTGAGTGAAGAGATAAGGCGGGAGTTAATTAGCCAGCGCAATTCGGCTGCTGTTAACACAAAGCTGCTTAATTAAAAGAAATAAAAGGAAGAGGGGGAGCAGGGGCTGGATTGCACAAGAGTTTCTTAAAAAAACAAATAACAGAGATTTGTGGACGGCCAGGACTAACGTGGGGAAGGGAGCTGGCTGCTTTGTGGGCCTTCCAGAATCTCAAGAGAGCTGGCATAGTGTAGTGGTTAAGAGCAGTGGCTTCTACTCTATTATTTATTGATTTAGATTTTTATGCCGCCCTTTCCATGCGGCCCAGGGCGGTTTACGTGGAACGTTTTAGGAGACATCGAACATTATATTAAATAACAGTCACAACATAACATAATAGTAACAATTCTAACCATAAATATATTTAACAGCTTACTTTAATTAAAATTAATCTAGTGATTCCCATCCAAATACTGTCTCAGACACACCCTGTTTCTAAAAAGTGCTCTCCTGGGCTACCCTGAAATCAGCTGCATTTTCTCACACATTTTTAGGGGAAATCAAAGATACATGAAGCTCGCCTGGCCTCGACCCGGGTCGGGGCCTTTTCGGTCCTGGCCCCTGCCTGGTGGAATGAGCTCCCAGGAAAGCTGGGGGCCTTGACGGAACTGATTCGGCTCCGCAGGGCCTGCGTGATGGAACTCTTCCACCAAGAGTTTGGCCGAGGCCAGGCTAAGGAAAGATCTACTGCCCTTCCTCTGACATTCTGGCTTCAGTCACCTGCCCTGGGCAGTTGGCAGGTAGGACGTAGGTTTAGTTGGGTTGGAGAAGGTGTGGATGATTATTTTTTTTAAGGGTACCGTTGTGAGGTCTTCTATTGTTGGAATTGTTGATGTGAGCTGCCACGTGTTGGCTGGCCAGGGACTGCAGCATACAAGTTCAACACACAAACACACACACACATATATTGCGGAATTTCAGTACACCAACAGGGATGGGAGTAGCGCCACACACACGTTACAAAGACATTACCCTGAGTTTGGGCCGACTGCCCTCCAGCCTGGCTATAGGTGGTGGTTTTCTTAATGGTGTACTGCTTGCCATAGAGGTCGTCGTCGTCCACCAAGCACTTGCTGCTGAGCGACGGGACCTGGGTGTTGACCCCAGAGTGAATCCCCGAATCGTAGGTGTAAGTCTGCTGCCATTCCGTCACCTTGATGGGCTGCTCCATCATGTTCACCACCTCCATGGCTGCTCTGGAAGAACAGAGACGTGCAACAGGATTAGTGCACGGCCCTCGCGAGCCAAAGGCCCATTGGGGAGCATTGCCCAATATCCAGCCCAGAATTCTAGCCCCAAACCTGGCTACAGAGGCAAGTTTGCACTGATCAAGAATGCCATTTCTGGCTATTCGGAATCCAGCCATTCAAATTATTACGGACTCTCTCATACCATTAGTAACTCTGCCCAGCTCCCTCCTACTGCACCCATCAACGACGTATTGAGCCGGTACGGTGTGGCAATTAAGAATTAAGACTCGCAGCTAGGAGAGCCGAGTTCAAATCCCCATCCGTGCCGGGGAGCTTGATGGGTAACCTTCGTCCAGTACATTCTCACAGCCTAACCTACCCCTCATGCTATCTCTAGTGGCAGAGCATTCCACATGTCAACGCAAGAGGAAGGGAGATTGCGAGGGATTCTTGTATGTACTGCACCCATGGGCCACGCTAAATGCATATTTAGACTCGTATGTGCCAAGTTCACAGTGTATCATCCTCGCGCCATCTCCCGGGGGGTCTATCGCCAAATCTTCAGCCGCCACAGGTGGAATTTTCATCACCACTCACGGCAGCACAAACGTCATAACTTTCCAAAGGGAAGAGTCCTGGAGGGAGGGCTCAACAAGGCTTCAAGCAACGCAGAAGAACACATGTGAGAATCAGTCCAGAGTTGGGTAACTGAGTCAGGTTTTTGTTAGCTCTATAAAATGTGTAAAGGATGCGTCAACCTGAACCCAAATCTGGTTGCAATAAACAGATGAAGACAAAGCAGTATTGAGATGCTGGCACAAGCTTTTTAGCCAACAAAATAAAGATGTGAACATTTCCCATGGCTTTTAAAAGTGTGGAATAGTATTTTTTTTTATTTTTTGCTTTCATTTATTATTATTTATTAGATGGATTCTTCCTAAACCACCCTCACTAACAAGTTTGGGGTGGCCTACAACAATTTAAAATTCTCCATAAATATTAATGAATAAAACGATAAAAGCAATAAACACCATAAAACTATAAACCACAGTGCCCCAGTCGTCTCACTTCTCTGGCCTGTGTCTTTAGGCATAGGGTGTATTCCGGAGGGGGGGAAGCCCAATGATTTTATTTGCCCTGGTCTCAACCACATGCCTGGGGGAACAGCGCTGTTTTACAGGTCCTAGGGAACTTTGGTGGTTCCATCAGGGCCTGCAGACAGCATATTTGACCATGCTGGGGCCAGGACCGAAAAGGCCCTGGCTCTGGCTGAGGCCAGGCGCACTTCTTTTAGGCCAGGGACTGTCAGCGTGTTATCCCCTGGTGAGCTTAGTGTTCTTCTGTAAACATACTGGAGGAGGCAGTCCCACCCTCAGATAAGCAAAGCCCAGATCTTGTGTAAGGCCTTAAAGATCAAAACCAAGACCTTGATCTGGAATTCAACTGGTAGCCTGTTGAGGGCCCTCCTCGGTGTCCTAGCGAGGACCCCAACAGCCACATCTTGCACCAGTTGTGGGTTCTGGGTCAAGGCCAGGAGGAGATCTGCATAGAGCAAGTGACAGGAACCTGGTCTAGAAGCGACTGTCGGCATGGATCACTGGATTTAGGTTTTCTGGGGCCAGAGAGGGCAGGGGTAGTCAACCTGTGGTCCTCCAGATGTCCATGGACTACAATTCCCATGAGCTCACGGGAATTGTAGTCCATGGACATCTGGAGGACCACAGGTTGACTACCCCTGAGATAGGGCACTGGTAATTTCATCTGGTGCAAATGAAAGGAAGATCTGACTTCAAAGACCACCCCCAAGATCCTGATGGAGTGCAAAGTTGCTAGTTGCACCCCGTCAAACCAGGCGAAACATGCTTCCCTCTTCCAGCTCCCTCCTTCCCAGCCCCAGCCCCAGCCCCCCCTCCCAACTCCATCTTTTTGGGGTTTCGTTTCAGGCATCTCTGCGGGAGCCATTCTCCAGTACCACCTCCCGGTACCAAGATTGTGTCAAAAACCAGGAAACCGGTGAAACTAGTTTTCCGTACCACTGCCTTCCCTGTTGCCTCAGTCTGTAAGCTCCTTGGGGCGGGGCACCTGTAACATCTGGAGATATCCATCTGGGAAGCAGCCGAGACACTGACCATGTTGTAATAAAATATTAATGGCGACAGGCCATTAGCATCCATTATTAACCGCAGCAACGCTATTGTCATGGCAACACCCATGTTCAATATGTATTATATACAATGGGGGTATGGATTACATGGATTTTCTTTTTTCCAAAATTGCCTTTAAAACCTATATGAAAGGCAATTGCTGGGGGTAAAACTTTGTTATTTGAGAACGATAAAGTTCCCCTGCAGTTTCTTCCCGATTTGGGGAAGAAGAAAAAGGAGGAACACCCCCACATGCACACACACAAAATTACCACGTCGAGACACACTCATATAAGCACATCTCTACACTTAGAAATTCGTGTTGAGACATGAACGGAGGCGCCAGCCGGGAGAGCTACGTTTCGGTACACCAAGCGACAGCCTCTGTTCCGGTTTCTTGCAGACTTCGGGGAACAAAGATGAGGGCCAGACGGACGGCAGCAAAATTTCGGAAAGGGCAGAAAGCAGCCAGCTCATGTGGAAAGCCTTTGTAGGAGAGGGAGCCAAGGACTGGCGCCTCACTCAGAAGGGACATGTGCTTGTATTCTTATTAAGCAGGGAAATCATCCCGGCAGCCAAGAAGAAGAGGGATGGAGTTCGGAGAAGCTAAACACAACAAAAGAACTCCTGAAAGCATCGCATTTCTAGGGCAGCCTCAAAAAGCCTCAAAATAAAGCAGGTTTTATTTCCAGTACACTCACACACAAACAAAGAGACACATACACACTCGACAGCTTCCAAAAAGAAAACTAAGCAAACCACTGTCGTTTGCCAAGAGGATAGGAGACAAACACAAAAGAACAGCCCTGCTGGATCAGACCAGCGGTCCACCCAGTCCAGCAGCCTGCCTCAGACAGAGGCCAACCAGTTCCTCTGGAGGGCCAACAACAGGGCAGAGAGGCCACAGTCTTCATAAGGACATCAAAAGAGCCCTGCTGGATCAGACCAGGGGTCCATCCAGTCCAGCATCCTGGCTCACAGAGTGGCCAACCAGTTCCTCTGAAGGGCCAACAACAGGACACGGAGGCCAAGTTCTTCATAAGAACATCAGAAGAGACCTGCTGGATCAGACCAATGGTCCATCTAGTCCAGCATCCTGGCTCACAGGGTGGCCAACCAGTTCCTCTGAAGGGCCAACAACAGGACACGGAGGCCAAGTCACCAACGAGTTCCTACTCACCATAATTCTATCAGCTTCTCTTTCAAGTGGGGTCACCCAAGGGATAGAAATCTGATAGGAAGAAGGCTGGTTGGAGTCCTGGGACAGATCTCTGCCCCCCCTCCCCGCCAGCTTGCTTTCTTAGGGCCAGGGAGTGGCTCTGAAGAATGCCTTCTCATTCCCTATCAGCCTCACCCTCCAAAAAGAGCCTGCGCCCAAAGCTAATTCGACAAAGCAGTAACGTGGGAGGAAAGAGATGACAGCTAAGGAGGACTGGGGAGGGGAGGCAGGGAAGAAGCGGGAGGGGGAGAGAAAGGGGCTGTAATCAAAGCCCCCCCATCTTAGAGAAGAGGCACTTTTGGTCCCACCACGTTTGTGAGTGGGTCGGTGGGTGGCTCTTGCATCTTCAGAGGGGCAATGACATCGGTCCCTCCCAAATGTCTCCTTTGCAGAAAGCAAACACCGATCCCAGGTCACAAAGCGAATTCTACGGACGGGGACAGAAACATAACCAAGCCAGGGAACCGGATCACACTGCCCGTCCCCCCCCCCCCGCCCTTGAGAACAAAGGCAATGATGAAAAGACACAAGCCTGCGGGGAGATCTCATCCTCTCTGGCATCCATTCCGGAATTCAGAATCCACACTGAGCTGGGTCAAGGATAAACCTTTCCCTGGCAGGGGAATTTCACACCTTGCTTTTGCTCCAAGCCCTCTCTCCAGGAAGGCTCAACGAAGCCCAGAAATCCAGGGGCACTGTTAAAAGACTAGCCACATTTATTTCAATAGGAGCTCCCCACAGCCTGCTCAATCATACCGGGGGAATTTTTATGGGGCAGTTGGAGGAAGAAATGAGTGGAGGCTTGGAGTGAGCTTTCTGAGGGTAGAAGTCACGTGTAAAGGGGGGAGCCGATTTTGTGGTGTTTTCCTAAAACAGACTACCCCTGTGCCACCATGGCTTAATGCAACAGCAGGTTGCTCCGCGGCTGTAAAAGCAAAGCGTCAGGGTTTTAAAGCGATTCTAGGATGATCTTTTGCCAGCCAGGAAGAATGTATTGAAAAGCGGGGTGTAAAAAAAAAGACTCCTCTTCTTCCTATTTAAGTAAGATGTTGTGCCGTGCACCGCTTCTTGTTCCTCAGCCCATGGGGCTGGATCCTACAGAACTGTACCGCTAGTCACAGTCCCTTCTTGACGAAAGCGCTTCTGCTAATAGAAGAGATCTTGCATGGTTACTAAGGCCTTGACCTCACAGCTCAGGAAATCCCAATCGGGGGTCTGTAGATCACAGCGGGAGGACCAGAGGGGGGTCCCCGCAGCATTTCTCCTCCTGCCTCAGCCACAAGCTAGGGAACCAACCCCTTCCATCGCTCCCCTCCTGACCGTGGGTTTCTGCACGCGGGAGGGGGCGGAGCCTGAGTGCCTACTTCCGCCTTAACATGCCTCCTGTCTCTCCCTCCCCAAGCCTGCCTGTTAATACGAGTGGTGATGTCACTTCCCGTGACATCACACTTCCAGGGGGTGTGGCAGGGAGGTACAGCCAGCTGACATCACTTCCAGGGCGCCTGAAAGAGTATTGAAAAATTGGAAAAGGCTGTCACAGTTCATCAGGTCTCCAGTCTGTACATTCTCATCTTCTCAATCACTATTTTCCCCTCCAAAAATTTCTATATTTTATCTATAAGCAGGGAGAGGGAGAGAGAGAAAGAGAGAGAGAGAGAGAGAGAGAGAGAATTGAGTCCAATAGCACCATTAAGACCAACAAAGAACAAAAATTGAGTCCAGTAGCACCTTTAAGACTAACAAGCACTCGAAATCTCACACCCTGAATAAATCTTTGTTGGTCTTAAAGGTGCTACTGGACACAGTTTTTGTTGTGCTACTTCAGACCAACAGGGCCACCCACTTGAATCTACACAGAGAAAGAATCTTCTATGGACCACTTACTTCTGTATTCTGTTTAAACCTTCCAGCCTGCTCCAAATTGGCTGCATTTTCCACACACGCACGCCTTTTTAGGAATTTGTGCAATCACCAAACTATGCGGAGTTACTCTAACCTCGTTGCATAGGATTGCAATGTAAATGTGTAAATCTTGGAAGGAGCCATGATCAATTGCGGAAACCTACAAGTTTAGCAAAGCAAAAACAACAAAAACCCTCACACACACACAAACACGCCAATTTTGCCAAGTCCAGCTCTCAAAGCCTTGACTGGCGGGTTGGAGGCAAAAGCACTGAGAAAACTTTGAAAACTAAATAACTGCTGCTGGGATAATCATTACCAAATCCGAAATCCTTTCTGAAGCAGAATGGCCAAGGAGTGCCTGGGCAGCTTCTTAGTGTTGGGAAAAAATGACAATTTACAGCTTAAAATAGCCTCACAGGCCGTCATGCAAACAATACTTTCAATTGGACCCAGGCCTTTATTATTACTACACTAAAGCAAGCCCCCAGATACATCTTAATTCATATCCTTGCTCAGAAATAGCTTATGGCTCATCCATTCACCTGGAGCCTCAGTCTCAGACAAGCTGACCACATGGGTTTGTTGTAAGGTAAACCAGAGGAGAAGAGAACCATGTACGTTGCCTAGAGCTTTTGGGCAGAAGACTGGGAGGCAAAATGCAAGAGGTGGATAAATAGGGCCACCAACAAGGCAGTATCTGATTTTTTGGGGGGCACTTCTCGGGTTTAAACCACGCTGCAGGAGAAGCCAATCCAGCCCTAGGATCAAGCTGGCTATTTAATTTTCTTCACAGGTCTATTGGACCTGGGAAAAAATGGGATTTCTGCACAACGCTGGCTCCGAATGCCTTACTGGAATTTGGATCTGGGATTTTTCAGAAACCCCGAACGTTTTCCGAGTCCAATAAACCCAAGCCGAAATACTGAATTTAAAAAACTGTGCACCCCTACCCAGCAATCTTGGCGGCAGCGTGAATAACAACAACAACTTTTTTTATAGCCCGCCCTTCCCGGATGGCTCAGGAAACAAAAGCACAACAGCACAGCTGAGGTTCTGTGCAGCTGGCCAACCATTCCCCTCCCTCCCTCCCTCTTGAAGCCTCCGGACACGCCCAGCTAAATGTTCCAACAATTCCTCTCCTTTTGGCACCAATTCTGCACTGTCCTTTCCCCTCCCACTGCATACGTGGGTACGCTCTGTTCTTCCACGCCAGGCTGGTCAGAGATTCTGGTTTTGGGGTGGTGGGGGCATCATCTGGGCATGGAATTGGGGTCATTGGGTGGGGGCAGGTAGTTGTGAATTTCCTGCATTTTGCAGGGGGTTGGACTAGATGGCCCAGGAGGTCCCTTCCAACTCTAGGATTCTATTTTATTCTGGACCTAGTGAGGCCAACTAAAAAGCCACTGGTAAGAGGCTACACCCAGTGGTCTTTTTAGCGGACGTAGCTCGAGATCCTAAAGTTACTTGAAGTCTGTGCAGGGACTTCAATTTTGGCCAAGGAGGCAGATTATGCGATTAAGAGAATCAAGTGTTCAGGAAAAGTGCAACTCCCTTGCAGCGGAGAGGTGGGCACCATGGACCAGGAGAGGCTGCGTTGCCGAATACTTCTCCCCTCCCCCTAAAAGGGAACGCTGCACCCTGGGAGCCCCACACCTTCGTGATGTGACCTTCCTCCTACCATATTCCCAAAAGGGCAGCGTGTCATTTAGCACAATCGCCTTCAAACACGCGCACACACATCGCTCTACCCTGCCAATTAGGTAGCAGCCCCGAGTAAAAAAGCACACCCGAGTAAACACTACGGCTATATTTAGGGCGCAATTATAACCGTGGGTTTGAGCAGAGTTTAAATACTACTGCAGCTTCTCCTGAGACGCCGTGGAAGCCATCAGGGACGGCGTACCTTTCGCCAAGCAGCTCCTCTTAAGGATTCTCTGGGAGGCAGAGGTGGAAGCTAAGCCTCTCCCTATCTGCGGTGTGGATGTGCCCCCAAAAGCTTGGAATCCAAAGGAGGCCGCACCACTTGTGTGGCCAGGGAAGGAGCTTCCCTCCGCGGAGGGGACTGATGCACACGCCCCAGTTAGGAATGGCGGCAAGCTGCCTCCTTTCTCTTCCCAAAGGAAACCAGTTCGACCAGTTATTCCCGCCTCCAGATGCAGGCTGGTGAGAAAGGGGCTCCTCAGCCAAGAATGACACTCCCTTCACCAGCAGCTAAGCAAGCCGACGCATGATTGGGAACAACAGAACATGAGCACACCCACCCTTGCTCAAAAAACGTCACGGGCCAAGCAGAGAAACAAGATGGGCTTGGAGTTGCATGCTTTGGGCTACTCCAAGCATTATGAGATTCCCCCGGGCAGTGAAAAGTGGGGTATAAATCCAGCTCTTTTTCTTTTATTACCCAAAAAGCAGTTCCAGCCAGGAAACGGGCAGGAATAGTACACAGGGACTGTCAATACACAGTGATACCAGTGTTCCCCCAGCCGCATTGGCTTCTGATCGGGGGGCAGATCAGATTCAAGGGTTTGGTGCCAACCTTCAAAGCCCAAAATGGTCTGGGACCAGAGCATCCTCCAAAGAGCATTAAGACCTTCAGAACAACATCTGCTCAGGATCCTGGCCCCAAAGGAGGTGAAACTGGCCAGGACTTTTTCAGCCCTGGGCTGGTGGCACGCTCTGCCTAAAGAGAACAGGCCCCTGAGAGACCTCTAATTTGGGGAGGCAGGGTTGATTCCCTGCTCTTCCCCATGCAGTCGGCTGGGAGACCTTGGGCCAGTCACAGTCCTGTTAGAGGCCGTAAATGGTACCTGCAGTTTGAGTCTAAAGTAAATTACTTTGGTGGCATGGTTGTTGACACAATGACCCAATCACAGGAGGCCCCAGCCATTTAGGGAACTCCACATCAACCAATGAAGCTAATGAGGATGTAGAGACAGAGAGGGCCACGGGGTTAAACGGCTTTAAAAGGGGATTAAGCAGATTCATGATCTGTGACTACTAGCCCTGGTGACTGAGCAAAATCTCCACATCCAGAAGCACTAAACCTCTGAATCCCAGAGACAACATCAAGAGAAGGGGTCTGCCCCTATGCCCTGTTGGTGGCCCTCCAGAGGAACTAGCTGGCGTCTGTGTGAGACAAGATGCTGGACTAGATGGACCACTGGACTGATCCAGCAAGGCTCTTCTGATGTTCTTAGGAAGGCCTCAGCCTCTCTGCCCTGTTGGTGGCCCTCCAGAGGAACTAGCTGGCGTCTGTGTGAGACGAGATGCTGGACTAGATGGACCACTGGCCTGATCCAGCAGGGCTCTCCTTGTATCCTTAAGCTGCCTTCTACCGAATTGAGACCATTGGTCTTTCAAACACAGTACTGTGTACTCAGGCAGGCAGCCGCTCTCCTGGACTTCAATCAGAGGTCTTCTCACCAGAGATTATTTGGACTGAACCCAAGAACTTCTGCGCGTCAAGCAGATACTCTGCCGCCCGGCCATGGCCTCTCCCTTCCCTAATCAACCTGTGACTACAGGGTGACTCATTGTCAGGTAGCTTTAGGGAGATGGTTATAAAGAACCCCACCCTACACGGAGGATACTTCCTACACAGGTTTTAGAATGATGGGGGAAACCACGCCACAAAAGGTAACTAGAGACTTGGGACTGATGATCTAGGCTAGCTCTCCACTTTATGAAGGCTGGTGTTACAGGCCATGAAGGGCAGGTCATTTTAGTTAATGACCTTTATCTGGAACCACAGTTGGCCAACTGGGGTATCCCTGCAATGAATGAGCCCTTGACGGAGACACACCTACCTCAAAGGCTGTGGGATGAGCACCAACTAATGCTACTGTAAGGCAAAACTTCCAAACAATCTTGAACGAAAGAAAAAACGTCTGTGCATGCTCAGATTGCCCAGGAAAAAGGAGCTAGAACTGGATAAAGCAAGGACTTGAGGAGGGAAGGGTGTTTTTAGCATCCGTGGATTATAGGACTTTCAAGTGCTAATGGTTTCTATGGACACAACTTGACATCTTTCTTTATAAAGCAGCATTTCTGGAGCTCATAATTGGGGCGGAAATTTCCCCCGCAGCTACCTCACATCATGCCTCAAACTCTTCTTAAATACCTTTCATTGTTTAGCTTTGTTTTTTTTTTAAGTTGTTCCGTACTTCCCGATGTTTCCCCCACTTCAAAAGAGGCTTTAAGTACAGCTATTTTTAAAGTCTCCCTGGCAAAACAAAAAACAGAATGCAGCAAGGACGAACATCCACAATGCTGTAAAGCAGGGGTGGCCAAACTGGGGCTCTCCAGAGGTCCATGGACTACAATTCCCATGAGCCCTTGCCACCCAGTGGCAAGGGCTCATGGGAATTGTAGTCCATGGACCTCTGGAGAGCCCCAGTTTGGCTTACCCCTGCTGTAATGCATTTGGAGAAAAGCAGAAGAGAGCCTACAGACTCACCTTTCTTTTGGCGAGGAGGGGATTCCAGCTCTGATAAAGTGAACCCAAACAACACTTAAAAATTCTGAAGTCCTGTATGTCTACCAGTCTTCCAATGCAACAATGATTTATTCTGCTTTAAGAAAATCATCGCTCGTTGTGCAGACATTGTGCAGATTTTAACATTGCAAGCGGTCTACACAGGCAGTCACCGAATCAGACCTTGGGGCCTTCTCAAGGTCAATGGCTGCCTATTTTGACCGACAGGCGCGTCTTTCTCCAGGGTCTTCAGCAGAGGTCATTCCACGTCATCGGAGACCTGATCCGTTTAAACGGTGATGCCTGGGATTGATTTTTGGGACCTTCTGCGTGCCAAGCGGATGCCACGAACACCTCCTCCCCTCCCAGTCTTTCAATAAGGCCATTCCAAATAAATTAGCAGCTTGCCTGGCCACACGCATTGGCCACTGATCATGCCAGGGCTGGTCAGTGAAAAAAGGAACCCGGGTAGTTAGATGCGGGCCAGAACATTACGCAACCAAGAGAAGCGCTGCGAGATCGAAAATCGTGGTGACGGTTGAGCCACGGGATCGCCAAGAGTCGGATATGACTGAGCAGCTAACGTCATCATCGTCAGGTGAATTGGAGCCTGAACTCTCCCTAGAAGCGAAAATGACTAAACCGAGCCTATCGTGACTAAAGTGGGAAGGTGAGTTTCCTTGGAAAAGGCAATAGTGCCAGGAAAAGATGGAGGCAGCAGGACAAAGAGGACGATGCAACAGATGCAAGACGAGAGGGATTCGCTCAGCGGAGGAAATCGCAGCCGTCGGCATGCAAGGCTGTTCATGGCAGGAAGTTTCGGGTGATGTCAATTCAGAGGGTCACCAGCTGGGAGCAGCTTAACAAAGCTGTAAAATGCAGCTGGCTGTCAGCATTTCCTTTAATCCAGCCTGGCCCTGTGAGTCACCCCCAACGACCAAAAGGGCTCAGCAAACAAACAAGTTCAAGAGCTATCCGGAAAGAGCTCCGGGCTGCAGGGTCCCCCGGCCCCACCCCGGCAAGGCAATTCCAGCACCCGTCTGCACAGCAGCTAAGATGACGACTGGGAACGGAAATGGGAACGGTTCCTCCTGCCTTGTTCTTGGTGCCAGATCTGAGATCCGCCACAGCCAGTGACCACTGAGGGTATCAGGTCTCTTTGGCACAACGGATTCTGATTCTGATTTAGATTTATTACCCACCACTCCCGAAACCGGCTCATGGCGGGGTACAATTTGTCCACAATAAAACCCCTTGTTGTTATGTGCGAAGTCGTGTCCGACCCATCGCGACCCCATGGACAATGATCCTCCAGGCCTTCCTGTCCTCTACCATTCCCTGGAGTCCTTTTAAGTTTGCACCTACTGCTTCAGTGACTCCATCCATCCACCTCATTCTCTGTCGTCCCCTTCTTCTTTTGCCCTCGATCACTCCCAGCATTAGGCTCTTCTCCAGGGAGTCCTTCCTTCTCATGAGGTGGCCAAAGTATTTGAGTTTCATCTTCAGGATCTGGCCTTCTAAAGAGCAGTCAGGGCTGATCTCCTCTAGGACTGACCGGTTTGTTCGCCTTGCAGTCCAAGGGACTCGCAAGAGTCTTCTCCAGCACCAGAGTTCAAAAGCCTCAATTCTTTGACGCTCGGCCTTCCTTATGGTCCAACTTTCGCAGCCATACATTGCAACTGGGAATACCATAGCCTTGACTAAACGCACTTTTGTTGGTAGGGTGATGTCTCTGCTTTTTAGGATGCTGTCTAGATTTGCCATAGCTTTCCTCCCTAGGAGCAAGCGTCTTTTAATTTCTTTGCTGCAGTCCCCATCTGCAGTGATCTTGGAGCCGAGGAAAATAAAATCTGTCACTATCTCCATTTCTTCCCCATCTATTTGCCAGGAATTGAGAGGGCCGGCTGCCATGATCTTTGTTTTCTTGATGTTGAGTTTCAAGCCAACTTTTGCACTCTCCTCCTTCACCCGCATCAACAGGCTCTTTAGTTCCTCTTCACTTTCAGCCATTAGAGTGGTATCATCTGCATATCTGAGGTTGTTGATATTTCTCCCTGCAATCTTGATCCCAATTTGTGACTCCTCTAATCCCGCCTTTCTCATGATGTGCTCCGCATACAAGTTAAATAGGCAAGGCGACAGTATACAGCCTTGCCGAACTCCTTTCTCAATTTTGAACCAATCCGTGATTCCATGTTCAGTTCTCACTGTTGCTTCTTGACCTGCATATAAATTTCTCAAGAGACAAATAAGATGCTCTGGTATTCCCATCTCTTTAAGAACTTGCCACAATTTGTTGTGCTCCACACAATCAAAGGCTTTAGCATAGTCAATGAAGCAGAAGTAGATGTTCTTCTGGAACTCCCTAGCTTTTTCCATGATCCAGCGTATGTTGGCAATTTGATCTCTAGTTCCTCTACCTCTTCGAAATCCTGCCTGTACTTCTGGAAGTTCTCGGTCCACATATTGCTGGAGCCTAGCTTGTAGGATTTTGAGCATAACTTTGCTAGCATGAGAAATGAGTGCAATGGTGCGGTAGTTTGAACATTCTTTGGCATTGCCCTTCTTTGGGATTGGAATGTAAACTGACCTTTTCCAATCCTGTGGCCATTGCTGAGTTTTCCAAATTTGCTGGCATATTGAGTGTAGCACTTTTACTGCATCGTCCTTTAAGATTTTGAATAGTTCAACTGGAATGCTGTCACCACCACTAGCTTTATTGTTGCTCAGACTTCCTAAGGCCCATTTGACTTCACATTCCAGGATGTCTGGCTCCAGGTCAGTAACTACCCCACTGTGGTCATCAGGGATGTTAAGCTCGCTCTTGTATAGTTCTTCTGTATAATTTTGCCACCTTTGCTTAATCTCTTCTGCTTCTGTGAGGTCCCTACCATTTTGGTCCCTTATCATACCCATCTTTGCATGAAACGTTCTCTTCATATCTCCAATTTTCTTGAAAAGATCTCTGGTCCTCCCCATTCTATTGTTTTCTTCTATTTGTTTGCACTGTTCATTTAAGAAGGCATTCTTATCTCTTCTAGCTTTTCTCTGGAATTCTGCATTCAATTGGGTGTATCTTTCTCTTTCTCCCTTGCCTTTCACTTCCCTTCTCTCCTTAGCTATTTGTAAAGCTTCCTCAGACAGCCATTTTGATTTCTTGCATTTCTTTTTCTTTGGGATGGTTTTAGTTGCTACCTCTACAGAACCCAATTAAAACACGCTAGGGCAGGGGTAGTCAAACTGCGGCCCTCCAGATGTCCATGGGCTACAATTCCCATGAACCCCTGCCAGCGAACTGGCAGGGGCTCATGGGAATTGTAGTCCATGGACATCTGCAGGGCCGCAGTTTGACTACCCCTGCTCTAGGGCATAAAACCATGCAGCAAAAAAAAAAAAAAAAAAAAAAAAATCAATATCCCAAGTAAATTCAACCCCCTAACACCCCCCCCCCCATCCCCAGTAACATCTGAAAAGGAAGTGAGAAGAAGGGGCATGGATGACACACAGCTTGGAGGCAAACAGGAACTGGATCAGCGCTCAAAAAAGGCGAGGGGAGGCTAGTTCTACTGCTGACTAAAGCAAGGAATTTCCTTTTATGGGCACCCTGAGACAGCTGAACCGAGAGTTCGTTTTCGAGTCTGAAGCACATTCCGGCTTTCTTCCTCCCCCTCCCCTAGCAAGGGCTGCTGAATCAGAGATCCGGACTGGATGGGACAAAAAGGGCAGAGAGAGGAGGACGCTGGTGGAAGCCTGGCTTGAGAATCGTCTGGATTGCATCATCCGGAAGAGGGGTGCATCATCCGGAAGAGGGGTGGCCAAATGGTGGCCATGGCCTACGATTCCCATGAGCCCCTGCCAGCACATATGGGGACTGTAGTCCATGGACATCTGGAGAGCCACAGTTGGGCCAGCCCTGCCCTATCGGGTCACTGTAGGGCCAGCTGTGACTTGAGAACAGGATGGATGGATGGATGGATGGGTAGGTGGGTGGGTGGACAAAGGCAATAATAATGTTACCAAGAAGCGTATATATTGTGATTCTGCGGGAGTGCAAACCCTCCCCAAGAAGAGCATCGCACTGGATGCCCAGTTCATGTTCTTGAAATCTGCTTGGTTTCATTTGTTTTTAAGGTCTCTCACCCTTGCTGTTGCATAAAAATCTTTGGGCAGCCTTTACAGAAATCCCAGGGGACCGGCAGATGCTTAAACTGGATCTCCAGTGACTGGAGTAAGTGTGTGTGTGGCTTCCAGGCTCCCCCTGACCCTCCCTATGAATAAGTCAACTGGTATAAAAATTTTGAGAAACAGTAAACCGGCCCAGAGTAAACCTGTGTATATTCACTTCTGTGCATTGTTTAATCGGTTTACAGAACTGAGCACAGAATTGGTCTCCCCTGATGCATACCACATTCACAGCTAACCACATACACTCAATTATCAGCAGCTCGTTTCCCTGGCTTCCCCAAGTCCTGGCTGTGGACTGCCTGCCACATTATGCGCCTGGAATGGCTAAGCCCACCCCGAACATTTCCTGAAGCACCCTACCTGCTTGCTGTGCACCATTTCCCCCCATCAACTCTCTCCCTAAACCCCACCATGTTATACTCCTCACATTTGACTCACAAAGTGAGTTCGTGCTCTATGCAAAACACCACTTACATCTAGCGACCACAGGGAGTTGCACTCAAGACACACATTATGGCAAACTCCATCTCCTTGAAAGCATTTGCAGAACGCCCCCTTTCAAGGCACCCAGGAGAGCATGGCTAGCGCAAAAGAGCTGAGGCGCAAACTCAGGAATGAGTTACCTTTGTCATACTGGAAAAGTGTGAACAACCCCCCTTCCCCAAGCTTAGACTTGGTGTTTTCTTCTGAACCCAAGGGCAAGGCTGAGGGGAAAATCCCAAGGCCACCCTAGACCACCCAAGCTTTGGAGGGTGGACGCTAAGACATCAGTCTAGGGGAGGCCAAACTGTGGCTCTCCAGAGGTCCGTGAACTACAATTCCCATGAGCCTCTGCCAGCTGGGGACCCTCCCCTCCCCAACCCCTCCAGACGCATCATTGGCCATTGTGTAGTGTGTGTGGGGGGTCAACATGACCATATATGTGATATTTTTAATACATTTAAAATGCATTAAAAATTAATTATCCCCCAACCCATTCGGGAAACCCTTCTGGAGCCACCAAGAAACCCTAGGATTTCACAAAACCCTGGCTGAGAAAGCCTACCTTTAGGAGGTCACCGTGAGGTGTTAAGAACAAGATTAAGAATAAGCACGAGACAAGAGAGAAAAGTTGTCAAGCCGGGTGAATCACTCCTAAGAAACCTCCTTGATATCCCTAGGTGGCCGTGTGAAGAAATCCAAAAGTTCAAAGAAAGTTATGGAGCTGAAGGAAGAGGGGAGAAGTTTACCTGCCATCACAGCGAACGCTCTGAACGGCTGCTCCAATGGGTGGAGATTTCAAAAAAGGCCCAATGGACTGCAGACACAACCTGTTCCAGCCCCACTCCAGGCTAAACGATATGACACCACCCTATGACCCTACGCTCCGAGCAAGCTATTGTTCTCCCTCTGGAACAAGGTCGCCATTTCAAGCTGACAAAACAAATGTCAGCACATGAGGCGTCAGCATTTCCTCCGCTGCCGTGGAAGAATGCATACAGAAGGGGCTTCTGGAAACCCGCATGCTCACAGCTGCACTGCAGCCCCATGGAACTGAGGCTGTCTGGGACAGAGAGCTGAATTCCTCTTGGGCGTTGGTCAATTTTGCTGTGGACTGATAATTGCTCCCCAACACCCCCACATCTATGCATCAATGACTGGTGTGGATTTACCATGCTTACTGCTCTTCTGAATTAACCCTGCAAGTATTTTCCCCCCTATGGACCACTTAAGAGTATAACAGAAGCCATGTTGGGTCAGACCAATGGCCTGTCTAGTCCAACACTCGGCGTCACCAAGTGGCCAAAACCCAGATGCCATCAGGAGATCCACCAGTGGGGTGAGAACCTCAGAAGTCCTCCCAAAGCACCAAGAAGACAGAGTCTCCCACCCAGACTTTGGGGCCAATGGCCACTGGTGGACTTCTGCTCCATACCTTTCTCTCCTTTCTGTATCTCATGCATGATTTTGCCAACCTCCATCCTGTCACCCCTCAGTCATCGTTTCTCCAAGCGAAAGAGCCCTACCTTCTGGATTCTGACCTACCCTTACCCTCTAAGTAGGGTTGTCAACCTCTGGGGTAATGGCAATTGTTCTCACTTGCACTGATCTGCAACTGTCCATCTGGAGAAAGCAGCCACTTTGGAAACTGCACTCGATGGCAGTATGATCCCATTGAAGCTCCTCTGTTTCCCACCTGGGACTTGTTGGCCCGGCGTGCCAATGCCCAGCGAAGGACACAACAGGGAGATCCCGGAAGCAGACAGAACTTTATGGCAATAAAGGCGTCTCCAAGCCTTCAAAGCGTGAATTCTGAAGACCAACTAATGTTACAGGATTTTGATAACAAGACAAAACCAACTTCTGGATATGCGCATTAGCAACCAAAAGCAAGTTCTCTCAGGCTGCTGACGTTCTGTGCGTAATTGTCAAATGTTGTGGTTGCACAGCGTCAGATACACACAATTTTGAGCACGCCCAGACTGGATTCAAGATGGAGGCGACGTCTTTTGTAGGAAGGAAGCGCATGAGAACGTTCAAGAGCTCTAGAACCAGCGCCAAGTGAAAAAGATGCACTTCCTTTCATTCGGCTCCATAAACCTTTCTGATAATGAGCATGAGAGAAATGAGGCATTGCTAACACGAGAGGTCTTACGAACCAGTGGCATTCAAAGGGGGCATTAACACAGACCATTCCCCCAAATAAAAAGTGCCACACTGTCATCTGCTAACACAATTCCAGTCTACAACGGTCACCTTAAGTCCTTTTGCATTTGAAACTATTAGAGAGAAAGGAAGCCCGGGAATTCAGAGAGGCAGTCTCGACGTTTAATTTCTTAAAATTATTTTCTACTAGGGTTTTCCCAAAAAGCACCTGGCTCCAGCTTCCAAACCACCAACCCCAAAAACGAAGGAATAAAATAATTTCTTTGGTTCCCTAGCATGATGTACATGTTCCAAGTTATTGAAATGGTCCCAGATCCTCTGGCCAGTAATAACCTACTTGATCAAGCAGAGAAAGTCTGAGGCTTCAGGAACATAAGCAGGAACATTAGCAGGGGCTGAAGAAAGAGAAAGCGATTTGCTGAGAGGATTGGCATGCATCTGAGAAACATAAAGGGTGACAAACGGGCTTCGACAAAATTCTGGACTGGCCGGTGACTATGCATCTAATCAACCTTAAAAGATGAAAGCTGCCAATTCTGCACGATTGTTGCATTCCTAGAATCCATGAGAAGGATAAACAGGCATTAAATCTCCCTATTAGCATCCAGGAGATAAGAGATTATCCACGTTCTGAAATGAAAGAGAACCCCAGGACTGAACAGCTTGCTGCTAAATTATCGGTTTTATGCTTCTTGTTAAATCTAAGCTGTTGAGATACCGCTGAAATATCCAATTGCTCGGATGAGAAGTTTGGTGCTTTCTCTTGTTTAGGGGTGGGGGGAAGTGGCGTCAAGACTCAGCCAACTTAAAGGCAACCTCCCCCGCCCCCTCCTTTGGGGTTTGCAAGACAAGAAAGAATTCAAAGGTGATTTTGCCATTGCTTGCCTCTGTATAGCAACCACGGACTTGCAGGGTGGTCTCATCCAAGTACCAACCAGGGCCCATCCTGTTTCGCTTTCAAAATTGGGCTAGCTTGAGCCATCTAGGTCAGGTTGGGTTTTTTTTAATTCGGGGGGGGGGAGGGGGAGGGAAGAGAATTAGACATGGCTTAACAGCATGTCTTTCAGCCAAGTGTCACAGATTAAACCTGTTTTGAAGTTTCACCAGGAAACTCCATCCCTGCTTAGAGCACAGCTTAAGGGAGAAACACTGTGCACATCAGAAAACCTCCACTATCACCCCCCACTCCCAAATATACCCGCTTTGTACACAACACGGCTGCCCCCCCAAATTCAGACATGAAGCTCCAAGGCGTGACAAAGTAGAATTAATGGGTACATGGGACTTTTAATGGGAAAATATATATATATGCACTGAAAATCTCACCAAGCCTTTTTGAATTTTCACAACGATTTGCGAACCTTCAGGAAAACCTTGAAACCACCTCCTTGGAAGCAGAACACTTATAGCTATCCTAATATTACAGATGGGAGACTGAGGTTAAAAAAAAGCAACAACCCTGAGCAACTAGCCTGAGGCCACCTTCATTTATTCATTTATTACAATCTGAGATCAGCCAATACTTGTGGACCAAGAAGAGATGTGCAACGCAGGCGTCCTGACTTAAGAGGTGGACATGCTTTGCCACTAGAAGAAGCATCTGGTTGGCTTCAGGTTGCCAACATGCAGGGGGTAGCTGGAGATCTCCTGGAATTAGTCAATCTCCAGGTGACAGAGGTCAAGTCACCTGGAGAAAATGCCTATTCCAGTCCCTCCCTTCCCTAAACCTCACCCTCCTCCTGGTCCACTCCAACATCTTCAGTTATATCCCACCCCACCCCAGAGCGGGCAACCCTAGATGGATTCATCTTCTTCCCCCGACCCCACATCCCTCATTGCAAATTCTGCCCTTCTACTCACAGTGGGTCATAGCCTAGCCCCCAGCCCACAAACCTCTCATGCTTGTCTCCTATGAATTCTTGAGTTTTTCTGAAAACTCAGCCAATCTGTACATGCTTTCAGTCTAACACTCTTTTTATATTCTCAAGACACCCCCTCCCACCCCACAAACGGCCCTGTTTAATATTATGCTAAATCAACTAGCTTTGGTTGGGCGCTCTGAAGAACAGCTCCAGATACAGTTTGCCCTGAGCTTACACATTCAATAAGTTCATGCAGCATCCAAATGTCTTCAAGGAGAGGTGGGGCACGCCCCCCTCCCACAGTCCCCCAGCCTCCTGATACCATCACCATGCAAGGCAGCTTGCTCCTGGATGGCTCTATTTGAAACGTCCTTCCCCCGCCCTCCTGGAAGAGGCAGGCAATTCTTAACAGCTCCCTGCTCCGCTCCATTTGCTGCCCTCCTAGGAGCGCACGCATTCACAATGCACAAAATGACTTGCTGAAGGGAGAAACAGTCCTTCGCTTCGCGCAAAGCAATTGAATTCCAAAAACAAAACAAGCCCATATGCTCCATTATGTCCTCACAACTCACCCACAGTAAAAAAAAATAATAAAGTAGTGTGCTTTCGCATTACATTCTACGTTATCACATCATGTCCCAGTTCAATTTTTTTCTTTCACTCATGTCCTCTTGGAAAGTACAAGTCTACTAAACTGTAAGTGGGGTGGTAACAGTGCAGAATTGTTCCTTCGTACTACCGTGTGTACACCATGCATCAATCCCAGAAGGCCACACCCGTGATGCTGTGCCACTTAATTTTGGGGGACAGTCAGCCCCACCCATCAGGCAGAGATTGACAGGTTTCCCAATTTAACCTGGAAACCAAAGATTGCGAGTTGATTTCAGAATTTCTGGCTCTATAGTCATTCTCACATGTTAAATCCAACCTCTGTCCTGAACCTCAGAATTCTGGCATTGCATTGCACCATGAATATGCATCCTTTTGTCCATGATCTTACCAAATCTAGACTCTGCAAAGGGAAAGAGGGTCTGGTGGAGGTAGGACAGATATTTTTTTACCAACTGGCACAGTTTTCACACCATAATGAAATGCCAATTCAAGTGCAAAAACAGCTCTAAAATTTCAGATGTATGCACCTTGTTGGGATATGCCCCTGACTCCCAACAGGAAGGAATGTTACACCCGGGTGTAAGCATGGATTGTGTAGTATAGCCAGAAGATCCTAGAGTAGGGTGGGTTGGTCGGAAGCAGCAGGAACCAATTTTGAGCCCAGTAGCACCTTTAAGACCAACAAAGTTTTATTCAAGATGTAAGCTCTCATGTGCATGTATGTAAAGCACACTCCTTTAGCTATGAAGATTCGAGGATTTCCTGGCAGCCAAGCAAGAGACATTCAAAAGTGGTTTGCCATTGTCGGCCTCCGTGTCAAGCCCCTAGCGTTCCTTGAAGGTCTCTGAACCAAATACTAGCCAGGGATGACCCTGCTTAGCTACATCAGGGCACCAGCTCTACTGAAGTATTGGGGAAGGCAAGCATTCTGCATCCACATCCAGTAGATGAACTAACTACTTGGATCTACCTCTGAATGAGGAAACTACTGCAGACTGTTATGGCTACACTTACGCCAAGCTATTTGCACAGCTTGTACGGGAATGTTTGCATGCTTGGCTAATAATATAAATCGAGAAGACAAAACCCCACTATGTGTAGGTGGGAAAGTCTGCAATTCCTTTCCTTCTGCATCACCCATTTTGATGTCTTGGTTTTTTCTTTTGTTCGAGTCTCTTGCACGGTAAAAGAAAAAATACAATCTAGCAATATATCACATATACCCCGACCTGGAGGAATGAGCACCCGGAAGAGCTAAGGGCCCTGACGGAGCTAACACAGTTCCTCAGGGCCTGCAAGATGGGAGCTCTTCCGCCAGGGATTTGGTTAAGGCCAGGCTAGGAAGAGCGGGTCCCCTCCTGATATAGACCCCATAGGCTGGGTGTCGCTGGTAGATCCCCCCGGGATATGGGTGCAGTGGTAGCTGCTATTTTATGGTAGGGGGGAGGATTTTAAGAAGGGTTTTCTGCCGTCATTATTGTTTTATGATATTGTGTTTTTTGTGGGTTTTAATTTTGCTGTAAACCGGCACGAGCCGGCTGGGTGAGTTAAAAAATATAAATACAAATTTAAAAAGACAAAAGTATCCTAAAATCATATCTCAGCAGCACTGTAGCCAAGCCAAGAGAGACAGGGTGACCGACTCCCCCACTAAGATAAGTTAATTCACGCGCACCACAATTATTTATTTATTGTATGGCACATGTGGAGTTGTTGTTGAGATCACTGAAGTTGTGTTGTTTAGAAACACTGTTGGATTGTTATTGTTGTAGCTGACTATGTTGTATGTTGATTCATTCCATGTATCCCTCTGTGATGTCGTATGTAAACCGCCCTGAGCCATACGGAAGGGCGGTATAGAAATCAAATCAATAGCATAGCCTGGAGAGCCTAGAATTGTTGAGCAGCCACGCAAGAGATGTTCAGAGATGGTTTGGCTTTGCCTGTCTCCATATAATGACCGTAGGGATTCTTGGAGGTCTCCCACCCAAATAATGGCCAGGGTCAACCCTACTTAGGTTTCCAAAACCTGAGAACATTGGCCTTGCTGGAGCTATCCAGGTCAGAGCGGCCAAGCCACTGTCACAATTAAACAAGGACGTTAAGTAGGAAATGGGCTTTTAATTTCCCCTCCTAGAAGGAAGGCTCAAAGCTGTTGTGTGCTGATTCCGGACACATGATCTTGACACAGATGTGCTTTAATAACACAAGGCACTGGTGTGTCACCCTACAGGAGCTTGTAGCACGATTTGGACAAACATTTGCGCAGCGGGAAGGAAAGGGGGTGTTCCTGTGGAAGGATTTCCCTCGCTGCTTGGCAGGTAGTTGACTCTGTTGTCAACAAGGGCCAGCAAGCGTCACGCCAGCCCCAAAGAAAGCTAATCCCCTTTTGGCATTATGGGAAACAAAGCTCCACGGAGGGAGAGGAGATCGACGCACATTCGGATGGCACAGTGCCGCGATTAAGGAGGGCAGGCTCTAAACTTACTTGGGTGGCCATCGGTACAGCGTTCTCTCGGGACTAGGCTCGCAAAACTGAACTTTGTGTCACTGGCAAGCTGCCGTAAGGCCATGGGCCACACCTGACTTAGCTGAAAAGCCCCTTCGGGAAAGGGAGGGAGGGATGTTAGTCTTGTAGCTACAGATTTCACTGCTTCCATATTTGTTTTTACTGGCGAGGGGGGCGACCACCTGGCATCCCACCAGGGAATCAAATTTGGGCCAGGCGTTGGCCATTACTGACGCCTAGCCTAACATTTAATTATCGGGGGCCTCCTTTTCTCTTCTCTCGCTCCTCTCTCACTTTGTTAAACATGAGTATATTTTGATCCATGGTTATTTCATTTCAGGCACAAGGACTCAGAGAAGATCTCCCCCAGCTCCATTCTATGAACAGAAAGGGTAATTTATTTAGCGTACTGTGGGTGGCTTTAACATTGAACCAAAGCAACCCACTTGAGCTCCCGGTCAGTTGTGAGTAGCAAAAACCGCACAAGTTCTCATGATTGTTCCACATCATCTTGGGATTTTGCACGCCTGTCTACCGCTCCATTGATTAGTTACTGAGAAGGGTCCTTCTCTGAGGTAAGGAGGACAGCTTGGCTGGGTGTTTCCTCCCTACTCGGTTAATAGCCTCTGAATACAACCCAAGTGTAACTTGGCAGTAGCTTTCTAAAGGTCCCTTTAGAAAGATATTCTTGAGAGGTATTGGTTTTTCAGGACAACCAAATGTATGGAAATCAGAACCTTCAACCTATCTAATATTTAGACAAATCCTCATCCTATTATTCAAAACACAGTTCATGGGGTGGATAATTCACATGCCTTCACATAGAAGCCCTGGAAGCTATGAACGAATTCCATGCAAGCTAGCCTCTGCTACCTTAATTTATAAAAATCAGCTCTCGTAAAGTCTAAAATGCGTGTCTGACTATACTTCTCTGTTCCTCAACATCTCAAACTCCAAGAGAACATGGTCACTCTGACCCAGAGAACCCCCCCCTCCTTCACGCCATAAACTAAATCCTCTTTATTTGTTAAAATTAGATCTAATTTGTGTCTCGTTGTGTCGTTTACCGTTTGAACATTCATTCATTCATATGGTCACAGACCAGGATATAAAAATTAGACATAAAACATTAAGATACCCTTTGAACAATAAAATAGTCTGCAAGGGAGGTAAGGAATTAAATCCAATAATAAAATTGAATTTTTTTTGGGGGGGGGGAACATAGTTATCATAAATTTAGCATAAATCCATCTGTGCAGGGTAATTCTGGTCTGTTCTCTGGCTGTTTTTGTTTTGTGTCAAGCGCCTTGAGCCTCATGGGAGGGTGGGATAGAAACATAATAAAATAATAAATAATAATAAACATCTTGTGCATGGCCCAAGGGCCCATAACAAAGATGCAAGCATATTCAAAACACTCAGTGGATACACATGCCTGTTTATTCTCTGAATTTACATGACATTTTGGGAATTTAGGTGCTACCTCTCTTCAGATGGCCAAATTCCATTCCCGCAACCCCCGACCTGTCTGTCTCACACACGCTTTTCTTCTCCTTGCTAACAAACTACTCAACCCAACCTGTTTACGCTTCGCTAAATCCAAAACGAAACGGAGAGGAAACTGACAAGCATCCATCAGAACTTGTATTTTGGAATGTTGTAACCTGGAACTGAGCTTTGTTTGGATGCAAACTACAAACAATTCTGTATTTACAAGGGAGGACATTTCCCTGCACACAACAAGATGCGTTTTAGGATCGAGCAAAACAGCACCCAAGCCACACAATGCTGCTCATTTTGCGGGAAACAGCGACAGGAAGAACAAACTCCCATCTGTATGCAGAGATCGGAGGGGCATTCGACGTGCGTTCTTAAATATTAACAGCCTGCCCCTCAAAGCAAGTCGAAGCCCTTCTTTTGGCAGGAAACGCCAGGCCTCTGCAAGGGAAGGACAGATTCCCTGGCATGGGACACGGCCCCTCGCTTGGGAGGGGTGGGCCGCGATTTCCACTCCGCCATTTTGCACTTCCTGGGGAAATGAACAGTAGCTGCTCTCAGCTGTTGCATGCTCATTTTTATCTGAAGGAAACAAGCTGTAGCATTTGGCTCAGCGTTGAGATTCCAGGCCAGGAGACAGATACAAGAGACGAAAGCCAAGGAAGTCTTGGCAAGCAGGAAAGCCTGCATCTGGGGTCAGAGACAGGAAAAGCCAGTGGGGTCTAGCCAGCAGGCTGGTACTAGCGATCCGCTATGACCAGGAACACTATTAAACTGAATAGTGCGAATGTATATTTTGTATATAAAGTATAAAAACCCGTACCATATACGGCAGATTTTCTCAACCAGGGTTTTGTGATGGTCATGGGCGGGTTTCCCAAATGGGTGGGAGAATTGATTTTTTATATATATTTTTAAACATATTACACAGGTGATATGACCTTATATCAGTGGTTCTCCACCTTCCTAATGCCGCGGCCCTTTAACCCAGTTCCTCATGTTGGGGTGACCCCAAACCATGACATTAAGCAAGGGTTCTTTCACAGAAATTAAACCAAAACTGAGCAATGGTGTGAAGATCCATGGTTCGTGACTGTATATAAATTGGGTTTTCTCCGGGGTTTCTTGGTTCAGTTCTGCCTCTTGTCCCACCATGCCGATCTCACTCTTTTCTGTTGCTCCAGACAGACGAACGCTCTATCTCAATCTACCCTGCAAGGCTGTTGTGTGGATGGCATCCCCTGGCCAGGCTGCTTGCTCTGCCGCAACCCCTATGAAATGGTCATTCAACCCCCAAAGGGGTCCCGACCCCCAGTTGAGAACCATTGTCTTATATGGTTATGTCAACCCCTCTCCCAAACTGGCCAATGATGAGCCTGGAGCAGGTGGGAAGGGGGTAAGCCCCAGGTGGGCGTGTCCCCAGCTCTGCTTCTCTACTTCTGCACGATCCATCCACTTCTGGTTTTTTTCGAGGCCTGAAGAATGTTTCAGGGGTTTCTCAATGGTAAAAAAGCTGAGGAAGACTCCAGTGTCCATGGAATATACCGAAAAAGTCTGCTGAGAAGCCAACCGTGGTGCTCATGAAACTAGAGGTCAGGATTCTTTCGGACACTTTGAAATTACCCTCTCCTGGCCAGGAAAAGCATGCCTCTGGGGAAGGAGCCAAGGTCCCACAACATTCATGTTCCATACATCAGGCTACCAACTCCAGATTGGGAAATTCCTGGAGGTCTGTGGGTGGCGCATGGAAAAGTGGAGCCACGCTGCAAAGCAGCCATTTTTTCCTAGGGCAGCTGGTGTTGGTAGCCTGGAGATCCCCAGACCCCACCTGGAGGTTGGCAACCCATCTGTGGAAGACACACCTTTCCGTCCAAGGTTTACCAAACAGAACCCCTCCCATTCTGCCTTCTGCTACCTTGCTGTCCTAAAACTCTACTCCCATCCTTTTCCAAAAAACCCTGCTGCTCTCCATAAAATATTTCTCCGGAAACCAAGTAAGATATTCATTTCAAGGTGCTATTTTTTGTCTTTGGTTCAGAGGATCTTCATTTTAAAGTCCCATCAGGGAAGTAGGACATGCCAGAGAGATGCCCACCCCTCCCCCTCCCCCATTCAAATCCATCATGGGAGCAAACAGCCCCGGGGAGCGAGTTCTAATCCCATCAGCACCATAACAAAAAACGTTAGCAGCTCCTAGAGAACGGAAGGCTCCGTCTGTTCTTTTCCTTTGCCAGTAAACAGAGGGAAGGAAGAGATGGAAGGGTGGAGGCCGGGTGAGGGAGACAAGACTCCTGGCAAGGGATGCCTGTACAGACTGCTGAATTAAGGCTGGAGGACGCACGAATCCGGACATTGTAGTGGTGCTGGGACTTGCACGGGCTTTGCTAAATAAAAGTATCAGCAAGGATTTAATTGCACTGATCCCTTTTGAATAAAAGCCCCCAGAAGAGGAAATGTTGGCCATTCCACTGTTTTCTTCGGCGCGCTCAAGGACTACCTGAGAGCTGCTATATAAATGCAAAGGCGGCAAAGGAGAACAAAAGGATGAAATCTGGGGAAATTCTCCCGCCACGCCACTAGCCCTGTGCATCTCAGAGGGTTGGAAACTTGCTCAGTTAAGAGCAGCGTCTTTTAATCTGGTGAGCTGGGGCTGATTCCCTGCAGCCAGCTGGGTGACCTTGGGCTAGTCACAGCCTGGATAGTGCAGTTCTGACCGAGCAGGCCGGTCAGGAGCACTCTCAGCCTCACCTCCCTCACAGGGTGTCTGTTGTGGGGAGAGGAAGGGATGGCAATTGTCAACTGTTTTGAGACTCCTCTGGGTAGTGAATAGCGGGGTATAGAAACCAACTCTTCTTCTTCTTCTTCTTCAGCCATGGAGCACTAGCCGTAGCCGTCTTCCAGCACCTTGAAAGGGCTGGCAAACTTTGCCACAGATTGAGGAGCGCTGTTTGGGATTCTTTGCATGCCATTCCCTTTCGGGGAGGGGTAGGTGATATAAATAGGAAGCACATGTGCTGGTTGCATCACCGCAAGGGCACGTGCTGCAGACCCCCCCCCCCTCCCATCACCACCACCACCTCAGCCCTGATTCTTCCAAGATTCACTGCTTGAGAAACATTACATCTGTCCAAGCAAAAGCTATTTCAGGAACGCATGGTGCACTCTGCTTTGGGATGAGCAGTTCCAGCAAGAGACAAGCCCCCCCCCCCTCCACCCACAACCAGCGGAAGGAAAAAAGGACCTTTGGCCATTTTATACAACCTCGCCGTAATCAGCAGGACACCCGGGCAGAGCCCCGGTGACAAATTATTAACTCGTCACGACAGGTCAGGCATAGATGAGTGTTGCTTCTAATTTCTTGTGAAGCTGTTGAACTTTCCAGATGTAATCTGGCTGGAAGTAGAAATTCAGGCTGGACACGACAGCCGCTCCCCCCCCCCCACTTCATTTTAGCAGCACGCATTCCGTGTAAAGTTCCCTATCTGGGATCGGAGACGGTCAAATTCTATAACGTGAACATATGCAAGTCAGCACATGATGTCTTCACAATTTAATTTCCCTTTCACACGTCTATAAAAGAAAACAAAACAAAACATGGCCAGAGAAGAGGGAACATGTGAATATACTCAGACGTCCCTTAGAAAGTATGACTATGGATCTATCTCATTATTATCTGCCCTGGTATTTCCACACCGTAGAATTAGAAGGACTTCGCATATGTTGCACTGCCCCATACTGCCATACTATGGGGAAGAGGGCAGGAGAATGGAGCATTATGCCAAGGTCACCCAAGGAACTGACTCGGGAAGCGAGATCTGAACTCAGGACTTGGTTGCTCATAAACTAATCACTGTGTTCCTCCGGCTATTACAAAAGCAGAGTTTTCCTAAGAAGCCACCACCGTATGACGAACTCCGCGTTATAGCAGACTGACGAATCAGGGTTTCGAAATTCTCCGTCTTCAAACTCTTGGAATGGAGCACGGAACAAAAGAGACCATGAGCCATTCTGCATCAGGTTACTCTCCCCCCCCCCCACTTTCCCGGGTGGAAATAGCACACCTCATTCTAAAAACGTCCAAGCCTACAATTATGATGTTCTCAAGACACTGTTTGTTCTCTGATTCAAAAACACTCCCTGTTAGAACCCAGATGGGGTTATTGTGATTAATTGCAGCATTTCAGGTCCGACGCGAAGCTCTCTGCCAGATTGGTTATTTGTGGACAAGTTTGTTAACTGCAACCATACTAGCATGAAATGCAAGAAAGGCTTCCGAAAGAATGTAAGCGCACCCTTCCAACACCACAGTGGAAGAGGGATGCAGACAAATTGGAGGGCAACGAAGATGGTGAGGGGTTTGGAGACCAAGATGTATGAAGAAAGGTTGGGGGAGCTTGGTCTGTTTAGCCTGGAGAGGAGATGACTGAGAGGGGATCTGATAACCATCTTCAGGTATTTAAAAGACAGCCATGTAGAAGATGGAGCAGAATTGTTCTCTTTTGCCCCAGAGAGAATGAATGGACCAGAACGAATGTGATGAAATTAATGCAAAAGACATTCTGTTTAAACCTCCAGAAGAAGTTCCTGACATTTAGAGCGGCTTCTCAGTGGAATAGGCTTCCTTGGGAGGTGGTGGGTTCTCCATCTTTGGAGATTTTTCAACAGAGGATGGATAGCCATCTGACGGAGAGGCTGATTCTGTGAAGGTTCAAGGGGGTGGAAGGTGACAGTGGGTGAGCAATAGGGTTGGGGGTGTCCTGAATAGTGCAGGGGGCTGGACTAGATGACCCAGGAAGTCCCAGCCAACTTTGTTATTCTACTATTCTATGATTCTATAACATGGCTGCTCGGGCCCTACCACATCTGTCGCCACTTAACGGGAAAAGCATTAACATCACAAAACCCTCATCTCCTTTCCTTTGCTTGTCATTTTGGCTACTTCCAACAAAAGACTGCTGAATCAGTGGAAAACTTCAGAAGGATTGGGTCTCTCTGCTTTGCATCTTTCCATCAACAGCTAGCTTGCAGCCAAGGGGGAAGGGGGGGGGGAAGGAGATTTAAGAAGGCGCACAGCACGCAAATGTACAAAAACAAACACAGCCAAATAAACCTGCGGCATGCATGTAATGGAGTCTCCAAAGAACACTTCAAATTTTCTAGCCGGTGTCACTGCTGAGAAAGCAGGGCAACTGCTCCCAGTCCCTCCCCTCCCTTCCGCTCTTCCCCAACAGCATGTTTGAAAGCCAATGTGAAATGAAATCCTGGGTGGACATGGTTGGAATTCACCCTCTACGATTCCTGCCCTATCAAGCACTTCCATGCACAAACAGCCCGGCTGGATCTGACCCTGAGGTCCGTCTAGTCCAGTTTCCTGTTTCACACAGTGGCCAACCCATTGCCCATGGGAGCCAACAAACAGGACGCAGAGGCTAAGGCCCATCCCTGAGGGTGCCTCCTCCAAGCACTAGCCCTGAATATGGAAGCTTGGCTAGCAAGCCTTTGGTGAACCTCTCCCAAAAACGCCTATGAAATATGCAGTTTTCTCCAATCTACAAAACAGGAGTTACACCAAGACCTAAGGACAGCTACTTCACTCAAGGTCATCCAAGGTGAGCCATAATGTGAACCTGGTTCGTTGGGTTTCAGTCAACACCTGGCTGTCAAGGAAAGTGCTACCAAATCACAGCTGACTTACAGCAAGTCTCCCCCCTGCTATTCCTACAGTGGCCTCCCACCCCTTTCTATCTATCTAATCCCACTCCCACGTATTTTTTTTCCTCCACAGCTTATTTCCATCATGCACCCACCCCCTTATTTACCGTGACCCTTTCTGTGACTTTCATCCTTCCAACGTGACCCCCCAAAACTCCACTGTACAATGCGAGATGACTGTGTAGATTGCTTTTGATATTCTCTCCCCCTTCTCCCCCACGATACACTCACCCCCGTCATTTTCTCCCCCATACTCTGCGGCAGGGGTAGTCAACCTGTGGTCCTCCAGATGTCCATGGACAACAATTCCCATGAGCCCCCTGCCAGCAAGCGCTGGCAGAGGCTCATGGGAATTGTAGTCCATGGCCATCTGGAGGACCACAGGTTGATTACCCCTGCTCTGCGGGATCACCCGCGATGCAACCGATCTTAGAGTACAAGTGGATCAACCCACTAGGCTGCACTGCCTCCGAAACTCCCCCAAGAAGAATGAACTGAGATTAATTGTACAGGTCCCTACAAGTAACCACCCATGCAAGCATCAAGCCATGCTCCCCGCTCAGAAATCAACTCTCAGCTGTCAGCTGCAAATCATCCCGCATGCAGATAGAGCCCAAATGCCTCGGCTGAAGCTTAGCAAGAACGCCTTAAAAAAAAAATGCTTTCACATCAGTGTTACGGAGCACAAACCTAAAGCACTCGTTAAACGGAACCGACACGTCTATGTACAAGCTTCAGCTTTTAGAATTCCTCCCCCTGCCCTTTTTGTTGAAAGACATTTGAAAACGAAACGACTGAAGCATTATGAAATGCCTACAGGCCTGGCAAGCTATACAGGAGACAGATAAAAAAAAAACAAAACCAAAAAAAAAAAAGATGTCAGATTTAAAACAGATCTTTCAAACTTCTATCTAATTAGAAGCATCTTGGCATCTCCTGATGTGCTTTTCCCTCCCCAGCCGAGCCGTTTTATGAAATATACATTATTCCAAGAGACAGGAGGGAGGCCGTTTCTATTCGTCAGCTGTATCTCGGGGAAGAAGAGAGTGTCAGACGGAGGGTAATAATAAAACTTCAAAGCGGAACAACTGATTGTCATCTGAAACTTCCTTGGAAAATCAATAAGGGACTACAAGACAGGCTGGGCGCATGCTTGAGATCTGCAGATCTCATACAGGGTTTAGCATTCCCTATATAATATGCAAAAATTATCACGTCATCTTTGTCGAGAAGCTGGAGAAACTAAAAGGGACAGACAGACTGTAGGTGTCTGGAGTTTCTCTCTACCGTGAATAGCCAAATGCTGGCCCCTGGGATCCATTTGGCCCAAAATGCTATTTCAGATCCTTAAAACCATGAAGAAGAGTCGGTTTGTATACCTTGCTTTTCTCTACCAGAAGGCGTCTCAAAGCGTCTTCCCTTCCTCTCCCCACAACAGACACACTATGAGGTGGGTGGGGCTAAGAAAGCTCTGGCAGAACTGCTCTGTGAGGACAGCTCTAACGGGACTGCGACTAGCCTAAGGACACCCAGCTGGCTGCATGGGGAGGAGCAGGGAATCAAACCCAAGCTGCCGTTTTTAACCTCGACGCCACCCTGGCTCTCAGTACTGTCTTCTGTATCATACTCACAAGAAAACTTTATTTGTGTGTGCAAGCCTCACTACCATTAGAATTTTGGGGCAGGTGACAAAAGCGGTGGAATTAGGGGGGAGAAGCTGGGATGGGACTAAGGGCCACCTTTGAAAAGGATCAAAAGGTCGGGGAGTCCAGGGATACATCTCTATCAAAGCAGAATGTGGAAAGCTGTAAAATGAGGACCTGGGACCCCAGCTTCCAAACACTATTAAGAAGAAAAGGGGACCATGCCCACTTTGCTAAATGGGGAATAGATGCCCTATTCGAGAGCAGCGTTCACAAGGGCCGTGGGGGACTCTCTGAGCCGTGGAGCAGCACTACCCTAGAGGCGAAAAGCCATTCATCCCACAGTCTGTGCGGGCTGCAAGATCTGCCAAGTACAAGGGGGGACTTGTCAAGTTTGCTATGCAGTCCACTGAGTTTGAGCCTAGAAATAAAATCCCCCCCCCCCCGGAGTCATAGAATCATAGAGTTGGAAGGGGCCATACAGGCCATCTAGTCCAACCCCCTGCTCTACGCAGGATCATAGAATCATAGAATCACAGAATCATAGAGTTGGAAGGGGCCATACAGGCCATCTAGTCCAACCTCCTGCTCAACGCAGGATCATAGAATCACAGAATCATAGAGTTGGATGGGGCCATACAGGCCATCTAGTCCAACCCCCTGCTCAACCCAGGATCAGCCCAAAGCATCCTAAAGCATCCAAGATAAGTGTGTATCCAGCCTTTGCTTGAAGACTGCCAGTCCTTCCCTCTCTGAATTATGAAGACACACAAGTGTTAGCAAAAGGCTTATTAGAACAAGCAGTAACATGCTCAGGAACGCACTTTGAGAGAAAACCCATCGGACAGGTCCTGAGAAGAGCGAGCGCTTGCAGGTACCTACAAGACACTTTGGAGGATGGAAGAGCAAAAGCCGTGCATGCCCGTTCGGGACAGGCTGGCTGTTTTATGGGACTGCCGCACATCCCAAAGGTGGGCCCATGAATGGCGCCCGGACATGGGCAAAGCAAGAGTTCCAGAGGAAATGACACAATGGTGTGTGAATAGCCAGGCCCAACCACGGGCATCTGGAGTGTGGTTGCTTTTCAACGCCAGTCAGAAACACAACAAAAAACACGCAGCAAATCGGAGAAAGGTTGGAACACCAGGCGTTTATTCATGATGTGGGCCACCCAAATGGCACACCTGGCTTGCTTCTGAGCATTTTGAATGATAGAGACTGGAGTGGCCAAACTGTGGCTCTCCAGATGTCCATGGACTACAATTCCCACGAGCCCCTTGTCAGGGGCTCGTGGGAATTGTAGCCCATGGACATCTGGAGAGCCACAGTTGGGCCAACCCTGCAGTATAAAGAGCACCGGCAAAGAGCAAAAAGTTAATTCCCTCCCCACCCATTCCAGGGCTGTCAAAAAAACCCAGGGTTTCACAAAACCCTGGTTGAAAAAACCTGGTATAACTATTCAACACTTTTTACCTCTACGAGCAGGATCCCGTTAACGCAACTATAGGGAGCCATGCCAAAGCCTTGCTTTTTAGAGAAGAACCGTCCCCCTCCGACTGGGGTTGAGAGGCTCCCCTAGACCCTCTTCGGCTACCGTTCACCTGAACAATCAATTCAAGAGCACAGACATCCCAGCATTCATTAAGAGGCGTTTGCATTCCGGCCGCCTCCTCCGTCGCATTCCTCTGCCAGAGAGAACGCTGCGGGAGTCGAATCAAGAAGAGAGCCTGCGGCCGAAGCAATGGCTCACAGAAAAATGGCCCCAGCTGGATTGCCCTCCCCGTCCCGTCCCTCTGCAAGTGCCTGGCGTTGCCCCACCGGGCGAGGGAGGAGAAAAGAGTGGCGCTCTGGCTGTCAACCTAAGCGCAGCTGACAGACGCCGATTACTCCTGCAGCTTGCGTGCCGTACGTGAGTGTCTGTGCAGAGGCAGGGTGACAGCTGAGAGCGCGGAGCCCGCTGCGCGAGGCGACTGAAGCCGCATCAAGGTTTTCCGGGACTGTTGCTCCTCACCTCAAGCATGAATGTTAACTCAAGGGCTAAGAAAACTCGCAGCAGGGAGCGGCGTGCGGGAGACGCAAGACACGCCACCGTCCTGCGGTTCTCGCACACAAGCCGCGCTGCTAGGACTCTGAACGGGGCCATGTGGCTCTTGGGCCCTGAAATGTGCCTCCGATCCTTTTTGGGTGAGGCGCTCATCTTCCACGGCCTACAGGCATTAGGAAGGTCGGAGGAGAAAGAGCCATTTTCATCCGTTCTTCTACCGACCTGACTTCCTTGGTCCTGCCATTACTTCTATAGTGTCTCCAAGATCCTGTTGCGGTAATACCCTCATGTGCCAAGATGATAAATCCATGTGCAGAGATTGGAAGGGCTGTGGCTCTGTGTCCGAGCACCTGCTTGGCATGCAAAAGGTCCCAGGTTCAATCCCCGGCATCTCCAGTTCAGGATGAGGCAACAAGGGTAGTAAAGACCCCTGCCCAAGACCCTGGAGAACCCTGCCAGTCTGAGTAAGCAATGCGGACTTTAATGAACTTTGATTCAGCATAAGGCAGTTTCATATACTCATATTTCATATATTCATATGTTGTAAAGTCCTTTCACATCGCTAGTGTTTACTTTAATAAATGAGAGGTGCAAGCAAGCACTTAAGGAATCAGGAAGATATCCGAACTGCGGTTTGCAGGAATCAGGAAAGTATCTGAACTGCGGTTGACAGCTTTCTCTAGAATGGATTTTACTCTTCTGAGCATCAAGAACCGATCCAACTCTGTGGTCAACAATCAATGGGGCTAATGCCCATTTGCATTAAGCATCCCTAAGAAAGGGTGCAGCAGCACAAAAATGGGCATAGGAAGATACAGAAACCAAAGGAGACCCAAATATTAGGAAGGCAAGCCTCCGGGCTGCACGGAAAACCATCTGGACACCAGCATGCGCCCAAATCGAGCCAGCTCCACGCTGGCACCAAATGTCACGGAGAGCAAGTGCATTTCGGATGTCTTGTGAAACGAGTCGTCTCTGGCATCGAGCCGACGAAAATCAAACACGACCGGCCAAAATATAAAGGCACACGGAGGATAGGACTGTGAGCTAACTTGACCTAGAAGACAGTCCAAAGAACGCCAGGCTGGCGTTAACGGGGGGCAGCGGCAGGAATCTGCCATGTCGGGACCAGCTTCCAAGGCACTGTGATGAATGAACCAGCCACCGAAAGCCCAACCCCCAGACTCCTCGAGTCACAAAGTCCGTACCCAGATGCTTCTCTTCTCTGCGCTCATAAGGACACACTTGATTTCCGAAAATAGGCACCGTTTTCTGCCCCGCCCACTTTTTTGCCAGCTCTTTTAGGCAGCTTCCTGTCTTCCCTGGGGTTGAAAAAAGAGCTAGAAGGGACCCTTAGCTTGATAGACCCAATCGGGTAGCCCCTACATATATTCCAAAAACCACAGACAGCTGAAACGTGCCAGCGTAACTGGAATTGAAAATGACATTCTACAGCCTGAGGACTGCGAACCGAACTTCGCACGGAGACACTTATGTGCCTGGAGACGGCTCCAAGGTTTCTGCAAGGTTGATGCTTAGCCGGATGCTGGTAATGGAGAAGATTGCCTTGAACCTCCTTAATGAATGCAGTTGTTCTGGGATCAGGCAAACTCCTCAAAGCCGCCGCCGACCGAAAACAAAAAGCCATTTCAGAAGGTGGAGATGCCACCTGCTGTCTCAGCAAGTCTCCCGAAAGGTTGAATAAGAAGCACGATTTCTTTGGGAGGACGGGAACCATAACTAGAGGTACATCACCGCCAACTCAACAGATCCAACGATTTTAGCGTTTCAGCCTCTGATTCATGAAGAAATGCTCTTACAAAGAGCAGCTGGGCACTCCAAAAACAAATATTCCAACTAAATTGCAGGCTAGTCCTTCCCCATTGCGGTGGGCTGCCCCCCATGTCTTGATCCTGCCAGTCTACTGTTTTCACCAGCAATACAGAACAAAGTAGATCGTCTGCTGAAGGCAAACAGCTTCCCGTGGACAGATGTAACCCTGTGATCTTTGTCCAGAAGACCCCTGCCCACAACTTCTGATGGACCACGTAATGAAGCATAGCTGGAATGACTCCAAAAGGCACCCCATAGCTACTTGCAGTTCAGCTGCAGCTCTTGCCTCCAAAGAGAAGGACGAGATGAGACGAACCTGCTTTCCCGTTAAAAGCTCCGAAAGCAGGACACAAGAAGCCACCTTCTGCTGACGCACACCAACCACCCGTCTAAGTGAGTGCTGTCCAAACCAGGCTTTTTCAACCAGGGTTTCATGGAGCCCTGGGGATTCTTGACAGCCCTGGAAAAGTTTCCCAAATGGGCAGGAGTTAATTAGTTTTAAGGTAATTTTAAAATTTGTTAAATATTTATTGGGTGATACGACCACGTATGGTCGTGTCACCCCAGCCACTACCTCCCAAAATGGCCAGTGATGGGCCTGGAGGGAGTGGGAAGGGGAGGGGCCTTGGGTGGGCGTGTCCACAGCTCTGCTTCCCAACCCTATTCTGCATGATGGTGCCACTTCTGGGGTTTCTCGAAGCCTGAAGGATATCTCAGGGGTTTCTCAAGGATGAAAAAGTTGAGAAAGGCTGATCTACTCAGACCAACAGTAGCTCTCCAAAGTCTCAGGCAGACTTTCTTTCACATGACCTAATGCCAAATCCTTCAATTGAAGATGCTGTGAATTGAACCAGGGTCCAGGCCCCTTATATTTAAGACTGGTTTATGGTTATGTTCCAGTTACCATGACACCAACAGGCCAGTTTAAGCTACAACTAAGCAACAAAAAACCTCTTTGTATCTGGCAAAGGGACTTTTGACTTGAAAGATTAGACCACACAAATCTTGCTGGGTCTTTAAAGCTGCTATAGGACTTGAACTCAGGTCTTCTACTACTGATCAGCACAGCAACCCTCCTGGAATTAACATCTCTTTTGCTTCGCCTGTCATTTAAGGCCCAGTGGTAGTCAACCTGTGGTCCTCCAAATGTCCATGGACTACAATTCCCATGAGCTCCTGCCAGCGTTTGCTGGCAGGAGCTCATGGGAATTGTAGTACATGGACATCTGGAGGACCACAGGTTGACTACCCCTGATTTAAGCTGCCTCCGCCCCATGCATTGCTTCAAAACCAACACTATTCAGTTTTCTCGCTAAAAATACAGGGTGTGGCTGGAAGGCTACATGTTGGTCATTATATTGAACGTCTAGTTGCCAAAGAGTTACATTTGGATTGCATTTTATCCCCTCCTTTCGATAAAAGGACAGAAGCGCCTGGGCTTTTAACATAAACTGGTTTTAAGAACTGTAAACATTTAACCGAATGTGTTATATTTTAACTGAATGTTGGAAACCACCTGAGTTCTCCGGGAAGGGCAGAACAACAATTCAATAAACAAATAAATTAAATAAAAATAAACAAAAAAACTAACAATATAGAGTTAAAACATTTTTAAATGTTAGTTAATAGTTAAAAGTTGATATTTGACGGTTATAATAGTTAAAACTATTAATGGTTAGTTAACCAGTAACAAAATATTTGGTTAAAAATATTTTCAGTTTATAAGCTCCGAAGGTCAACCCTCACCCCCTAAAAGATGCCTGATAATTCACACCCCTCCAAAGACCGGGCAAACAGGCTGGCCGTGAAGCACTTTGTGAAAACCTGCAGTTCTCCGTGACCTTTAAGGCAGGAGCACCACAGTGCTAGAAAATGCAATTCAAAGGGCTCTGGGTGGAAAAATGTTAATTCTAAAAGGGTGTCAAAGTAAATAGTGAATTAAAGATTGAGCAGGCTAACCGTACAGGCTGTTTTCTCAAGGTCCAGATTTTCCTGAGCAGCAGGTACAGAGATGTCTTATCCACCTTGAGTTTCTGGGTCAAAATGGTGATGGACTTATGACCACATGAGTCTCCGACAAAGAGTGGCTTCAAGCCGGAAGTTATCTACTAAAACTTAGGCGAGATCTCTTTTTCTGTAATACCCTGTAACCATGGACACACCCAACGAGACAATAGACCATAAAGATCTATTGTTCGAAGAAGGCTGCCGTAAAGCCATTCCACAATACCCAGATGTTCAAGACGGTTTCCCTGGAAGAATACTTCCAGACAAAAAGCGTGTCAGTCCAACTGAACTGGTTTGACCTCTGTAACAAGCCGCCCGGTAGAATCTACGTTTGCTAAAACACCAGCCTCCTACAGAACATGTCAAAGGTACCATCAAAGCAAATTGAAAAAAATGGACGGGGGGGGGGGCGTTCTAGCGTGCCCCAGAAATCCGAAAGCAGCCAAGTTAATTTAAGCCAAATTTGCAGGGAAATGGATTTTTCATGACATCGTCTGGAAGCTTTCCAGGCCGAGGAAATACAGGGGCCGCATTTCCAAAGACAGCTTAATTGAGTCTTCCAAGCTTTTTACGGCCTGCTTTGATAAACATCAGCATGAACTAGGCGGGCTGAAAGCTTTCATTGCACCCATTGTTAGAGCCATCTATTCATTTATGAACCACAGGCTTTAATATATGCATTTCTTTAAAAAAAATTGCAGGCAAGTGAGCAACGTTCTTATCCTCCCCTCTCTTGCGTTTGCTGGCAGGGGCTCATGGGAATTGTAGTCCACGGACATCTGGAGGACCACAGGTTGACTACCCCTGCTCTAAACACTTTACAGAAAGCTCCATTTGCAGGAAGGGTGTTCAGAGTTTGCCAAACCAAGTCATTTTAGGGGTCGAAGCACGAAAATGACTTTGCTTCACTCAATATCTGTCCCCACCCACGTAGCTGTAGTAATTAACCCAGGTTAGAATACGCAGGAATAACAAGCAAAACATTAACCTCTATTGAGTTGTCGGTCAACACCTTTCTCCCAGCCTGTTACCTGAATGCTGCCCAAAACGGCTTTTGAAGTTAGGGGGCAAGCTCTCTCACCAAGGCCAACTCTTCCAAGGGTTTAGAGATGATTCACATGATAGATGCTTCCCGCTTTCGGGACACGTATGGATCCGGTTCAAGATTTTGGTACTCACCTAAAAGGCCTTACGCGATCCAGGCCCTGCATATCTGAGGAACCGCCTTTCTGAATATGATCCCCAGAGGATGTTACAGTCAAGTAATACCAACCAACTGAGGATCCCTGGCCCCAATGAAATGCCTCTGGCTTCAACAAGAACCAGGGCCTTCTCGACCCTGGCTCTTGACCAGTGGAAGGAGCTACCTGAAAACATCAGAACCCTCACGGAACTTTCCAAGTTCCCAAAGGCCTGCAAGACGGAGCTCTTCCATCAGCCCACAGTTGAGGTCAACTAAGACCACATCTGCCAGGTCTCTGTCCCTGAACGTTGCTGCCACCAAGGCACAAAGATCATAGGAGATCAGCCATGGCAGCCATTTTGTACCTGGCTCCGCCTCCTGAAGCTGTTCAACACACTGTTTCCAAGTTCCAAAAGCATACAGCGCTTCAAGATGCATTTCAATCACCCCAATCCCAATTTTGCAGAACCATTTGGGGCCTTCCACCATGGCCCAGGCAAGAATTTACTATTCGGAACTGGGAACAAAGTGACGATGGGGAAAATATGCCCCCTGCCCATTCACTCATAAACACTTCCTACAGCCGTGGCAACAGAATGCACACACGTTATCACAAAGGGTGAAGAACGTAGGAAGAAAAACAGGAAATCTGGCGATTCAATTTTGCATCTATCAATACAGAATTGCTTTCATCTAGAATTTTCCAAGTTTGTGGGAGTCTGCTGTGTTCTCACGCATCGGTTTGGCCATACGATGCAGTTTTTTTACTGACAAGTACACGCGGCTACAAGTACCTGAGCGCAGAAACGCAGCCTGTGCGTACTCATTCAAAAGACTCAGCTCACACCTCATCGCAGCCAGTTCTCAAACCTGCCTTTCACAAGCTGCCACCCAATCTGGGCACTTCTCTGGGAAGAAGCACAGAACGTTTGATTTTCAAGCAGAGAATTCAGCCAGCTTTTGTCACGGAACAGACACAAAACGTCAAGCGAGTAAGAGACGTACTGTGACGACCGCAATATTCGCTGCAAAATAATAACAAACAAACACAAATGACCTTCCAGCATGCTTTTCTAACAGCTTACACTTTCACTTGGGAAAGAGAGCCCAAATTTCCAGCACTCAGTGCTTTGATAAATTCAGGCTCACAATACGGAGACTTTCTTCAAAAAACCTGATGCTCGTAAGACGGATCTTTTGTTCCTTCTGCGGATTATCTGCTTCTCTTCGAAGACAATACCCCTCAACCATCTTTCTCATCTTGACATCATACCGTTTCACTATGACTACTAATACCAATTCTTTCTTCCAGGCTAGCCCCGGGACCCCCCCAGCCCCAGGTCACTCTGGAATACCCCACTCTAAAGAAAGTTCACTCCTAATCTGCAAATCGCTAATTTGCCTTGTGTAACTCCCATCAGCAATGTGTTAGGTACATAGTTAATTGTCCCTACACGGAGTGGTTAATCTGTTACATGACCGACAAACACCCAGGAGCTAGAACATGAGCAGATTTCCGAGTGCTTTCAAATCTTTTAGGTTCGAAACACAAAAAGGAAATAATAGGTGACAGTGTCATAAAAATCTGTTTCCCACAAGGCAGAAAGCAGGTATGACTCGCTCCAAGAGGGACACACCTTGGGAAACCGTCCCTTGAGTCACAGCTGCAAGAATTGTACCTTTACCATCCGTCCAGAGGGCTGGGACACCTTGCAAACCTATGTGGTTTTGTTAATAGCCATCCCAAGAAGCTTCATTATGTGGTCTACCCTACTTTTCTCCCCAACCAAGACCTGGAGCTGCTTACACCATTCTTAAAAAATATCATTGGCTAGGTTTTTTTTTGGGGGGGGGGTTGGGGAGGGGAAAAATCACATTTGCAACAAAACCAAGCAATTCAGTACATTTTTACCAGCGCCCTTAAATTCACTTAACACACCAACTTATAAAGAGAAAGAGGATATGGATTCTTACAGATCCAAAAGGGACTACAAAAATCCCCCTCCCCCCAAAAAAACACAAGGAATGCGTTGACAACCTACATTGTCCCCCTACCAAGAAACAGAAAGCGTTCAAGCAAGTCCCCCAGGCCAAAAACACCATTCAGAAACTAAGATGGATGGAATAATGCTGGTGGGAGATGCCCCTCCAACAAGAATTTAATAGGATCATAGAGTTGGAAGGGGCCATACAGGCCAACTAGTCCAAGCCCCTATTTAATGCAGGATCAGCCTAGCAGGGGTGGCCAAACGTGGCTCTCCAGATGTTAATGGACTACAATTCCCATGAGCCCCTGCCAGCATTGTGTTGGTGGGATATGCCCCTCCCACAAGAATTTAATAGAATAATAGAGTTGGAAGGGACCGTACAGGTCAACTAGTCCAAGCCCCTGTTTAATGCACGATCAGCCTAGCAGGGGTGGCCAAACTGGCTCTCCAGATGTCCACAGACTACAATTCCCATGAGCCCCTGCCAGCAGGGGCTCATGGGAATGGTAGTCCGTGGACATCTGGAGAGCCACAGTTTGGCCACCCCTAAAGCATCCATGAGAAGTGTTTGTCCAGTGACCTTCTGGCTCCACCCTTTCACCAAGCTTTTGAGCGTCATTCTTTGAAACTTGCAGAGTTCTACATAGAACTTTAAAAGCTGGCATCCCCTCTTTCATACAGGTTAGGGCTGAACATCTGGAGAAAGCAGATGGTTCTGCCTGCACATCCCCATCCCCATGTACTTTATTACAGCAATCTTCCCTCTAGATTGCATCTCTCCCTCTCTTTTTTTTTTGTTTTGTTCCAGGCACATTTTTACAAAGCAAGCTTTTCCTTTCCCAGGCAACTCCCTAGCTTTATCCTTTCATCTGCGCTGCAAACCTGATTAATTAAGCGAATCATTTGGCTAATGCAATTAGAAAAAACCTTTTGCCTTGCCCTCTGCCAGGATTAAAAGGCGGCAAGAAATAAAAGGAGCCCCCAACTCGCCTCTGACAGCTAACATTTTTAACACTTCTGAGAGGATATGGGAGGGAAATGGAGACCAAAACTGAACATGTTGGGGAAAGACAAGGAGGAAAGTGTTAAAAAAAAAAAAAAACCCAATTCACCATGTATGCACACTGACGGAGCATAAAAGAAAGATACTATCTGACTCGCTAATGCGGGCATGCTGATGCAAGTCATAATCTCATGAATGTGTAGGCTCCTCTATCCAAATCACCATAGAAAAATACTCATCAACTCTAATTGAGTCACACAGCACAACCTCAAATACAGGGCCCTGGGTCCTGCACATTTCGGTTTACTGAAACGCCATGTTTCTAGACCACATTGTTTTTAAAGTATCACACAAAAAAATCTGCCCGAAACGGGTAGGTGTTTTAGGCGAAGCAAATCGGAAGGGTCGAAAATGTCAACCGAACCTTTATTCTTCGCAGTTTTTTGGCTGTTGCTGTTAAATCGCCCATAGCACACTTATAACACCCTTGGCGAGTTTAGTATTCCTGCCTGGCCCAGCAATCCCATTTGCGCAAGCTGGGAAAGAGATTTTGTGGCAGAAGCGAGACAGACACGCCCACCTCTCTCAAGTTCAGAAAATCACATCAGTTCTAGTTCAACACGAAGGATACGGACTGAAAAAGACACGCACCGTGAAAATTCACACACAGAGTCAAGCGGTGCACAATTATGCACTAAAAAGAGAATCTTGCATTCTAAGACTGGGGAAATGAACCCATGGCACTCCAAAAAACTCTCACCTATCAGACTGGCATAATTTCTTTTGGCTATCTAGTTTTATTTCCCCGGCCTTAGAATGCAAGATTTCTTCTTAGTGCATAATTACACGCCCCTGCACATCCACAAGTAGCAATGTAACCTTCTGACATGAATTGGGGAGTGCAGCTGCTCATCCAAGGTCACAGAGAAGTTCCAGAGCCAAGATTAGATCTCAGCATCAAAAGCCCGTTTCCTTCCTTCAAAGCACAAATCCCTCCTGGGTTGCATATAAACACACAATATTGTCCATTATGCAGTACAAAGTAAAGACTTGGCGGGGGCAAGGCAGAGGGGAAATGGAGGAGACAGAAGGGAACAGGGAACAGCTTCTCGGCCTCTGGTTTCCTTCACCAAAACATGGCCCTGCTTCTTCAGAAAAGCAGCAAGATTCCCATATGACTCACGTACCACACAGATAAAAAAGTAAAGTGCCTGCCATTCTGGCTCAGCTAGAATAGTAATAATAGAAGTGCACCATACGTGTCAAAGACTTCTGCCCGAAGCTATACGGCTCCAGGAACAGCTTCATCAAGAGATCTACCCTCCCATCAGCAAACTACTTAAAAATAAATAAATCGGAGCACTGAAGAACAGGTTAGCAAAAAGAGATACAGGTTCGCACAAGGCTACACCCCCTCCGGTAACCAATAGCAATCGTGCAGCTACTCAGGGAGTCTCCTGCTATCTCTGCAAACTTATCTTTAAAAAAACAAAACTGGTCTGAAACAAAAAGAGCACTAATTAAAAACCAGCAAAACAGAGATTCCCCAGCCCCAGGCCTCCAAACAAAGCCGAGAATTTCAAGGAGTGGTTATTGAAAATTGATTTGCTGAGCTTTTCACGTAATTTGGGGGATCAATCAAGCTGCAATGATTAATTATCCGTAAGCAGTCTGTCCTGACTTCACATTACACCAGCTGACTTTAAACTGAAAGCATGTTCCATAGGGCCCTAGATGAAAAATTCCCAATTCTCACAGTTTCTAAACAGGATTCCCAGTTGCCATCAAAAACGCCCCTCTTTAGCTTTGTTCCAAACCAGGAAAAGCCAGGTAATTTTTAAGATGCTGTCATTTTGGAACCTAAGGCAACAATGACAGCCCCATTCATGCACAGAGTTGCTGCTCTACAATTAAGCATGCTGATTAGCACAATTATCCAGACTATAAGAGAGGCCCACTGAAGATCATGTATTTTTGGCAACAAAATTACTTTCTGGAAGTCATTAGAAGTCAGCTAAACAGCCTGCTGGTCTCATCACATAATAAGCCAAGTTTTTTTGTTGGATTTCTCTAATGCTCTATAAAGGTAAAGGGGTGGAATACTTCAAATATAGTTTTAGTTGGAGAGAGCAATTCTCCATGGGGCCATATACACAGGCATTAACAGGAAGCGTAACCTTGGGTCATCTTGTCTTGACACAACGCGAAAACATTTTCTCTACATTTCCCAGAGGCTGAGAAACCAGAACACGAGTACACCTAAATGTGCCTGCAATACCATCACAGAAACTTTAATTACTTGAATTTCAGATTAAGACAATAGCAGGAGGGGGGGGGGGAAAGGACTTTATTCCCGGATTGTGTACAGAGCCTCCTTCTCCATTTAATAGGAAGCCTATTTTAAAATGGCTGAAGAAATTTGCTTCTGGGTGAGCACGGATCCAAGGGCGTGTCTGGGAGAGAAAAGTTGGGATTACGAAACAGCAGCATTCAAAAGCTCAACAGGGGAACAGAACCAAATTCCACAACCTTTAGAAAGCTTAAAGACGCAGTGAGCTAATGGTTTCACAGCCGCTCCTATTTAGAGGCAGATTGTTAACCACACAACAAGCCTTTCAGATGACATACACTTTTCCGACACAGACACAAGGGGGGAACACACACAAACACACACTCCGGAGAGGGCTGTATTGTTCCGTCGGTTCAACTGCGCAAGCCCTTCCTTTGGAATCCGAGCAACATAAAAAGCCCATAAAAGATGATCCCCACTGAACCTACACACATGCCACAATCACCGCTTCAACACCCCACATTATTCTATGGTCAAAGCACATGACCCCTAAGGGACCATCTCCCTAACAGAAGCCCCAAAGGAAAGGAATCTTAGAATCCTCAATGCATGAAGCCCCCTTCACAGACACCAGGGTAAGTTGCCCCATATCTCCCATCACAAGCAACCTGGTCTGAACACACTCACCGCCACACAGACACACCCCAGTGTCAGTAATGTGTCTTCACCCAAAGTTTGCAACCCAGCCCACCCTGCCCATGCCATCTCCCCACTCCCTTCCAAACTTCAGCTAGGGCCAGGTGGATGGGCTACAGACATCACCCTACAAACTATCACACCTGCTGACCCCCTTGCCTCAAACTCCAGCCCTTCCCTGTTGTAGGAAAAAAGGTATCTTCCCCCCCCCCAGCGGCACACTCCCGAAGGGCTCTCGCCCCTCAACAGCCAACCCCATGCCCGGGACACTCCTCATCCCCCACCACGGATGCAATGCCCAGATCCGAGCTTTGCAAGACAGGGGCTACCGGATGCAAAGATCCATTCAGATCTACTCCCCCCCCCGAGGACCCCCCACTGGCTTTCTTGCACCCACCTGCCCCCATGACCCTGCTCACCTGTCCCACCCCCTCCCCATCCCCGGGGGCGCTCGCAGTCTCCCCCCTCCCATCCACAGGTACCCCAAGGACACCCCCCCCAAAAAAAGCATGGAGGGACCCTCAAGGACCCAGGGGCAGGGGTCCCCCACCCAAGGCGTTGTCCTGCCCAGGTGCGACTTGACTCCTTAAGGGGCGCCCCTCCGAGCCAGGTCCGCGCAGGGGGCAGCGGACCCAACCCGCGGACGCGTTCACACGAGCATGCACGCCCCGAGCGGGCGCACAGACCCCGACGGGGCTGCACCCCCCTTGCAGAGCCCACCCCGGCCGCCCCCTCCCCCGCGAGGCGCCCACCTGCCCGGCCCGGTCGCCACCGCCCTGCTCCGCTCCGACGCGCTCCGGCGAACAATGGGAGTGAACCGAGCCCGAGCCCAGCCCCGGTCCCCATGGACACAGGGCCCGCCCCCGCGCGCGCCCATTGGCCAAGCCCTTGGCGAGAGGGAGGGGCCGCGCCGTCGCCAGCCCGCCCGGACTCCCTGATTGGCGGGCGGGGCCCGAGCGGAGAGCGGGGTGGGGAGCCGAGGGGGCGGGGAGTCGGGCAGGTGTGGGCGGGGCTACCTGGAGAGTGGGCGGGGCGCATGGAGGAGAGCCGGCGCGGGGAGGGGATTTGGGAAATGAACGTGGTGTTAAAGTTGTTCGGTAATCTAAATAAATATACATATATCAGTAGGAACAATAAGAATTTGGGAAAGAATACAGAAAAGGTCGTACAGATAAAGAGAGATGGCAAGAACAGACTTAATGAACGTCTCTCTGTCTCTCTATCTATGAAGGAGAGCAGGGGCGGGGAGGATTTTGTAAATAATAATTTGTATTAAAGTTGTTCAATAATCTAAACAGATAAGAGCAACAAGAATTTAGAAAATAAAAATACAGAAAAGAAAAAAGGTTGTACAGATAAAGAGATATAGCAAGAACAGTCTTAATGAACATCTATCTATTTATCTATCTATCTATCTATCTATCCGTGGTCCTCCAGATATTCATGGACTACAATTCCCATGAGCCCCTGCCAGCAAACGTTGGCAGGGCCTCATGGGAATTGTAGTCCATGGACATCTGGAGGACCACAGGTTGACTACCCTGTACTAATTACTTGGATGTAACCATTTTCAGTCTTTGTTATTATTTATATAGCTTTAAAATCTCTTATCCCTACCTTTTGTATGTTAATTGGTCACTCCACTGCAAGAAGTCTTCAGGATATTCTCCAGGCAAACCTAAAAGAGGAGATAAGAAAAAGCTGCTAAATTTGCTCTCATTAACGATACCGATTAATCTGTTGCTGAAACTTGCCTCCTTTCTTATTCCCCGCCCATTGTTTGCAAACTTTATGATTTTCCAATTCTACCCAGTTTTTTCTAGTTCTTAAGGCATTATCCTCTGCGATTTGCACATTTTATATCTTCTTTGTTTTATCTATTTATATATTTATTAACTGTATTTATATACCGCCCTCCCTGAAGGTTTAAGGCGGTTTATGTGTAACAGGAATAATACAGGTAACTCCATTTGTAACAATAATGTGGTGCAAACATTAACATAGTAATAACAATAAACTTGAAGTTCAGGTTTCAGGGCTTGCCAGATTAGGGGATATTTTTTAATAATTGAAAATTGGGTGTTTATCATTTGGGGGAGGGGGATCTGTAGAGACTTTTTAGGGGGGATCATAGCAGGAGAAAGTGTGTAAGGTCAGGGGAAGGGCAATTTTATTTATGTGCTGGTTGCTTGATTGTTTATTTGTTATATTTATATATCGCCCTTCCTTGTGGCTCTGGGCTGTTTGCATGAAACATAGGTGTAAGTACAGTTCAGCAACTTCAAACAACAGAATCTAACAGTAGTCCCAACAGCCAATAACAACAATTTCAGCAACACTTCAATACAAAGCTCCCGACATCAGTGGTCACGACATTGTTAACTGTGGCCCCATAGGCTGGTTTATGCTCAGGAGCAGTTCCATGTTTGTGCTCACATATATGGTCAAATCCATTGTGAGAGAGCCATCAAACTTCTATTTCTGATATTCACAGTAATATCATAAATGACTTGCAAGTACATACCTAAAAATAATTATAATTTGGCAGTGTCCATACACTATCAGGGCTAATCGGACACAATCTGGGACACTTTGTAGGGCTTAAAGCCAGAAATGGTTGGTTCCTGGCGATGTACTTTTAATGCTTATAGCCACTGTAGTGTTTGATGATATACATCCTCTTGACCAGAGGCACTAGCAGTAGCTGTATAGCATCTTCAAACACCTTTTGCTTTCTTCTGCGGCCACAACTGAGAGATAGGGAACCGTGCAACAAAGAGCGACAAAGAAAAAAATTGAGGGGAAAAAGGATCGGCTTTTCTACATCAGATTCGAAAGTGGAGGAGTGGGAGGGAGAGACTGAGAAAGGCATTTTCACCAACGGTGGAAGATGATAAAAGACTTCCCATTAGAAAGCAATGAGGGGAAAAGTCAACTGACCTGGGGGGAAAGGGGTGAGAGCTGATTTGTGTAGCAACAATTTGTTGCTTCCGCACAGACAAAACTGAATAATGCATATCCCTAGCTACAACTATCAAGTCTTTATGGTGGACAAATATTGCCTCTTGCCGTCTGAGATCTCCTCCTAAATCACAATTTGTGTGACTATTTGCGCCCATATAAGATTGTGAGTTTCAAATGACTACAGAACGGTGACTGTTTGTTCAGAAAGGTGAATCAAAATCAAAAACAATGCTGGCACATAAACAGCCACTGTAAAGTTTAGACAAGCAGAATAATAGGAAATTGGAAAAGTTCCTATATAACAAAATATAACTTTAATTTGCCATCGGACTGCACCGGAATTTCCACTGAGAATTGTTTGTTTTAATATTACAATGATAATATAATGATCATAACTTTATTTTTGTGGCCTGCCCTTCCCGGTTGGCTCATGCTTCCCTCCCCTCTCCCCTCTCCAAACCCCACATTTCTCAGGCTCCATCCCCAAAATCTCCAGAATTTGCTTAGGGTGCTCAGGAAATCAAATTAACCCAAACCAGAGGCAGCGCCTTTTCAGTCCTGGCCCCAGCCTGGTGGAGAGCTCTCCCGAGTGAGACCAGAGCCCTGCAGGACCTCAAACAATGGGCTTGTACAACTGTTGTTCCACCAGGCCTATGGTTGAGGCCTCATAAACATCGCTGAACAAAACTGACCTCCCAGTCAAAGCCCAGTTTACTCCCTCTGGGGTTGATCAAACTTTCTCCGGCCTCTCCCCTTCCTTCCACTGACAGATTAGATTGGTTTCACCTGTTAAGATTTTAATTATCTATTTATAGGTGATATTTTAATACGTTTTATGTTAGACCCTCCTTCCTCCTTCTTACAGTCTCTTAGTCTTCTCTCTCTCTCTATGTCTTCCCCTCTCCAGTTGGAGAGTATCTGACCATATTCAGTGGCACTCTTCCCCTTTTATCCCCTCTCATCCCACCCCCACGTGAGGTTATTCATTCTCCTGGTTGGTGCTCTCCTGTTCTTTGTCCTGTCAATCACCCTTCTGCCCTGCCTCCTTGTTCCCCATCGTTCGTCCGTCCCCCCTGCCATGCCTTATCTTGGTCCTGGTCACCTGGATGTTTGGCATCTGCTGCAGGGAGAGGCCTGACATTTTCCCATTGGGTGGGTGAACACTTGGCCTGTATATGGCTGTGGAGGGTGGCCAAGGGTGCCTGGGCACATTTTCCACCCTGGCACCATTCCTTTCTGGCCATGGGTGGGTCTTCTTTGCCACACGGGCTGGATGCCCACTCTGGTGGGCTGCAGATGAACACTGCAGACCTCCTGGGGTCTCTGTCAACAGGCTCCCCGCCCCTTCTTGGCTCTGGTCTTGGAGGTGAGTTAGCTTGTGGGCTAATCCCTAGGGGGTGGGGGCGAGCAGGTCCCTAAAATCTGGCCTCCATGCCAGGAGGTCGAGACAGAGTTGTGAACTGAGCTTACAAAATCAGCATTTACAAGGCTGCCCTTCTGACTGGACAATCCCCGCTACACACACATACACATATTCAAGTCTAGTTACAGATGAATACATGGAATAACCATGAAGAATAGGAGGCTAGTGCTTCTCTTTGTCTGGCGTGATGTCCCCTGCCCAAAGACAGCGGAGAAAATGAATCTTCCCCACCCCCAACCCCTTACGTTACGCATCGGCCCAATAATGACATTATCTTCCAATGCACTTAGTTGTTGGTGCCTCTGCAAACCCCTGGGAGCCGGGCTCTAATTATAACTGCATTTCCTAACAGTTCATATCCCCCATTAAAAAATATCAATGCACAGCAGCATGTGCACGATGCGGGGCCTGCCTGCCCTTCCCTCTGTGGAGTTCAATGGAAGCTGCTAATCCATGGTGGGGAATAGGCTGTCGCTGGTCTACATCTGAGGCCTTTGAAGATAAAGCTTCAAGGGGCCTGGAATTCAAAGGCGCATCAGGCTCCGGCGGGGTCAGCTCATCCCCGCAGAATGCTTTATGAGCCACGGGGACTGCGAAAACGCCATCTCGGTGAAAATGAGCTGGAACTTCTGGCTTTTGTACTCTGGGTCTAAATATTCGCCAAGCTTGGAGTCAAGGAGGAAATGCTGCCCCCGTTTTGAACTGGCCTAGGAAGTCATTGTTTGGCGTCTTCCCCTGCATCCTGCCCTCTCATTTTGGACCCATAGATTTGTTTCGAGATGTTATTGTGCGCCTTCCTGGACATTCTCTGTTTTCCTGCTTCGGCATGTAGAACGGGCGACTTTCTCGGCCCTTGAGACTTTGAACGTACCTCGTTTTAAAAAAAACACCTTAAAAGTGTTTGAAGAATTTCTTTGGGGTAGATCTCAGCACCTGCAGTTAAAAAAAGAAGAAGAAAAGATCAGAGTTCCTTTTAATGAAGGTCACGGAAGGTCAAAACACCTTGAAATAATGAGGGTCATCAAACTTTCTGTAAACGAGGACATGGATTGAGGGCTGGTTTAAGCATGTAGCACATGCAGCAAGTGCCACAAGCTTTCAGGGGCCCCACACAGTGCCTTCCCCCCATGGATCAGGGCTACAGGCTCTTTCCTCCCCCTGGCTCTGGTGCTACGGGCCCCACGAACCCTTCAACCTGCTATGCATAGAGTAATATTTAATGGAGCTTTGCTTCCCAGCATGTCACCATGGAAGCTAATAAAAATACTGAACGTTGCGTCTGTAGTTGTATCGAGGATGAAGCTTGAGGTCCCAGGCATAATTGACCCATGCACAGCTAGATCCCATCTGCTGGATCCAGTCCGTTTAAAGTGAAACTGACCAATAGCTTGCACGGGTGGAAAGATCTATTGTGTGGTTTCTGTATATAAGTTGGAATTGGTTGTGGGTTTTGTTGGCTCCGTTTTGGTTCTTGCACCAATAAAGAGCTGAAATGGACTCCCCATGTCTTGGTCTATGAATCCACAGATCTAATACGGAATGTAATTCTAGATTATTTATAGAATTACTCTAGTAATTCTAGAGTAGCCATTTGGTCTGAAGTAGCACAATAAAATCAGCGTCCAGTAGCACCTTTAAGACCAACAGAGATTTATTCAAGGTGTGAGCTTTCGAGTGCAAGCCCTCTTCATCAGGAAGAGTGCTTGCACTTGAAAGCTCATGCCTTGAATGTAATTCTGAACCCTTTTAAAACCCGTTTACAGAGAATGAAGGTTTTTCAAGCACTTTTGTCCCCACTTGTCTTGTGATGAATAGTTATAATGGATCCAGTGTGATCTTGCCCTTATGTAACCTTTGACATTTCCCCTGTCCCACTTAGAAAGGCCTATGGCCATTTCAAACCAACAAATTTACCGCCCTGCCTTCTTGAGGTTGTTCTGTTTTTTGATGGAACACGATTTTTTAAAAAATAAAGGAGACCTGGTAACAGTTCTGCACTCACGAGAAATGACCTTTTCTCAAAAAATACCCGTTTGCAAAATGCCCACAGCCCCTAAAAACCAAAGGCACCAAAGGCATAGAGCGAAGCAATGGATTTGAGCATGCCTACTTATGCATTGGCTTGTACTTTGATTGTTGCAGGAGCTAGGTCTGGCATTTGTCTTGCTTCCAAATGATTATTTCTGGATGATGGGTGCTTTAATTGTTTAAAAGACGCATTCCTGCTACCTCACCGGCAACCAGAGTTGAGCTAATACCAGCTAGACGAGTAGCCAGGAGGCATTGCTTCCCTTCGATATGATCCAGTCCCGCAAAATTATCTAGAGTAGCGATCTCCAACCTGTGGGCCGCAGACCACATGTGGTCCGTCGACTAATTGGAGGTGGGCCGTGAAAGACGCCTTCTCCCCCCCTTTACTTCTCCCCCCCCTGGCCCTTTACAACACACTTCGGGTGTCATTGTCTCCCATCACTCCCAGATGGGACTATCTCGTTGCAGAGAAACAAGCTCAGGGTTCCCACTGATTTGTCATTGTCATGAGTTAAAATTTCCATGAAAATAAAATGTTCCTTATGTTCATTGTTGTGGCGTGTCTGTATCTTATTTTGAAGGGATGTTTAAACATTACCATAGCAATCAGAGAGCGTTAGGGCACTGGTTGAGAGTAGAGGAGTAAACTACCCCCCCCCCACCGGGCCCCAGTAAAAGGCGTTGAGTGGTCCCCGGTGAGTGGTCCCCGGCGTTAAGTGGTCCCCAGTGATAAAAAGGTTGGGGACCACTGCTCTAGAGGTTAGTGGATGGACTCACAGCCTTTCAAGGAGAGGGCAGGCAGTAGCACAAACAATCTACACTGACACACCCAGATGCATTTATTTCAGTCAGCGACCAATACAAAATACAAAACAGTAAAACACAATATATGATTGACATAGCTCCAAAAACAAGTCAGCTACATTGATTTAAAAAACCCTTTCCTTTCCTTCCCCTTCCCCTTCCCCTTCCCCTTCCCCTTCCCCTTCCCCTTCCCCTTCCCCTTCCCTTCCCCTGAGTCCTTCTGATCAATCCACCTTGAGCAATGACTAAAGGAGCACTCCTTTTTCAAAGGAAAGTATGACAGAGAGGTATTTAGCAACCAATACGGTCCTACGCGGCTCACCCTCTGTGCCTTTGAGGGGCACCAAATGATAAATGCGAGAGAAACCGTCCCAGCATCAATTTTACCCAGGCCACAAGGACAAAAGCAACCTGAATAGGGACTGTTATAAAAACTATTATAAAATAGGGACTATTATAAAGCCTCTCATGCAGGACTTCAGAAGATGTGCTATAGCAAATGCACTAGGATAGAGGGATTCTTCAATCTCTTGTCAAAGGGTGGCAAGAATTGAGGTAGCACACTGCCAGAGAATTGGGTTAAACCACTGTATAACAAGAACAACATGGGAAGTAATTCCTGGCTTTACAGAACTATTCTCTGGTTGGCTTCTTGACAACGCGGATGCACCGTTGCCCGGCTGAGCTTCCTTGGGAGGTGGCGGCCCCGCCGTTCCGAACACTCCTTTTGCTCTGCCGCCACGACACAATGGACAATGCGAGGCAGTGTGATGAGGAGGCAGGAGAAAGATGCGCCAATCGCCGTCCTCTCCGCCGTTCGCTAAAAGCTTCGATTGTTTGGATGCATTAACAGGAAGATGGGAAACCACAAAGCCCATTAGCTCCAGGAAGGAAACAGAATGATTAACGGGGGGCCCCTAGATGGCGGCTCCGGGAGGAAGCCACAGAGTCACTAGCCCCGAGACATCCACAGGGATTTCTAAAGTGTCTTCAGCCGATCAGTCCAAGTCTGTCTGGTCCTGTTTGGCCACTGTGGGCCACTTGTGGGCCCCCCACACCCGCCACTGTTAGCTTCAGGCATGTGCAAATTGCTTTGCTAGATAATACCAGAGTCCACCCAGCTCAGCTTTCAGTCTCAAAGAAATTAATAACGGAATGCCTCAGGAAAAGACTGAAATAAAAGAATAAGGAGAAGAAGAAGAATTGGATGGCTTAGGAGGTGGGGAGCTCCCCCTCACTGGAGGTCTTGGACAGAAACTTCTCATGGAAGCTTTAGGCTGATCCCGCATTGAGCAAGGGGTTGGACTAGATGGCCTGCATGGTCCCTTCCCATTCTGTGTTTCTGTGATGACTACGGATTGACGCTGGAGGCTTAGTCGCTGTTGTTGTAGTAGAAGTACTAGTTGGAGTTCATTTCTGCGCTTCTCTTTCTCTGAAGAACCCTGTGAAGCTTCCAGGTGGACTCCCATTCACGCAGCTGATGTTGAGAGCCGATGCAGTTGAATTCCGTCATATGCCTTTAGGCTGTCCATCTGTTGTTTCTCACTGCCAGGAACTGATAATGGAGGATCCCTTCTTCTCTGACATACCAATTCAAGGAAATTTCTTCTGCAGACTGAAAAACTGATGTTTTGCCCTCTCAAGGGAATGTCTGCGGCTAAAGAGTGGCCATCTACCATCCCTACCCCCCCTGCCAATACTATTCCGTTGAAACTTCAAGGAACTGTTTTTTCGAGGGGTAATTAATTCCGCGGGCGTTTTTGTTTTGTTTTTTATCAAAACTAATATTCTTCGTTTCCATTCTTCTTTCCATTTTATCCCCTAATCCTCTCCTTTACCTACCCCGGCCTTTGTCAACCTTTTGACCAAGGAGGAGCCCCTGAAATAACTTGTCAGGCTTCAAGGAGCCGCAGAAGCGATGTCATCTAGTCCTGCCTCCCTGCCACGCCCAACAGAAGTGACATGTCCCTGGAAGTGACATCACTACTCACATTAACGGGCAGGCTCGAGGAGGACAGGGCGTGGTTTAAGGTAGGAGGAGGCATGCAGACTCCGCCCCCTCCCAGGCACAGAAACCAAGAGAGAACTCACTCATGCTCTGGAGAGAAGGGGAGACATGGAAACAGATGGTTCTCTAGCTTGTGACTAAGTTCACCAGTGCAGGATGGGAAATACCATAGACCTCTTCTGGAGCTCCCACAGATCCCTGGGGATCTGCAGAACCCTGGTTGGGAATCTCTGACCTACATGCACACCTGTTGTGTAAAAAAATTGGTCCTGAGGAGGCCACCAGGCGAGAGTTCACCACAAGCAATATCTCTGTTGCTTACCCTGGTGCCTTTAAGCTGTTTTCTGACACACGGTTTGAGATGAGAGTTGCCATCTCTTGGTTTGAACATTCCTGGAGATTTGGGGAGAAGCCTGTGGAGGGCAGGTGTTAGGGAGAAGAAGGACCTCAGCTGAGTATTACGTGATGGGGTCCATCCTCCAAAACCTCCATGTACTCCAGGGGAAACTGATCTTTGGAGATCAGTTGTAATTCTGGGAGATCTCCAGGCCCCACCTGGAATTTGCCAACCTTATGAATTCATATGCCTTGGTGCACTCTGGGAAACGTAGTCAGAAAAAGTGTTCAAGGCATGGGGGGGGGAAGTGGTGATGGTCCCGGGGCCATCAGCCTGCCTTGCCCACCTTCCGGGCCGTGCTGAGCCAGCGTGGCCCAGTCTGGTCCCCTGGAGGGAACGTCGAAATCCTTTCTCCAGCTGCATTAATTTTCGCCTTCCCTCTGACCTCTTTGAGCTCCCAACCGCAGATTGCAATTCACCTGAATATTAATAGCCGTCGCTGATTTTTAAATTAGTTTTCCGTACAATCACAATATCAACCCAAAGGCTTGTGTATTTTTGGTTCAGTCATTTCGCTTATTAATATCTGAATGCGTGTTCCTAGGTTTAACTGTTACTTCTCCAAATAGTTTGCATTGCGACGGGATGTAAGACCTGCAAGGCACTGAACACTCATCCGGCACTGAAAATCTCCTCGTTTCCTCTTCCATATTAGGAAGGATCAGATATATTCACATAAAAAGGCTCAAAGAGGACTTAAGCAAGATGTAGAGATATTCTCCAACTTAATAGCGGCCAAGAGTGCCTGCCGTTTGGCTTTACAAGTTCTTTCCTTTCCTGATTTGGCCACACTTGATTCAGACTTCTGTAATCTTCAGACTAAATACAGTTACGCACTTGACCTTGAGCTGTCCTTGAAGACAACCTGGAAACTGCAGCTGGATCGTGATGCTGTTGTCTGGGACTAGCCAATGGGAACATATTTCACCCATTTTAAATCAGCTATACAATAAGGTTGCCAACTTCCATTTGGGGCCTGAAGGTCTCCGAAAATTACCACTGATCTGCCGGCTACAGAGATCAGTTCCCTTGGAGAAGATGTCTGTTCGGAAGGCGAATATTTGTGGCATGATCACCTGCTGAGGTCCCTCCCCAAACCTGTGAGCAAAAAAGCCGTGGGGAAAAACCATTGCACCATTAAAGTACAGGTTAAAAACAGGTCAAAGGGAACCTGGAGGCTGATAAACCTATGTGTGTACAAACTATCATCCATTGTCCTGGCCTCAACCAATAGCCTTGTGGAAGAGCCCCATCCTGCAGGCCCTGCGGAACTGTGTCAGCTTCGACAGGGCCCTCAGTTTGTCCGGGAGCTCATTCCACCAGGCAGGCCCTGGCCCTGGTTGACGCCAGACAAATTTCCCGTGAGCCTTGCAGGGGACATAGGGAGAAAGACAGTTCCTCAGGTACACTGGACCCAGACTGTACATAGGATCATGCCAGAACCTTGAACCTGATCTGGGATTCAACCGGTAGCCAATGCAGCTGCCTCAGCACCGGTAGGATATGGGCCTTCCAAGGTGTTCTAGTGAGGTCCCAATGGCTGCATTCTGCACCAGTTGCAGTTTCCGGGTCAGGGACAAGGGAAGGCCCGCATAAAGTGAGTTACAGAAATCCACCCTGGAGATGACCGTCACTTGGATCACTGTGGGTAGGGGCCCTGGGGACAGATAGGGTGCTAGTAGCCCTGTGTGGCAAGATGGAAGAACACCAGTCGGGCTGCTTTGGTGACCTGAGCCTCCGTAGCAAGGGAGGCATTCAGGATCACATCCAGATACCTGGCAGAGTGAATCTGAGTTCTTCTATAAATACAATAATAAATAAATAAAAATTGTGTTCTTATTGCGCATGAAATGCTGCAATGCTACCCCCCACCACCACACGCACGCGGTTAATTGCAGCCTCGTAGTGGAGATGTCACAAACAGCACCAGAAACCCTCCGTAGAGCTGCTCTGAGCTCCAGGGAGCCCTCCCAGCTGGCAGGAGGGCGAAGGTTAAAAGCCAACGTCGAGCTCGTCACGTTTGTCGATCTCGCCGCGGACAGGGAGAACATGTTAATCCCCCGGAAATGTTCGGCGTCAATATTCAAACGGTGCATTAGGTGCAGCAGGATTCGGTCAAGGCAGCGCCTGACTTATGTATAATTCAGCAACGCGACCCAGCAGACGCAGCCAAGGGGTTGTGGGTCTGAGCAACCTTATTGTTTATTAATAGAAATGCTTCGAGGGGGCGGGGGCGGTGAAATTATATCGAACTTAAGAGTTACACAGAGCCACAGAGTCCTTGGCCTCCCGTCTGCCCCCCGCCCAAAGAGTCGAGGTTACGCGGCCCCCTTTAGCCCACAAAAAGAGCCCTTTCCTCTGAACAAAGGCATGCCGAGAAGGTCAGATGAAACCACGGCTCTGAAGGCCGGGTGTTTGTTAGCAAAGGAAATGACAGCATGGGCTCCGGGAGACAGAAACGGTTGCTGTTTCTCTTTGTAAGCAAGGGGCTAATGAAGTGGGGGAGACAGCGTACTTTGTCCAGATAGAAACGTGTGGGGGGTAGGGATGCCAGCCTACAAGGGGGACCTGGGGACCCTTTGGAATTACACCTCATCTCCAGACTACAGAGATTAATTCCTCTGGAGAAAATAGCTGCATTGGAGACTGGGCTCTAGACCCCGGACCTCCCCGGGCTCCGTCCTCAAGCCTCCAGGAGTTTCCCCGATGTTTTTCTGGAAACCCTACCCCCAACCATGACCACTGGCCAAGTGGGACCCGGGAACCCTACCCCTTAGCCACCAGCAGGGTGTGTGTGTGTATAGGGGGGGGGATAGGGCTACCAGAGACAGCTTGGGAAACTCCTGGAGATTTGAGGAGGACAGAGATGTCAGTGGGGTACAATATCCTAAAGTACCTTCCAAAGCATCCCTGCAGTTCAGAGGCAAGGTGCAATTCCAAGGGGGTCCTCAGGTCCCTTCCCAGGGTCATGTTGACCCACGTCCCCCTCCCCAAATGGCCAACGATGGGCCTGGAGGGGAGCGGGAAGGGAGGGGACATGGGCAGGCGTGTGCACAGCTCTGCTTCCCAATCCTATTATGCACGATCATGCCACTTCTGTGGTTTCTCGAAACCTGAGGAATGTTTCAGGAATGTTTCTTAACTGTAACAAAATTGAGAAAGGGCGGTCTAATTTACTGCCATGTAGTCCACCTTCCAAAGCAGCCTTTTTATCCAAGATAAGTGGAATAAGTATTTTTAACAAATAATTAAGGAACAATTCATGTGGTGCAGAGATCAGCTTTAATTCTAGTAGATCTCCAGCCCTGACCTGCAGGTTGGCAAGCCCTCCACTGGCCGGAGGTCATCGTGGGAGGGGAGAGGCCTTCCAGATCCTTCTCTGACCTTCTATCTGTTTCCTTTCGGCTGGCTTTAATTGGTTAATTGGTGTGATTAATCAATGGAAGCTAAAGCCAGAGTTTAACATTTCCAGCTAATTGGCAAAATCTCTGGGTCTGTCAGACGCATCGCTGTGCAAAGCCGCACACCCCCTTGCTCCGTTGCCAATGAACCATGCTTTATGGGGAAGGGAAAGGGAAGAGAAGGCAATTTCCCCTTTCCATTTGATACCCCAAGCTGGAAAGAAAGGTTGCTGCTCAGAGTGGAATTCCTAGATCTTCCTTGTGACGACTGAAAACTGCAGGCAATTAAAAGTGGTGGCATTTTGGCCAGAAGCCGTATCGACGTGTCTTTTCAAACGAGATTTTCCGCACTTCTGATGAGCTTGTTTAATTCCTAGAGTGATCTTGGTCTTGGTGCCTCTGCAACGGAGAATGCACCGCAGTTCCAAATTTGAATTTCGACAGAGACTCAGCCTTGCCACTGTCCCCACAGAGTTCCCCTTCCAAAGTGGCCCTTTTCTCCAGGTGGAATCAATTCTGTTGCCTGGAGATAACTTGTAATCCTGGGGGATCTCCAGCTACCACCTGGAGGCTGGTAATCCCAGGTGAAGAACAGGGGGTGTTTATATAGTGGCCTCCACAGGGGCCTTCACAGTCTGCAGGAGGTTAAGGACAATAGGAACAATAAGAACTATAACAGCTATCATGATTCTTACTATTATATTACTGTTACTGGGTCGCAGTTTGCTTAAAGCACGGACTGCAATCCCAAGAGGAAGCATCCCATCAGCTCCTTTATGAACCCAGCTAGTCTGCAGTCCTCTGATAAACATACTCTGCATTAAAAGAGAGAGAAAGTTCTGCATCAACAACGCGGGCCTGCCTACATTAAGCAACGCGAACGCATTTGCATACATTTGCTTATTTCCTCTAATCTATTCCGCTCCTGCCAGTCACGGGTGGAAGCGAAGAACAATGCACAGCCCTGAATCCCTGCCTCCCGACCAGTCAAATATCTACTCGGTGCACACACAGAGAGCTGGCTTCGGAGACTCCACCAGATATCCCCACAGGCTTGCATGCCTATCTTTGTCACCAGAAGGGCGAGAAAATTGCTTGTAAAAAATTAGAGAAGATGCTCAGCTTGCCAAAGTCTGCTTCCAACCTCCATGGTTTTTTCTGTTGATTTGATCACAAAATCCCCATCTTGCTGCCGTTTGGGGGTGAAAAGACTCTTCTGATGTCAGCCCCGCAACATAAAGCAACTCTGATGGCACGATGGCCCGTTTTTGCTGTCTTGTGTCTACAAAGTGGCATCATGGCATCATCTTGGCTGCCGCTCACTGTACTTTTTCCAGCTCTGCAATGCTCTTTTGGACTAGAGATGGTGACCAGCAACAGAAGCAAAATGTTTAGCCTTCCGGAAAAAAACTTTTCCACACCAACTTGCCAGTGGAGGAATAAGAGGGCTCTAGGAACAGGGAAGTAGTCTCGGAAGTGCATTTGACTCACCTGGAGCATGGCCTACCTGTTGTGCCTCACTTCCTGCCCGCGTCAGCACATTGTAAACCTAGGGGGTTAAAAACGTGTGTGTCCCTTTAATATTAGTTTACTGTCCCTTTAATATTGGTTTGATTGGCAGCAATTATCAGGTGATGTTGTTGTCTTCTGTGCTGTGAAAAGCTTCAGCTGAGAGCCAGTGGGGTGTAGTCGGTAGAGCAGCAGACTAGGACCCTGGGAGGTAAAAGGTAAAGGTAAAGGTATCCCCCTGTGCAAGCACCGGGTCATGTCTGACCCTTGGGGCGACGCCCTCCAGCGTTTTCATGGCAGACTCAATATGGGGTGGTTTGCCAGTGCCTTCCCCAGTCATTACCGTTTACCCCCCAGCAAGCTGGGTACTCATTTTACCGACCTCGGAAGGATGGAAGGCTGAGTCAACCTTGAGCCGGCTGCTGGGATTGAACTCCCAGCCTCATGGGCAAAGCTTTCAGACAGCTGCCTTACCACTCTGCGCCACAAGAGGCTCTTAGGACCCTGGGAGACCCGGGTTCAAATCCCTCCCTTGTGCTGCGGAAGCTCATTGGGTGATCTTGGGCCCATCACAGACTCTCAACCTGGCTTACCTGGGGAGGGCAGGGGAATTACAATAAGCAGAAAAAACCCATGTAGGCTAAACAATGAGAAACATGATGAAAAACAGAACCAGCCCTCTTGGTGAGTTTCAGAGGTAACTTCCAAGTAGTGGTCATTTTAGTAGATCTTTCCATGGCAGCATGGACATTCAATTCATTCACAGCCATCTTCTCTGTGTCGCACAGTAGCATGGACAACAGACATCAGCTTGCAATCAGTTCTATACCTTCTTCCACATGAATTACAGTAGGCCCACTGGAGTCAAGGACGTTTCATGGTTGCTCCCGACCTTCACTGATCTTCAGCACAGAAAGAGGCTTGTTTGTTGGTGCTGATTGCATGTCCACACAATTGTGCAACATTGTTTAGCCTACATGGTGATTTTCCTGCTTATTACTTGGGGAGGAGTCATATCTCCGTGGTAAAGCATCTGCTTGGCATGCAGAAGGACTTAGGCTCAGTTCCTGGCATCACTCGTTAAAGAAACTGGTAGTAGGGAATCATAGAATCATAGAGTTGGAAGGGAACTCCTTGGTCATCTAGTCCAACCCCCTGCATTGTACAGGACACTCACAACCCTCTCGCTCATCCGCTGTAACCTGCCATCCCCTTGAGCCTTCACAGAATCAGCCTCTCTGTCAGATGGCTATCCAGCCTCTGCTTAAAAATCTCCACAGAGAACCCACCACCTCCCGAGGAAGCCTGTTCCACTGAGGAACCGCTCTAATTGTCAGGAACTTCTTCTGGATGTTGAGACGGAATTTCTTTTGAATTATTTTCATCCCGTTGGTTCTGGTCCATCCTTCCGGGGCAAGAGAGAACAACTCTGCTCCATCCTCTACATGGCAGCCTTTTAAATACTTGAAGATGGTTCTCAGATCCCTTCTAAGTCGTCTCCTCTGCAGGCTAAACAGACCAAGCTCCCCCATACGTCTTGTTCTCCAATGGGAAGAGCTTCTTCCTAACATCTTGGAGAGCTGCTGCCAGTCTGAGCAGCCAATCCCGAAATTGTTGGACTCAGGGTCTGATTCACTATAAGGCGGTTTCATCTGTTCAAGTGGGACTTCCCCCCCCCCCTCACCCCCGTAAGCCTCCAGAACTTAGGGATGCCAGCTTCCAGGTGAGACCTGGGGGATGATATCAATTGTGGTGGTGGATGATATAAAATGTTTGGACCGGTTCTGTAACCCGAAGACCCTTGTTGAAAATGCCCCAGTTAGTCAAAAGACTTTCAAAAGTACGGCAAAGCAGACTGCCATGCTCTGTCGCTTAAAACAGCCCAGTTTTAATTCAGCTTTCCAGGACGTAACGCAGGTGGAGAATCTTTTCTTTCATGAACGCCCAGCGGACGGATGAAAGGGACAGACTTAGCACGGAAGCTATAAGACAGGGGTAGCCAAATTGTGGCTCCCTAGCTCTCGATGCACTACGAATCCCATGAGCCCCCGGCCACCATGACTATTCACGCCTTTGGTTCTACAAATCCCCACTTGAACAACCAGCTTAACTTAGGGAGATAAAAATCTCCCAACAGGCATTCAGCTGCCACATCGTCACAGGTATACAGGTAGTGGTGTTGTAAGCATAGACGTGCTTGGCGATAGGGAAATTAGTATTTGTGTAGGCGTGCTTCTTTTGTCATTCACTCGCTATGTTGTTTCTTTCCGACGTCGGAACAAACTTGCCGTTTCAGTAGAAATAAGTCGTTACGTACATAAATGCATCATAAATAGGTGCGTGTCTATAAGCCCAGCCCATCCGCAATTGCAGGGCAATTTATGCCGTTCCGTTTCACTGGTCAGCAAAACCTTTGTGCTTTCCTGGTCATCGGAGAAAAAGATTCCTGTTGGCGAACCGCGTCCTCCTTTTCCGCTCGCAAAAGGTCACCCTGCCCATTCCATCTGTTACAGCAATATTCTGTGTATTGTACAGTAGCATTAACAGCATACATCAGCTTACAATTGGCATCAGAACCTCTTTTTTTTTAAAGAAAGTTGTCGCCATAAAGCTCAGGTTCCCTGGAGAAAATGGCTGCTGGACGGGGGGAGGGGGGGCAGAGTCTATGGTCCATCCTCCCTAGGCCCCACTCCCGCTCCTCCACATGCAGCCAGCCGGGTGACCTTGCGCCAGTCACATTCCTGGTAGAGCTGTTCTCAAATAGCAGTTTCTCGCAGTGCCTTCTCAGTCCTACCTCCCTCGCAGGGTGCTTGTTGTAGGGAGAGGAAGGGAAGGCGATTGTGAGCCACTTTGAGACTCCTTCGGGTAGAGAAATGCGGCATATAACACATACTGGAGGGCATACGAGGAGTCCTGTGAAAGGGAGCTGTTAAGACCAACGGGAAAAATTGGAGCTGGCGAATAAATGGCTGCCTGGCTTGACGGTCGCATGCATGCGCGCACATGTGTGCACGAGAGTGCCCGCATGCGCCTTGTGGTTTCAGCTCCAAGAGCAACCAAAGGAAAACTCCCTCGTCTCCGAATCCTCTTGATCAGGTCTGGGGGCTGTCGCAACTGTCGCCTGACCCAATTATCGGAATGCCTCTCCCAGCGAGGAGCTAGCGCCTGGCGGCTTCAAAGGGCTCTGCAGCCGCACAAGGCCCAGCGTGCGCCCCTGAAAAAAAGGAAGCAGCCATCAGAAGATCCCGCGCCGCCCCGCTTTCATCTTCGAGGCATACGCTCCAGCTGTCGCATCTCGGCTTCTGCCTCCTATCATAATGAGCCCCTGCCTCTGGTTCCCATTTATTTCTTCTGTGTTCCTCTGCCATCCTCGGGATGTCGGGGCCAGCAAAGTTCAAGCCTGTGCGAGGCGAGGCCTGTCGTTAAACGTTACAAGGCGCAGGGAGCCCTCCTGGCATGGCAAGCATGGGACGCACGCCGAGAACATCTCCCTTTGTCAGACAAAACGAAAAAGCGCGAGGCCCAAAGAGGGACGGAGTTGAAACTGGGGTTTTTTTCGGGGGGGGGGGGAATACTATGATAATATTTATGTTGCCGAGGTGGAGGAGATCAGAGTTAGCTGGGCAGGACAGATATAGAGCTGATTTGGACCTACCTGGCTTCACAGAGGTGTGGATGCACAAACCTAGAATCTGGGACCAGGACCGTGAAACTGGCATCACATTTCGATGCAGCGCGACTCGCTGGGGAGACCTGCCTGCAGGAGCCCCGACTCTTGGCTTCAGTTCTTCAGTCTAGAGCTGAAAAGAAAGAAATACACACACAGAGATTATTGCTCATGATGCATATGTTCAAACCACTTTTACCTCTGGGAATAATAGGCTTGGGGTTTAAAAGCTACGGAACCTGTTTAAACAGTCGGGCAAAGAAGCAAATGTGTGCCAGTAATCAAAGCCTCGCCTCTCCCCACTCAGGTTCAGTTCTCTAGCTCACTGCTGTAAGGATTTTCAACCTGGTCCCCATTGCACCATTGAGCCCATCAAATGGGGCTGGACCGAGGGGGGGGGGAATTCTGCCTGGCCATAGGAGAGTCAATTGAGATTCAATTCAAATATCATCGTTTCAGCAGCATTGTTGGTTTTATTCCCACTTCTCCATTCCTGCTGGTTACTTGTGTTACTTGTGAGCCAGCTTGGAGTAGTGGTTAGGAGTCCGGACTTCTAATCTAATGAGCCGGGTTCGATTCCGTGCTCTCGCACATGTAACCAGCTGGGTGTCTTTGGGCTCAACACAGCCCTGATAAAGCTGTTCTGACCAAGCAGGAATCTCTGGGCTCCCTCAGCCTCACCCACCTCACAGGGTGTCTGTTGTGGGGAGAGGAAAGGGAAGGCGACTGGAAGCCGCTTTGAGACTCCTTCGGGTAGAGAAAAGCAGCATATAAGAACCAAGTCTTCTTCTTCAATAATGTCAGGGCTCTCTCAGCCTCACCTCCCTCACAGGGGGTCTGTTGTGGGGAAGGCAAAGGGAAGGCAAAGGGAAGGCAAAGGGAAGCCGCTTTGAGACTCCTTCGGGTAGAGAAAAGCTGCCATCTCGTCTTCTTCCATATAAGAACCATCTCGTCTTCTTCCATTGTCAGGGCTCTGCCTCCCACCGTGTACAAGGAACATTTGGTCTGCAGACATCCTTGTGTTAATATTTCTGGGGCACATTAGCAAGATATGGCTGGGCCAGGGAGCTTGTTCAGGCAAATTCTGAGCATCAGAAATAGCCCAAGCTTGCTCTGGTGGGTAGCCATGTTTTCGCCCAAGGAATCTGGCGATCACAGAGTGACGCAATTAATTACTCACAGGGTCGGGTCATCCATTCCTTTCCCCCCACCCTGGAACAAGGAGGAAAAAGGAATCAAGAGGGTCTGGCACACGGCTAATCTCCTCAAGGACCCTCCACACCTGGAAGTTTCGTTTCCCCTTAATGCCCCCCCCCCCAGCTATCCTTCTGGCTGTTTTTATCCACCCTTAATTGCTGGACCATCAAGTTGGATTGGGGTGGGTCTGTCCCACCCAAGGCACCCATTCCAGCCAGAATGCAGATAAGGCTTAACACCTGAGGAACCCCCTTTTTGCAACATAAAGAGAAACAAACAAACAAAAATACCCCAACCTGGAAAAGAGGGGAGAATCAAAAAGGTTTGGGATAAAACCAGATGTAGACAAATAGAAACAATTTATTATTATCCCCAGCAAAAAGGTCTAAACAGAGCAGACAGGTGTGCCCCCTGCCCCCTCGCCGTGGCCAGAGAGGTCCCCCTTAGCCACAAGCAGGGGATGGGAGGTAGGTTTTCAGCTCCACGTTGGGAGACTCCTGGAGATTTGGGAATGGAGCCTGGGAAGGACGGGGAACTTCATGGTGTCCAATGCTCTAGGGCAGGGGTAGTCAACCTGTGGTCCTCCAGATGTCCATGGACTACAATTCCCATGAGCCCCTGCCAGCGTTTGCTGGCAGGGGGCTCATGGGAATTGTAGTCCATGGACATCTGGAGGACCACAGGTTGACTACCCCTGCTCTAGGGCCCAAAGCAGCCATGTAGCTCAGGGGAAATGATCTCTGTAGTCTGGAGATGAGCCCCCCAGATTTCACCTGGAGCAGGCTTTCTTATCCAGGGTATCTTGACTTTCCTGGAAGGGTTTACCGAATGGGTGGGAGTTAATTAATTTTAAAAATGCATTTTTAAAACGTGTTAAACATTTACCCGATGGTGTGACTACATATGGCCATGTCAACTGCCCCTCCTCCTTCACTGGCCCCTCCCCTGATTGTAAGGATGCCAGCCTCCAAGCGGGACTGGGGCAGCCCCTGGAATTGCAGCTCACCCCCCGAGTATCAATTCTGCTGGGGAAAGAGAAGTTTAGGTGCGTGGGCTCTAGGGAATTGTTTGGTTCTGGGTCCCTATCGTCCCCAGGCTCCGCCCCAAATCTCCAGGAATTTCCCCGCCAGGAGTTGGCAACCCTAGGAGCAAAGGAGGGTTTTTGTTTGCTCTAGCTTAAAAGGAAAAGCCCCAGGAGCTAGGGTTACCAATCTCCAGTTGGGGGCTGGAGATCTCATGCTCCCGCAGCTGACGCCCAGGACACGGAGATCAGTTCCCCTGGAGAAATGGCCACTTTGCAAGACAGAGTCTACGGCATTATGCCCCAGTGTAGACCCTCCCTTCTCCAAATTCCACCCTCTTTAGCCTCCACCCCCCCAAATCTTCAGGCCTCCCCCAACCCAGAGCTGGCAACCCTACTGGGAGCCCCCCAAATTGTGCAGAAGCTCCCCACAAAAGGCCCCGGTGGAAACTGCCTTTGTTTGGAACCCTCTCGATCCGGACAAGCTCCTCCAACCTCTCCTAAGCCTCTAAAAACCGCTCCGCAGCTAAAGATGGGGCCAATGCTAATAGGGACTGTCAGCTGACCAGGAGGGAACCAGATCAAAACACTCCCCCCCCCCCAGCCTCTCTCTGAAGCCTCTCTGTCTTGTGACTTCTTTCCTGGGTGTGAGTCATCTAATGAGGAACATCAGCCGTAAAAAGGGCTTTTGCTGAAAGGGGCGGACAATGCAAATGCATCATTAAAACGTGTGCACATTTTGTGGGGGGAAATGGAGACGGAGAACAGGGTTGGCGTTAACAGGGGAGGCCCAGAACAACGGCGTGGAAAGGAAGGGGGGGATTTTGTACCCCTTTTTCATGAACGTGTAAGGAGGAGATTCTCTGATGCTCTGAGAGAGCAGCACAGTGGTCAGGACACGAGGCCTATATGAGGAAGAAAATGCTGAATGCCAGGGGTGCCAACCCCCAGGTGGGGCTAGTCACAGTCCTGTTCGACCGACCACAGCCACTCACGAGGCTGTGTGATGTTGGCCGCCACCTGCTCGCCCTCACTCCTTCCTTCCATTGGGAGAGAGGCTGGGGGGGGGGAGAGGCTGTGGCTGATCCTGTGGTCGGCCGGGTGGCGCGGCTGAGAGCACCGATGCTGCCCAGGGCTGCAAGCCATTCGTTAAAATGGAACTGAGCCTTCGGGCTTCCTCGACATTTGCATAAATAAATATAAAATAAATAAGACATTCGGATCACAGATCCTCACTCTCCGCACAAGACAGCCGTGGGTGGAATGTGCTGCAGTTTCCAATGTGGAACGGACTCTGCCCATGCTCAGAAACACCCTCACCAGAGTCGCTGCACAAGTGATGGGGCTAGATACTGTGAACAATGGGGGTTGCCCGTTGTTTCGAGTTCTCTCTTAAGCCTCACCCTCGTTGTGCCAGAGGAGGAGAGCACCGGAGCGGCTGGCCCGGCTTTCCCCCTCCCCCGAAGAAGGCCCTGCACCCTCCCTTAGCCAAGGCCCGGAGGGGGAATGCGGTGACTCAGCTTCCCGGTTTCAGCCCTTGGAGCCAGCCTCCAAAAATGCTGGATTCAGCAAAAGAGGAGCGAGGCTGGGGCAAGGATGGGCAAGGGCGTGGGCCCGGGGAAGCTTGGGAAAGGCCTCACCTTCTCCGCCACCAACTCACGGAGAGCATAAACAGAGGCTGGCATCACCTGGGCCCCGGGGCAGGCTGGCACCTTGGCAAAGGAAGCGCCGGGCCGGGCTGTTCCCACTGGCCCCCCACCCACGTGCTGCCCACCACACCCCCTCCCTGGCTGATTGGCCCACGTGAAAGAAGGCCTGATAAGAACTGGCACTCGTCCTTCCCTCCCTCCTGTGAAGCGTGAAGCTGGCGGGTAGCTTCCCAAGCAGATTCCCTGGCTATGAGACTGGGCTACGGAGTTTAGGCTAACGCTCATCTGCCTTTTCGGGCCCAAATCGCTCTTCGAAGGCCTCAGCAGCATCCGGGGCCAGCCAAGCCACACACATGGGTTAGGACGGTCCAGGACGAGATGCAGGCAGAGATGGGACACGGCAAGCATCAAGGCCAGCACAGCGAGCGGCAGGCAGACTGGGAAAGGGGGCAATGGGAAACAGGAGCTGGACACCGGAAGATGTCCTGTGGTGTGGGATGAGTCTAGGGGCTTAACTCTATGCCAGGATTACTGTTATGCATGCTGGCACTCCGTGCTACAAGACACAGTTTGGTGCAGTGGGTAGGAGTGCAGACTTCTAATCTGGCGAGCCGGGTTCGATTCCCCGCTCCCCCACATGCAGCCAGCTGGGTGACCTTGGGCTTGCCCCAGCACTGATAAAGCTGTCCTGACCAAGCAGCGATGTCAGGGCTCTCTCAGCCTCACCCACCTCACAGGGTGTCTGTTGTGGGGAGAGGAAAGGGAAGGTAAATGCAAGCCGCTTTGAGACTCCTTCGGGTAGAGAAAAGTGGCATATAAGAACTAACTCTTCTTTTTCTAGTACAATAATCAAATGCAGGCTTGAAGACCAGCCTACTGCGAACGGCCTCAAGACTCTTAAGAATGGGCCAATCTTTGGACTCCGTTAAGGGCCAATCAGGATCCTGGACAGGTGGCCTGAACTTTATAGCAATCCTATGTTCTAGTGTTTGCTCTTTGGTGTTTGGAGTTAGTCAAGAGCTGGGTGTTTTCGAAGAAATCTTCACCTGTGTCTATCGAACCGCCAGACTTAAGAGTTGCTAGTAGCCCTGTGGGTTACTCCACAGCCCAGAGGGGTTACTTCAGTTCGGAAGGATTTAACTTGAAGCAGGAGCTGGATGGGAACAGATCCTGGATGCTTGAAGCTGAACCTGCACTGGCCAAGGCAGACTTTCTCAACCAGGGTTTGGTGAAGCCCTGGAGTTTCTTGATGGCCCTGGAATTTTGAATGCAATTTTAAAATCTGTTAAAACATTTATCGGGTGATATGACCATAGATGGTCATGTCGACCCGCTCTTCCCCCTCCAAAATGGCCAATGATGGGCCTGGAGGGGGTGGGAAGGGGAGGGGTCCCAGGTGGGCATGTCCACAGCTCTGCTTCCCAACCATATTCTGCATGATCGTGCCCCTTCTGGGGGTTCTTGAAGGCTGAAGAATATCCCAAGGGTTTCTCGACGGTAAGAGGCAGTATATAAGCCGAATGAATAAATCAAGTAAATAAATAAAAAGTTGAGAATGAATGGATTGGACCAGCTGGCTTGCATGGGAGCTTCCAACTCTATGATTCTAATCCCATACCATGCGAGACTCTGTCCGTGTGGTTCTGGTTGCCCTGACTCTGTCTCACACATTTTGTTAGATTGCCCCTTATATGAGCAGTGTCGGGATGACAGCTTCGTTGCTTTGCTGGGAAACAAGCCTTCTGTAAGTAAATCTATGACCTTGCAATTTCTGCTCTCTGACAAAGACCCAGAGATAACCATTTTAGTTGCCAGAGTTTTAACTAAGATGCTTTTATAATATGCTGCCTATCTTGTATTTTATCTCTTATAGTTTATTTAATCATTTTAAGATCTGTTTGGTCATGTAACCCCATTTTATTATTTTGTTGAAATTTTAAACCCTATTTTTATATGTCATACATTTTATGCCAATAAAAGGTTACTGACTGACTGATTCTAAGTGGAAATAAATGAAGATTGTCAATTTATTCTGGACCCCTTCCCCCCAAAGGACCCCTCCATCCCACCTTGAATCTTAAAATAAAAATATTAAAAAGCAGCAGCTCTGGGCCATTAACTGTTGGATAACAGGCAGAAATTCACCTGGCCCAGCTTTTCCCTTGAGGGGTATTGTGATGCGGACAGAAAGCCGGTTCATCTTCCCCTCCCTCCTGCTGTGAAGAGAAGCAAGGGGGCTTTGATCTAGAGGAAGGTAGCAAGCCGATTCTTCCGCTGGAGACAATGAAAACATCTCTGCTGAACTCCAAAGGAGTCTTGGATCAAACTCAGCTCTCTCGCCGAAATAAGCTTTGATTTATTCTCTGACTCACCTCGGAGAAAGAGAGAGAAAAGCAAGATGCTAGGAGCTCTTTTAAGGACTAGCCTCATTTAACCATCTCGCCTCATTTCTAGGAAATTGTCCCTGAAGTAAAACACAGCGTCTTTCCGCATTTCAGATCAAACGCAAGATGCAACAGTGTGCAGCTCCACGGAATTTCATGGGACCAGGCTGAGGGTCATATTTGTCCCTAGCAAATGTTCCATTTCTGCCTCACACCCGCAGTCAATTCGAATCGTGTGCCAAGAGAAGTGGAATTTGCCGTTGTGTTAAACATTGTGCTAAATCTTTTCCTTCTGGAACAACTTAGTCTGGTGTTTCTAAATAGTCACAGGGAATGTCTTCCCTCATAATATTATTCAGCTCTGTCTCTGCACGCTTCCAAGTTGTTTCTTGACAGTCATGAGGACTAGAAACTTGTGTTTGGTTTTTGTGCAAGAAAACGGGGTATCTCAGGAAGCAGAGCTCTGCACCTTCCCACATCCTGTTAGGGTTGCCAACCTCTTGGTGGTGGCTGGAAAGGTCCTGGGATCACAACTGACCTCCAGGTGGCAAGGGCCAGTCCTCTGGAGGGACAGCAACAGGACAGAGAGGCCAAGGCCTTCCCCTGATGTCACCTCCCGGCTCTGGGATTCCGAGGATTAGTGCCCTTAAATGTGGAGGTTCCCTTCAGTCACCAGGGCTAGTAGCTATTGGAAGACTTCTCTCTGCATCTCTAGTCCATTACACACACACACACACACACACACACACACACACACCTTACGGCAGGTTTTCAGAGCAGTAAGCCTTTCATCTTGACTTTGGATTCTGTCCCTGTGTTAGGCATCATTTGTTTCCCTCCAGTGAATTTATTCTGCAGCTACGAGTTTTTTTTTAATGCACTTTTCCAAATCAGGGTGGAACACACCTGTGTGTGTAAATGTTGTTTTAAAATTTACACAATTGCCCCTTCCCAGTTGCTCCAGCAAGTGCCTTCCATTAAAATCTCATGGTTCAGATTTCATTCATGCATTTTAGCATTAGTTGAATGAAAGGGAACAGCCTCTCTCCTATGACAACCACTACAAATTCGCCCAGCCCCACTGCTCTTCTCTGTATTGCACTGTTTTATAATGTTGTTATTGTTATTACTATGTTAATGTTATTGTTACCACCATGTTATTATTACAAATTGAGTTACCTGTATTGTTCTTGTTTCATGTAAACTGCCCTGAGCCTTTGAGGAGGGCAATATATAAATACAATAGTAAATAAACACGGAAGGAAGGAAGGAAGGAAGGAAGGAAGGAAGGAAGGAAGGAAGGAAGGAAGGAAGGAAGAAAGAAAGAAAGAAAGAAAGAAAGAAAGAAAGAAAGAAAGAAAGAAAGAAAGAAAGAAAGAAAGAAAGAAAGAAAGAAAGAAAGAAAGAAAGAAAGAAAGGGAAAAGCCACATTTGGAAATTAACCAGACCTTTTTTTGAACCTGACAAGCAGCTGCAAAACCTCCTTCTATGCTACAAGATGCCTAAGAAAGCAACTTGGATTTGAAAATATCAAATGCGGTCAGAAGATTTTCCCTGCTGGGCTTTAACCGGCGCCAACAGAACAGCTGTCGGGACAGCAGGCCGCATCCCCAGAACCTAAAATCTTCTCCGAACCTCAATACTGCAGTTATAAATTCCCGTGTGCAAAAATGCAACCGTTTTGTGGACACAGGTTCTTTGCTATGGGGACTGGAGAAATCTGGGCAGGTTTTCCCCAATGGGGGTGTTGGAAATAATATTCAAATTCTGCTCACTGCAACCTTCATTGCCCCCCCCCCGCCCTTGTCTTTTCATTTTGTGATCTGTTGTTCTGCCAAAGGGCTGCTGGATTTAGCCAGCTGATTTATTGCAAGCAGTCTTTTCAACTGAGCCAGGGCTGAGCCCGGAAACCTACTTTCCATGCCAAGAGGTCAGTCCTAACAGGAGCAAAATAGCAAGAGAAGACCAGAGAGCTTGCAATAATGGCAAAACCTACCAATTTACTAAACAGAAGACCCAAACAAGAATTCCATGAATGCTAGGACTTCTTCTTAGAACACGTAGATAATGGATTCACGTATAATGTTTAATTTCTTTCTATTTCTCTTGTTTTTGTTTATTATAATGAAAATTGTCTTTACAAACAAACAAACAATCCAATAAAGCTATTAGGAAAGAGTGAGAATTCAGTAGCACTTTAAAGTCTAACAAAATTAGTGTCAGGGGGTGAAGTCTTTCAGGTGCTCCTGGACTCTGGTTCTTGTTTAGACAGTCTGGCCCAGCTATCCACCTTGAAACTACGGTTGGATGTCAGTCAAGAACATTTGAGAACTGGAATCCTAGGCTTTGTTATTTTTTTTACAATTGTTTCGCATTTTAATTGTGCCTTGTTTTCATGTATTTATTATGCTGTAAACCGCCCTGAGCTGTCATCCGGGAGGGGCGGTTATAAACACCTAAATATGAATGAATGAATGAATGAATGAATGAATGAATGAATGAATGAATGAATGAATGAATGAATGAATGAAAATAGACATGGTATCAAGATAATCTAGGAATATCAGTATGTCATTGCTACAGATCAGCCCGGGAGCCCATATCTAGGCCCATTCTGCACACATTGGATAATGCAATTTGAATGTGCTTTTGTAGCTACTTCTAGTGCATTGAAAGTGGATTATCTATTGTGTGCAGAATGGGCCTAGTCTCTTTGTGCTACTCCAGAAGTAAGGTTGCCAGCTGTAGGCTGAAAAACACCTGGAAATTTGGGAGTGGAGCTTGGGGTGGGCTGTGTTTGGGGAGGGAGAGACCCTAGCAAAGTCTAACGGCATGGAGTCCACCCTCCAAAGCAACCTTTTACTCCTGGGAACTCATCTTGGACATCTGGCAATCAACTGTAATCACAAGAGATTGCCAGGAGCCACTTCAAAACTGGCAACCTTATGGCTAGGCACAACTATGTACATTAGGGATGCCAACCTCCAGGTGGGACCTGGGGATCCCCCTGGAATTCTAGCTCCTCTCCAGACTACAGAGATCAGTTTCCCTGGAGAAAAGGTCTTCTTTGGCAGGTGAGGACACTGAACCTCACTGATGTTCCTGCTCTCCTTAGGGTCCCCCCCCCCCGCCCAAATCTCAGGATTTGGCAACCCAACCCTCCCAACCCCTTCTGATGGCCAGAGGGGGAACCGGCCACCCTGAGAGCGATCACATTTTGAAGGGGAACAAATGATTAAGCAGCACAACCAAACGGCCGGGAAATGCTGGAAGGAGAGGCTTGAGATGTCATTATGCACAATTAAAATCTAATCAAGGAAAATAGAGGCTGTTCACAATCCCCCCTCCCCTCCCGCCCCCCCGGTTTTCTTAACACCCAGAATGGCTGCGGAAGAGATTCCAGCCTTTATTAACTCCTCAGGAGGAGGTGTCAGGCTTCTGGCAGCAATTACTCTCTTCACAAGTACATCTAGCCACCACCTTGCCTCGGAGCGGACAATTCCCAACAGCCGGGGCTTTCTCTGTGGCTGTGGGGAGCACTGAGGCAGGCCCTAGGATTGCCAGCCTCCAGGTGGGACCTGGGGACGATCTCCTGGAATTATAGCTCCTCTCTACAGAAATTAGCCCCTTGTCTCTTGTGGCGCAGAGTGGTAAGGCAGCCGTCTGAAAGCTTTGCCCATGAGGCTGGGAGTTCAATCCCAGCAGCCGGCTCAAGGTTGACTCAGCCTTCCATCCTTCCGAGGTCGGTAAAATGAGTACCCAGCTTGCTAGAGGGTAAACGGTAATGACTGGGGAAGGCACTGGCAAACCACCCCGTATTGAGTCTGCCATGAAAACGCTGGAGGGCGTCACCCCAAGGGTCAGACATGACTCGGAGCTTGCACAGGGGATACCTTTACCTTTACCTTTACCTTTACCGCCAAAAAAGGCTGCTTTGGAGAGGGAACTCTAAGATGCTGTACCGCACCGAGATCCCTCCCGCCCCTTCCAGCCTCCATCCCCAAATCTCCAAGTGCCTCCCAACCTGGGCTTGGTGATCTTTACCTTGCCATCCCTGCTGGTGGCCAGGGGCAACTTGCTACCCGAGCAGGACCTCTCCTTGGGGCCTTCTAGAGCAGGGGTAGCCAACCTGTGGTCCTCCAGATGTTCATGGACTAGCCCCTGCCAGCAAACACAGGCAGGGGCTCATGGGAATTGTAGTCCATGAACATCTGGAGGACCGCAGGTTGACTACCCCTGTTCTAGAGAAACTGAAAAATGGAGCCAGTTAGGAAGCCTTCTGGCTGTTTAAGGGTAGCCATTAGCCAAATGGTTGTTCTCCAGATGCCTGTAGACTACAGTTCCCATGAGCCCCTGTCAGCATGGTACTGACAGGGGATCATGGTAATTGTAGTCCACGGACATCTGGAGATCCACCACTTGGCCTCCCCTGCTGCATGCAGCTGGCAAAGGGGGGCTGTAGCAAGAGAGAGGGGAGCATGAGAAAAGAGAGGTTTTGAGGTGACAGAAGACCCGGCTCTGTTTTGACCTTGTTCCAAGATGGCGCTGGAAGGCCAGGGAGCATTTGAGGAAGCCAATCTGGATTTGGTGTTATGGTGAATCGTCTGGGTAGGAAGAAGCCTGCAAGGGAACCTGTTGCTCACCGCCGTTCAAGGTAAGCTGGGCTTGCGGTTAACAAATGTATGTTTGCTCAAGCACGCCAGAGCCCCACGGAGCTGCATGCAGCGTCCCCAAATGCCCTCTCGTCCCACACCGCCCACAATCCCCGTCACATCCAAGCAGGCAAAGATCTACAGACGCCACAGCACATTTGGTAAGAAACTCCCCATGCAAGAAAGAGAGGGGTTTTTTTAATACCTTGCTTTTCACTGCTAGAAGGAAGTCTCAAAGCAGCTTCCAATTGCCTTCCTTTCCTCTCCCTGCAACAGACACCCTGTGAGGGAGGGGAGGCTGAGAGCTCAGCTGTAACTGGACTGTGACTAGCCCAAGGTCACCCTGCTGGCTGTATGTGGAAGAGCAGGGAATCAAACCCGGCTCTCCAGATTAGAAGAAGAGTTGATTTTTATATGCTGCTTTTCTCTACCAGGAGTCTCAAAGCAGCTTACAATGACTTTCCCTTTCCTCTCCTCACAACAGACACCCTGTGAGGCTGAGAGAGCCCTGATATTCCTGCTCAGCCAGAACAGCCCTATCAGTGCTATGATGAGGCCAAGGTTATTCAGCTGGCTGCATGTGGAGGAACAGGGAATCAAACCTGGCTCTTCGGATTCGAAGCTGCAGTTCTTAACCACTACACTACGCAGGCTTTATTCAGGCTTAGGGACATTTTGCTCGGCAGCCTTGTGTTATTATCTACCAGTAGGACTCTGCACATGCTCTGGAGCATCCAGTCCCAGGTGCCACGTTTTCTTTTGGTAATTAGGCGTTGGCAACGCTAGCACCCAAGTACTTTTTTTTTCATGAGGTCACTCTAAAGAAAAATTATTTGGGAAGCATCCTAGGCAGGTCTACTCATTGGGTTTACTCCCAGGGAAGTGTCTTTCGGACTGCAGCCTTCAGCCGTGGAATAGCTCAGAAGGGATTGTAATTCCGTCCACAAGAGCTGCCAATCCAGTTTGCTGAGGTCTTTCTCCAGCACCCCATCCAAGCAGCCCCGGTTCCCAGGCCCGCCTCCTAGGGAGGGCGTGAGACAGCGCTAGTCTGAGAAGCTGGAACAATTTCACGGCTGGGACCGGGCGAGGCCGTCTGTCCCTGGGAGCGGCTGGGACATCACAGCAGCGAGTCATGAGAGCTTCGAGGTGGTTCCCCAGCACACCTGAGTCTCGGGAGCGGTTTATAACCCGTTGCCAAGGAGCGGCCCTCGGTTACTAGGCGGTGCTGGCTACAGGTGGAGCCCCCGTGTCACGTGGCAGGGAGGCAAACAAGGCCAGGTGGTGCCAAAGGGCCTGGGGCACAGCCCAGCTGGGCTGGACCTCCAAGCAAAAACGAAAAGGAAGGATCTGGGGGGAGAAAGAGGAAGCGACTCACAGAGTCAACATGACTCAGAGGGCCTTTTCATTCCCGGCAGCAAGGGAAGGCGCAGAATCGAGCTCTTTGTCCAATGGATTGCCAGCTCTGGGCTGGACGATTCCTGGAGATTTGGGGGCGGGCCCCATTGCGGTGAGGGGCCTTAAGCTGGGTGCAGCAATTCAGACCAAATTTCAAATGCACAATTAAAAATGTCGAATAAATAAAAAAATAAATATTTTAATACAAGGGGAGTGCTTATAATCAACAACAAAAAAAACACATCAGGGTTCAAACCCATCAATGAAATGGCATTGGCTAAATATCAAGACAGTCTGTTATTCAGTTAAGAGGAAACGTTCTGGCTTATGAATACCATGCAATTTAATGGCAGCTGCACAAAATCTCACAGTGTGTATAAAGCAGGGTATAATCCTAGAGTCCATCTTCTAACATTGCCCCCCCCCCCCAGCACAAGGTCTATCCCTGGTCTGGGCTCCACCTTCCAATTCCCAGATATTCCTGAACCCTGATGTACATGGAATGTACACCTTTTGTTCTTTGCTCCTGCAGCCATTTTGACTCTTGGAAATTTCCCTCCCAGGAATGCGAGACACATAAAGTAGCCAGGAGGGTTCGAGTAAGGAAAAGCCAGAGGGTGAAATCACACCCTGTTCTGCTAAGGTAAGAGATCCGTGATACCCCCTTGACTCTCCTTATCCACCCCAATGACCGCCCTAATCAGTTCTTGTCACAGATCTCAGAACCCCAAGATAATTCTAGACTAGGGGTCGTTGCAGAAATGGGCAGGAAAGTGCGAAAGCTTACAAACCTGAAGATACAACAACATATTATTCTGAGATATTACAAGGTGAGGTCAAAATTTCCTGGGTTTGCACGTTCCCCTTTGCACATGCAAAAGCATCATTTTAATGTTACCATTACCCAGGGATGAACACGCACCTAGGAACCAGCCCCCAGATTTCCATGACTACTACACCAAATTTCTTTCTGGAGTCACTGCATTCTTTTTGCAAGCCAAACCTGTGCCAAAGGCTGTGGAAACAGAAGAGCGATTTAAGCCTGCCCAGGAAATTCACTGCCACATCTGAATCTGGGTGTCGTCAGTCCAATAATCTGTCTGCTAGAATACATGTCTGACTTGCCCAAAGTAATTATCTGCAGTGTCAGACTTTAATCAGATAGATCAAGGTGACTTTTATGTATAAAAATCTGTTCCTGTCAACCAGCATTAGAGAGACTTATGTTATTTGGGGGGGGGGGGGGAGAGAAAGTCCACATATAACATTGATCCTGACAAATGAATCCTGCTCACCTAAACATCTTCAGCAATAATTGGTGGGGAGTGGGTGGAGAGAACATTTTGTTCCAAAGGCACCAGAAACACAGCATAAAACCATTTACCTCTTCTCACCTGCAAATTATAAACACAAAATTATAAATATTATAAATTAGGTTACACACACACATAACTTGGATAGCTTGATCTGGTTAAAGCTCAAGGGTGCCACCTAGTCGAGATTTCTAAGAACACACAGAAAATGCCTGTAAAACATCTCTAGGTATTTCTGATCCCTTGTCTTTCACGTTTTCCCAACCATTCAGTGGTCTTTCTATTTTCTCCCTTTTGCATGTTCTTCAGAAAGTTGCAGTTCCATCTGTTCCTCTAACCCACAGACAGCCCCAAATGTTTGAATGCGCACCTATTTGGGTTGTTTTTTTTTTGGGGGGGGGCAATGTTGTTATTGTATCAATACTCAAGTTCTACCGTTGGAACACAAAGCAAGGCCAACATGGAGCCTGTTTCGTCAAACACATAACCTCTTTTGAAGTTCTGTTACGAAGTACTGTGGGGGAAAGACCCAACTATCTTCTTCTATCTATACATACTTAATGCACTCTTCTATAGCCCCTTCAATACCCAGCTGCCATTTTGAAGAAGAGTTGGTTCTTATATGCCGCCTTTCTCTCCCCAAAAGAGTCTCAAAGTGGCTTCCAATCACCTTCCCTTTCCTCTCCCCACAACAGACACCCTGTGAGGTGGGTGAGGCTGAGAGAGCCCTGAGATTACTGCTTGGTTAGAACAGCTTTATCAGGGCTGTGGCGAGCCCAAGGTCACCCAGCTGGCTGCATGTGGAGGAGGAGCGGGGAATCAAACCCGGCTCGCCAGATTAGAAGTCCGCACTCCTAACCACGACACCAAGCTGGCTCTTGTTATATCCACATAACAGCCCTATAGGGTAGGCAGGGGTGTCCAACCTTCTCCGGCCTGCGGAACACTTTAGAATTCTAACTCAGTATGGTGGGAAAAGCCACAAAATGGGTGCTGCATTGGACCTTCAATCACCCAGTGAAGGTTCTTGTGTCTGGGTGGCAGCTGCTACCAAAACTATGTTCTCAAAAGAAATGTGAAGCCAATCAGAAGTTTTGCAGGGCAAAAGCCCTACCTGACCCTGCCGTTTTCTACAGGCACCTAGCAGGTGCTAGGAAAAATATCAGGCACTTACCACATGGGCAGGCTCTGCACCGGGCTGCTGGCTGGTGTTTCAGCTGGGGCAGGTTGCCCCTGCTCTTCCTGCTCCCACATGGGGGAGCCTTTTGCCGGTTGCACCTTGTCCGACCTGGATTTGTGCTCCTGCACAGCAGCCAGGGCAGAGAGGTTCCGCTGTGCAGCAGGGGCCTTTGTTTAATAATGTGGCATTGCATACAACCCAAGATGGTGTTCTTAAACAAACAAAAAAGTGTCCCAGGCAGCTCTGCTGTGCTTTGCTGTGCAGCAGAGCTGTCTGGGGCATTTTTTGCCCCTTCCAGGACACCGTACACAGGCAATGGTAGGGAGGAGCCAGGCCAGAATGGCCAAGGCTTGACATAGATCCCGACAGTGCCCAGGGCAAAAAATGGGAATGCAGTTTAATCGAACCAGATCTTGGACAGTGCTGACATCATGCAGAACCGGGGATCTGCTCTGCTACCGGATGAGTGGTGAGTCGGGGCAAATTCCTGGTGTGGAAAAAGGTCTCAGTGGGTGCCCAAATATACCACATTGGTGACCCCTAGTTTTTTTTAAGGGACTAGACACCCTGTTTCAATTACTCCTGAAGTAATGCTAATAGACGTGGTGCCTCTGGGTAGTTATGTATGCTTTGAGAAGCCAAATTGCTTTTTTGGAAGAAAACCTCAAATCCTAACTAACAAGCATGGCCGGATGAATTGAAGGACTGTTTTAAGTATAATTAGGCAGATGTACTTGATGAAATGTAAGCCTTTAGTATATTTGGGAAACTGCATGCAAATCATCAAGCAATTGGAAAACGTTCAGTAGGAACTGGGAACTCATAAGCCACAGATGCCGTAGCGTATTCCTTCACAGATTGTTATTTGCGTTGTATTCAAGTGTGAGTGTGCAAATAAAGAGGGGGGAGCGGGAAAAAAAAAAGCAGAAGGCGGCAGTAAAAGAACTGGGAGGTATTTTATTAAAATTGAGCAAACATTTTTTAAATTCCTTACCCCACCCACCCAAAAAAAATCTGTACAAAGCGAAACAAAAACATTAAATTAACCAAAAAAAACCCCAAAATATTACAAAGGCAGCACGTTGAGGTTTTAAAAGGCACTTGATGAGTCAGTTCGAACATACCGATGATTCGCTTCAAGAACCAGGTCAGGAAGAAGTTGGTACCTATCAAGGAACCGGCCAGAACCAGAGAAAAGCATGCTGGGAGTCTGGTTCCTGACAAGAAAGGCTTTGGGGCAAGGGTGTATATGGCTTGCATTTGGTCCCACGGAGTATCAGCAGCACAGTGAAATCTGTTGTAGAGCTTGCTGCAGCTTGTGCATGAATGTGCTAATGCGGCGAGCCAAAAGTCATTTAAGAGGTTAAGGCCAGACTGCACTGCTTGGAGGTTTGTTTACAAGACTGCCCACGGGGCAGTTCTGAAAGCGAAGCACCATGGGATATTCAAACAGCACTTTGGATTGGCTCAGCGGTCTCGGTGCCCAAACAGTCCCATCCGAGGCGGAATTCAAGGTTCTAGGCACAAGGGGGAGGCAAGCCGTAACTTCCCCGGCTTTGCCGGGACATTCCCGCAAGAACGGCCTAAAGGGCGGGAAACAGAATGGGACACAGGGAGGGGAACATCGGCCTGCTCCAGGTAAGCCCGCTACTGCAGCCGTGATGGGCACCAAGAATTAGGATGACCCCTCATCGGCAGGTGACAACGAGGACCATGCCACTCACTCAGCTTTCTCTGTGAACAGAAAAAGCAAGGCATTAAAAGAAGATTTCCACCCTGACCCGCAGTGCGGAAGGTTACCCAATGCTGGGAATATACTCCACGGAAGCCATGCTGCAACGGTGCATTCTCGCTGCTTCCACCTTCAGGATCCATGCAGCATGCGCTGAAGGGTCCACCCAGAAGCCTCAGGAACTCAAAAAAAGAAAAGTGCATTGGGGGTGACATGACTGTGCATGTGCAGGGAACCGGAAGAAAGCCCCCCCGACATTCTCAGACTCTGGTGTAGCGACGTGCGTGGGAGTGGCTGGAGCTCAGAAGCCAAGCTGAGCATCGACAGATGGGCAGGCGGACAAACAGACAGAGCCGCGGGGATGCGGGAGTAGCACATGGAGGACACGATGTCAGGGAGAGGGAAGCCATATGAGAGGAAGGGATGTGAACGGATCCTGAGGGGGGTGGGGAGCACAAACAGGGCCCAGCCATGCAGGCCAACCCTCCACCTTGCCCTCAGGGACCTTCGTCTGCCCTGTCGCCTTTGGATCGCGGCTCCTGCCACCACTGGGCCAGGAAGCCTTCTTCGTAGTCGCCGACCCCCTCGAACTCGGCATCTGACGGCAACTCCGAATCCGTCTCCTCCTCCTCGGCGCCCACCTCCGCCTGAGGCAAGAAAGGACCATCGGTCACAAGACGTGATATTTCGACATATGGAACGCATGACAAAGGGGGAGAATGGAGGGAGGGGCACAGAATCCAGCACTGGGTTGATACGTCCCCCCAAGCCACCAGCAGGGATGGGGGGTACAATTAGCTCCAGGCCGGGAAATTCCTGGAGGGTGGGGAGTGGAGGCCGGAGAGGACAGGGCCCTCAGTGGGGTCCAAGGCCCAAAAGTCCACCCTCCGGAGCATCCAGTGACAGATTACCCAACCGGCTTCACAGATGAATGGAGGACAAGAAGGTGATTATATTGGGATCGCTTCCCAGAGCCTACCCAAGGCCTGTGATGTCCCCTGACCGCCCCCCCCCCCTCACCTCATCATCCGACTGGAGGTACTCCCTGGCAAACTCCAGGAGTTTTTTCTGTGTTGACGTCTGGTTGTGGTACTGCGAGGCCTCCTGAGAGAGGGGGAAGGAAGACACAAAACACACTGTTAGCCTGTGATACCAGCTGAGAAGACCTGCCAAGATGACTTCGGTTGCAGACCATGTATGCTGGGTCTCACCACTTTGGCTCTGCCTACCCTCCAAGTTCTCCTGCATGTGAAAAAAAGGCCTTCCGTTTCCAGTTGCTGTCCTTCAGGCGGATGAAGAGTTTGTGCAGGAGGGATACACAACTTGGGTACCTTTCCATGGATGATCCCTGCCCAAGTAAGTCCTTTATCAGGCAGTTTGGTGTAGTGGTTAGGAGTGCGGACTTCTAATCTGGCATGCCGGGTTCGATTCTGCGCTCCCCCACATGCAGCCAGCTGGGTGGCCTTGGGCTCGCCACGGCACTGATAAAACTGTTCTGACCGGGCAGTAATATCAGGGCTCTCTCAGCCTCACCCACCTCACAGGGTGTCTGTTGTGGGGAGAGGAATGGGAAGGCGACTGTAAGCCACTTTGAGCCTCCTTTGGGTAGGGAAAAGCGGCATATAAGAACCAACTCTTCTTCTTCTTCTTCTTCTTCTTCTTCACTGCAGCTGCAGTTCAACATGTGGAAACATGGGCCCCTTGTGCACTCTTCTATGTCCAGAAATTATGACCTGGGAAACAACAGGCCAGTGAGTCTGACCTCAATTGCAGGGAAGAGAAAGGAGCAGATCTTAAAGGGGGCCATCTGCAAACACCTGAAGGACATTTGTCGACCTGGGGAAGTCAGCATGGATTTGTCTCCAACGGCTCCTGCCAGACCAACTTGATTTCTGACTTTGAGGAGAGGTTTGTCATTCTTCCAGGGATGTCAGACTGTAGAAAACAGAAAGCTAGACTGGCTGAACCTTAGGCCTAACTAAGCCCAAAACAGGACACAGGACACTGGGCTTTCCCCGCTCCCATTTTCCTCATAGGTTTTGTGCCTGTTCCACATGTATTTTGCTCCCCCTACTGGCCAATTCAATATTACACTGCCCTACGTCCAGCATTTCTCCCGGCAGATTTAAACAGAAAGTTTTAATGCGGGATATAAACTGACATAATATCGAATTGCACACTAGAGGGAGCAAAACACGTGCGGAATAACCATCCCAGCCCTAGCTCCCCTGCTTACCAGCCGTGGGTGGAAGTCTTCCTCTTCCAGATGCCAGCGCTCACGGTAGAAGCGGTAATAGACCAGGTTCTGCTGCATGACCTCATCTCCGGGGTCAAAGAGCATGTAGCTGGCCACACTCTGAACCGCATTCTTGACGTCGTTCACTGCACAATGAACAAAGCACCAAATCAGAGGAAGAGACACATCTGGGGTGACTTGCACATATTGATGATTCTCCGGGGCTTTCTTGTTTCCCTATCCCTCTGCTTGTTTAATGCTGACAACATCCAGCGTGATTAAGAGTTCAGATGAGTTCAAAAGCCTGCATAGTGTTTTGTATCAATTTGCTTCAGGGATTCCCTAACAGGGTTCCTGGAGAATCCTGGGGTTATGCAAGAGCTCCTCAGGGACCTTTGGATAGCTGTTGACATCCTCAGAAGAAGGTGGAAGGAAAACAAACCGGCATGAACTGGACTGGTTTGTTGGGGGGGGGGGTGTTGAATGTTTGGTTCAGAACTCCCTGAGCCAAACCAGAATTTTCTGGTTTGTGCACATCCCTAAATACAAAGTATTGCACTGATTTGGTTCTTGGGTTTTTTTGGATTTGGCATGAACGAATATGGCTGTTTTCAAGTCTGTCCTTCCATCCCAGCCAATGTGCTGGCTGCGTGAAGCTTTTATACAGGATACGATGTTTATTGACAGAGCCCAGCTGCCTGTGAAGGGAAGGGATCGCTTCGGCCACTAAATTAGTGTCTAGAAAACACGACAGGCTCCAACGGGCAAGCCACCTTTGATGAGAAAAGAAGGCACAATGTGCAAGTATCTCTCGATGGCTACACTTATGACCTCACAACACAATGGCCAAGGGGAACCTCCATATCCAGTGGCAGTATGCCTCTGAAAATGAGATAATGGGAGTAAATAACATCCTATAGAGCAGCGATATTGGGAAATATAAGGAAGGGGATGGCCTATCCCATTCCTCCCTGAGAGCCAGCATGGTGTGGTGGCTGAAGTTTTGGGCTGGGATCCGAGAAGTCCCGGTTTCAAATCCCCACGGGTTCCATGAAAGCTTGCTGGGTGACTTTGGGCAAGCCTAAATTGCCTCACAGGGTTGTTGTGAGGATAAAACGGAGGGGAGTAGAATGATGTAAGCTTTGGGTCCCCATGGGGGTGAAAGGCAAGTTCCAAATAAAGTAAATAAACAAGAGGAGTCAGTAATAATCTCTCTGTTAGGCACAAGTGGATGGATCCGGATTGCCCCTCCCCAATGTGCCCTCTCCCACAGACTCACGCTTGTAATATGCAAACTGAAGGTAGTGGTACATTGTGGCCACGAACTTCTCCACAAAGTAGCCACCTACGTTTGGGGTCAGGTCAGCCTCACAATCCACTTTACACTGCAGGACTTCGACAAAGTGATCTGGACCGGTGGGGCAGCGGGTGGGGGAGAGAGAAAGAGAAGAGAAGAACAGACATTGAAATGCGAAGAAATACAGGCCTCAATCTCTCTTGGTTCTCCAGAAACAGAGCCACACCCTTCTAAGGCCACCGGCTTCAACAGAATTAGGAGGAGAGCCCTCTGCTCAGGTTTGCACTGAAGGAAACCCGCAAGGAATTCCTTTTGTTGGCCTGCCTTGCAAAACCGGAACTAGCTTGCAGCTACTGAACTGAACCCTTGCATACTGAAGAAGAATACGATTGCTACCGCAGTTCCCCTACCCCTGATTCTACCGTGTTAAGGGACGGTTTTTACAGGCAAATGATTTTTTTACAGAAATGTTTCCCTTCTCTATCTGTGATCCTACGTACTTCAATCTGTGAAACCCCCGGCCTACCGGAAACAGCTAAGAAGAGTGACAAACAGAACTAGCATTTGTCTCTGCCCCTCCCTGCAAGGGCTGCCTCTCCCTCCTCTTTCCCCCTTACCTGCAATGGCTGGGTAGAAATCCTTAAAGTCACGGAGCTCATAGCTGCCTTCGCAGCCAGCCAGGCAGTTCTCGTAGACCTTGTAGTACTCAGCCAAGGCGTGCTCCATGTCAGCGATGCTGCTCCTAAAATCCCCACTGTTATACAGCTTCACGGCTCGCACAAAAACGGTCTACAGGCCGGTGGAAGGGAAAGGTCAGCGGTCAGGTCAAAAGGAGTCAAACTCAGCGGTCCACCCACCTAAAAGGAGTCTAACCAGAAGTTCCATCTGCTAACATAAAAGAAGCCCTGCTGGATCAGCCCAATGGCCCATCCAGTCCAGGACTCTGTGTCATGCAGTGGCCCAAACCCAAGTGCCATCAGGAGGTCCACCAGCAGGGCCAGAACTCCAGAGGCCCTCCCACTGTTGCCCCCAAGCACCAAGAAGACAGAGTATCACTGCCCCAGACATAAGAACATAAGAGAAGCCATGTTGGGTCAGGCCAACGGCCCATCCATTCCAACCTTCTGTGTCACACAGTGGCCAAAACCCAGGGACCATCAGGAGGCCCACCAGTGGGGCCAGAACTCCAGAAGCCCTCCCAATGTTGCCCCCCAAGGACCAAGAAGACCGAACATCACTGCCCCAGACAGAAGAACATAAGGGAAGCCATGCTGGAACAGGCCAGGATCCAGTCCCTTTAAACCGAAACTGACCCTTTAAACCGAAACTGCACTGGAGGGAAGATCCAGGGTTACTATTGCTCTCAGTTCAGTTTTGCCTCTTGTAGAACCATGCTGAGATCCTAATAAAGGGCTGATTGAACTCCCAGTGATCTTGGCTTCCTTCGAACCCACGGCTCCAGGCGTCTCTACCTTGTGACTCAGAGCCACCGATGGGCCTCTGCTCCGTATGTTTCTCCAGCCCCCTCCTGAGGCTGCCTGTGCTTGTAGCCGCCACCACTTCCCGAGATAGCCTGGCCCAGCTGCAATCTTAGGCTGGCATCCTTTAAGAACCCTACTCGCCCACCACCCCTCGCGTATGCTGAATCGCCACCTTGCTCCATTCACCTCATACGGTTGGGCTTCCAGGTCTACAAGATACTCATCCGGATCCACCATGGTTTTGTAGTAGTTCAGGTACCTCTGCGTCACCTCGTGCTTGGGATTCTTCTGCAGGAAGGTGTGAGCCGCAGACATGGCTTTCTCAATCTTATTAGCCTGAGGAAAAAGAAGACCGATTAATCAGTAAAGGGGGAATCATCCGATGGCAGAAGGGGCTACTCTGCACAGATCCTGCTTGGACTCCCGTTCCCCACATCCTACAGTTATAGGATCACATTACAGAGTTGGAGGGGGACATAAAGGCCATTCTTTGTCCAGCCCCCTCCATGCAGGAGGGGCTAAGATATCTATCCAGCCACTGCTTAAAGATAACCAGTGTGTGTGTGTGTGTGGGGGGGGGGCTTACCACCTCCTTAGGTGGCCAATTCCACAGCTGAACTATTCGGTCAGTGAAACTCCACCCCCCCCCCCATATCTAACCGTTCTATACATAGCTTAAAGCCATTATTCGAATCCTATTTCTAGGATGTTTCTTTGAACCCTGAGGCAGTGAATTCCACAAGTTCATGACTCGAAGAAGAAGAAGAAGAAGAGTTGGTATTTATATGCCGCTTTTCCCTACCCGAAGGAGGCTCAAAGTGGCTTACAGTCGCCTTCCCTTTCCTCTCCCCACAACAGACACCCTGTGAGGTGGGTGAGGCTGAGAGAGCCCTGAGATTCCTGCTCAGTCAGAACAGCTTTATCAGTGCTGTGACTAGCCCAAGGTCACCCAGCTGGTTGCATGTGGGGGAGTGGGGAATCAAACCTGTCTCACCAGATGAGAAGTCCGCACTCCTAACCACTGCACCCAACTGGCTTTGGGTGAAGAGGGGCTTTCTTTAATCTGCCTATGGCTCATTCATTTAATTGTGGGCCCACCAGTTCCTGTATCATGAGAAAGGGGAACAAACGTTTCTTTCTCTACCTCCCATGCATAATTCTGCAAGCCTCTCTCTCTCTCACGTCACCCTTCAATCGTCATCTCTCCAAGCTAAAGCACCCTGAACCTCTTTCTCCTTTCTTCACAGGCAAGGTGTCCCATCCCCTGGAATCATCTCAGGGGCCCTTTCCCCAATGTTTTAATATCTTTACTAGAACACCTTCTGGAATCTGGCACGATCGGGCTAGCCTGAATTATCAAGGCTCTTTCACTCTGTCCCAAAATATTTCCGCGCTTCGGAATGCGCATGAAAAAGAGCCAGCATGAGAAGTGAGGCTTTGAGCAGCCAGAGCGGCTTCCGTCTGCCTGGGAAGGCCGGCGGCTGGATGCCGGGACGTGGCACTGCAGCGCCTCTGGGACAGGAGCGCTGGGGAGGGGGGACCTACCTCATTGCTGAAGGAGGTGGGGAGGAGAGAAGGGGAGGAGAGAAAGACCAGGAGCCCACAAAGGCAGGCTTGCTCCTCGGAAGTCCTGCAGGAGGAGGGCTGAGTTTAAAGGGCCAGAGCACCACAAAACAGAAGGAAGCAAGAAGATAATGAATCGAAAGAATCCCCGAAGCTGTTTGCCGGCAAATCTAACATCCTTGGCTGCCAGAAAGACGCGGATTGAAAAATCCCAACTTGAGGAGCAGAAGCTGGCTCGTACAGTACCATGGTTGCGTGGAGACCCACTGAGTTTAATTCTGGGTATAAGCACACTGCTTCAGACACCGAGGGGACCAAGCTAGTGGATAAGATGCCTTGGTTGGTATGAAGGGTGCCTCTGCATCCAAACTCTTTGTTCTGTTCCTTCAGACCAACCTAGCTACCCACCTGACTCTATAGTCCAGTGGTATAAGTGCTCCAGCGTTTGGAGGGAAGACCCGGCTTCAAATCCCCATTCGCTATGAAACTTTCTGGGTGAGCTTCAGCCAGACGTTCTCTCCGCCTAGCCTACCTCCAAGGGTTGATGAGAGGATAGAGAGAAAGGCCACACAGGCGATTCTGATCTCCTCGGAAGAAGGGAGAGATAAAACGGCCCAAATATGCAAACAGAAAGCCCTTCAGTGTGGGAGTTTGCAAAGCAGCCCCCTCCCTCAATACCCCCTGGCCGGATTGTTCCATGCAGATGTTTTGCTGTCTGGACAAAGCCAAGCCCTCCAGCGCAAGATCGCCAGATGAGACGGCTCATTTGGGAGGGGGCCGGTATTCCGAGAGGCCTTTGAACCCCATCTGGGGAACGAACTGCAGCATGCGGAGATCCGAGCAGTTGGAACTGGCCGGCCTGATTCTCGCTCAAGGCAATTTTGGCTCCAGAGGACAGCCGCTGTCCTGCTAAAACTGGAGATCAGTCCCAAGCACGAAAGAAACGAAAGAAAGAGAAAGGAGGTCTTCTGACCTTAGACTGCCACGTCTCAGCTACCAGGCTGGACGTAAGATGGCTCTTTCGCACAAGTGATAGATATGAGGGCTTGGCTTTGTAGGCACATCATGCCCATCTGTGAACACGCAAAGCAGCTTTATACGGAATCAGTCCTCTGGTCCATCAAGGTCAATAGTACGTTCGCAGACTGGTAGAGCCCCCCAGGGTCTTAGTTATGGGGTGCTCACTTCACCTATTACTTGGCCCTTCTAAACTAGAGATGCATGGGGGTTGAACAGCTCCCCAGTGGGCGAAGACACATGTTGTGATCATCACAAACCATCATCTCAAAAGCAAATGGACATTCATTGAAGGGCTGCCACGTAGAGGATGGAGCAGAGTTGTGTTCTGTTGTCCCAGAGGGTCGGACCAGAGCCAATGGGATGAAGTTAATCCAAAAGAACTTTTGGCTGAACATCCGGAAGACGTTCCTGACAGTGAGAGCGGTTCCTCAGTGGAACAGGCTCCCTCGGGAGGTAGTGGATTCTCCATCTTTGATAATGTTTAAACAGAGGCTGGAGAGCCATCTGATGGAGAGGCTGATTCTGTGAAGGCTCAAGGGGGTGGCCGGTTACAGTGGATGAGCAATTGGGATGTGAGTGTCCTGCATAGTGCAGGGGGTTGGACTAGATGACCAGGAGGCCACTTCCAACTCTATGATTCTATGTTTTTATGTTAGAGCGGTTCCTCAGTGGAATAGGCTCCCTCGGGAGGTGGTGGGTTCTCCATCTTTGGGGATTTTTAAACAGAGGCTGGATAGCCATCTGATGGAGAGGCTGATTCTGTGAAGGCTCAAGGGGGTGGCAGGCTACAGTGGATGAGCAATTGGGATGTGAGTGTCCTGCATAGTGCAGGGGGTTGGACTAGATGACCAGGAGGGCCCTTCCAACTCTATGATTCTATGATTTTATGTTAGAGCGGTTCCTCAGTGGAACAGGCTTCCTCGGGAGGTGGTGGGCTCTCCTTCTTGGGGAAGTTTTGAAGCAGAGGCTAGAGAGTCCTCGGACAGAAATTCTGATTCTGTGAATTTAGGCAGATTGAGAATGGGTGGGCAGAAGGGATTGCATCCCTATTTGTGACCCTTTCCTGCCTGGGGTCAGGAGGCAAATCCCTTCCAGGCCAGGCTGGCCAGGGGAGTCTGGTTTTGGGGCAAGGAGCTGCGCCATCCGGGCATGGACCTGAGGTCCCCATGGATGGGCAGGCAGTGGTGCTTTTCCTGCTGCCCCGGGCAGGGGGTTGGACTGGATGACCCCGGAGGTCCCCTTCTGCTCACCTTGTAGAGGGCGTAGTGCAGGTAGAGGTAGGGGGCGCGGCGCTGGAAGTCGCGCAGGGTGTCTGCCGGCGGGTAGCGGAGCTGGAAGGCGGGCAGGGCGCGCTTGCAGCGCCGCAGGCAGGAGGCGCGCTGGAGGACGCGGCCGAAGAGCTCCATCTCGGCCAGCCACTCGTCGGCCGCGGGCCCGTGGCGGGGGTCGTGGTGGGGGTGGTCGTCGTCTGCGGCGCATTGCTTGTGGCAGTGGGCCTCGCTGTCGCGGAGCAGGCGGTGGAGGCGCAGGCTGGCCTCGAGGTAGCGGGCGCTCTCCTGCCAGCGCTCGCCCTCGTACTGCTCCAGCGCGTAGGCGTAGGCGCTCTGCAGCGGCATCAGCTCGGCCGCCGGGAAGCCGCGGAAGCTGTACTTCTCGTACTGCGCGCCCGCCCCGACGGGCCCCCGCGCCCACAGCAGCGCCAGCGCCAGCAGCAGCAGCAGCAGGCCCCGGCGCCGACGACGACGACCCCGCCGCTCCATGCCCAGAGCCCGGCCGCGCCGAGGCCCATCGGGAGGCGCCGGGAAGGACGGCGGCAGGCAGGCAGGCAGGCAGGGAGGCGGGCCCCACGGATCCCGCCGGGTCTTAGCGCGGCTAGTCCGGAAAAGGGGGTGGGGGGAATGAAAGCGCCGCTCCAGTTCCGCGCCCCTTGGAGGATGCGCCTTAGGGGGAGATCTGCCCCTGTGTTGCGCAGAAGCCGGCTGCAAAGGCGCACGGAAAGGGCACTGTCAGGCATGTGCGGTGCACACCTTGGATCGACACTTTCAGGACCTTGTAGAAGGAGCACAGGAAGATTTTGCTGCAAAGGCCCACGGAAAGGGCGCTACCCCACATGCAGAGTGACTATCTCCGCGCAATGCGCTTTCAAGGCACTTTAGGGCCAAATTCTTGCATTCGCTCCTACTTTGGAAACGGGCGTGAGATCCTTCTGCAGCGAAACAGTCAGAATTCTGGTTTAATAGGCAGAGTCACAGGCTTCTTGCAACAAGCAATTTGGTGTATAGTTCTGGTGGTTGTATTTGTTTATATTTTTGGGTATGGCAGTCACCCCAGCTCTTCTTCCCTGCTTTGTTTTTCAAAATATGGTACTTTTTATGGTACTATAACTGCTTGAACTCCCTCCCCTCCAAACTCCACCTCCTCCCCCAAATCTCCAGGTTTTTTTCCACGTAAGTTGGCAGCCGGATCTGGGAGCCACGAGATGAGTTAGAAGTTTGTGCACTTTCGACACGGAGATCTTTGACTGAGCATTATTTCATTCCAAGTTGTATGCTGAAGTTTTTCATAACAATGAGGAGCAACAACCACCAGAGCTACCCGTTGTGTGTGTGTGTGTGAGGGGGGGGGCTGTTGCTTCCGGTTGGAGGGAAGAAGAGCATTTTTGCAAGCGTGTATGAAAGAGTTGCCCTCCAGCCTTGATAGCTCTGTAGGATTCTCCCACCCCTAGACACGTACAGCACGTTGGCAAGATTCCCAGCTGGGATATTCCAGGCCTGAATTCCTCCATCCCTTCCTTTGGGCCGCCTCCAGGAGACATCTATGAATTGCAGCTTCTTTGCTTTCCTCCACAGTCATCAAAAGTCTGCTGTTTTTGGCTCGGCCTCTTTTCGAAAGGCTCCTGAGCCCAGGGCCCTCGGAGAGACGCTGTTGTGGCTGACGGATCCGAACTGACTGCTGTTGTGTTGGTAAGAAAGACCATCTCTTCCCTTCGCTGCGGACTGCTGGAAACCAGCCCAGAGATTTTGCATGGCCTGGGTGCAGAGCGTAATTCCAGGCAGTAGCTCGATTGGCCAAGTTACCTCTTGTCCTGTGGTTTAAGGGATGCTGCCTAATTTCATCCTTCCTTCCTTTAGCAATACAGCCAGGGCTGCATGATGATTTTCCTGGGCCCCTAAGCACTTTCGGGCTCATGGAGCTCTCCCACCAAAATAATATCAATATAAAAATTAGTTTTGATAAAGACTTCAGGAGGTGGTTCAAGGTGGGCGTGCAGGCTCTGTTACTGCCCAGGTGCCGAAACCACAAGAGAACTGCCTCATGCTCAGGAGGGGGAGCACTGAAGTGGCTGGTCCCATAGCTCAGCCTTTCTCAACTTTTTGACCCTTGAGAAACCCCTGGGACATTCTTCGGGCTTTGAGAAGCCCAGAAGTGGCGTAATCATGCAGAATATCTTTGGGAGAGCTGTGGGCATGTCCACCCGGGGCCCCTCCTCTTCCCCTCCAGGCCCATCATGGGCCATTTTTTGGAGAGGGGCGAGTTGACATGACCAGCTATGGTCATATCGCCCCATAAATGTTTAACCGATTTTAAAAATGTATCAAAATTAATTAACTCCCACCCATTCCGGAAAACCTTCCAGGGGTTTCACGAAACCCTGGTTGAGAAGGCCTGTCCTAGGTACTGGCCAAGTCTGTTAAAGGCAAGAGGGGAAAGGTCGTGGACCACCTCTGGAGCTACCCTTGACCCCCAGGGGTCCACAGATCCCTTGTTGGGAATCCCAGCCTCAAAGAGATGGAAGGAGGGTGGCAGAAGAAGCCCCATTTTTGAGAAGCATTCTCTGAACAGTAACTTGAAGGAGTCTGCTGTTGCCCCCCTGTGCTCCCGGTACACCATGCTTTGCTGAGCTGGGTTGGGTCGTTTATCTGTTGGCCAATGAGTTGGAACACATGAACCCTGCCCTCCCCCCTGTATTGACCACTCACAAAGAAATACAGTTGGTGCATTTAATTGGTGCAAACACGCAAGAGACACAGATCTGGGGAAGGACAACATGCTTGTGAAAGGACAGTCTGTGTCTCACCCTCCACCCACTTCTCTGTAGGGCCTTGGGGGGCAACACTCCTTTGGGGAGCTGACCCCTCAGGCATCTTCATTCACATCCTCTAAGCTCCGGCGTCCAAAGTCCGTCCAGGTGGGGTAGTCATGGCCTTGGGGGTCGTGGTCCATCCACATAGAATTCTCCTTCCCAGCAAGCTCAGCTGTTGAGGGGGAAGCGTTGTTAACGGGAGGGAATTGCAGGACACCGGCTGGCTAAAACTGCCCTGATTCTCTGGAGGAACAGGCCACCCCGTCTCTGCTAGATGTTCCAGGGCTTCAACAGTCTAATAATGCTCACGGAGAACTCGGGTTTCCAGTTCTAGGTTGGGAAATACCTGGCGATGTTATTTGGGGAGAGGGGAGCCCGAGGAGTGTGGAGCTTGAAAAGGGGAGGGATTTCAGTAGGGTAGAATGCTCTAGATCTCTTTCCAAAGTGACCATTTTTCTCCAGGTGATCTCTCCTGCCTGAAGATCAGTCGCAACCCCAGGAGATCTCCTGCCATCGCCTGGAGGCTGGGAACCCAGCTGCAAACCCTGAGTCCTCATCGACATCCTAAGAAGGAGCGCTACTCCATGTGAGTAGGGAGAAAACCGTGCAAGCCCTTGAATGGCTTTAAGTGACAAAGAGGCAGGTTTATTTTCAGGAGAGCTTCCTGGAGGCGTCTTCATTGTGTTTATTCAGTGCTTTTGTTCTTTAGGAAAAGAGCACTTTCTACCCTTCACTTCAGTATCCTGGGGATAGGGACCCCTCTTAGCTGTTTTTGCTTAAGTTGTACAATAACATGGTTGTACCAGTTTCTGCAAATTCCGTCTCAAGATGTGGGAGATGCCACCAAAGGACAGTAGATTTCTGTTGCTTCTGAGACAGCTTGCAAAAGAAGCTGGTTAAAATTAATTCAACCTTCCCCCCTTGTTGGAGGCTTTTTTCTGCATCTCTTCTGGGGGGGGGGGGCTAATACAATGTGTGTGTGGGGGTGATGGATGCTGGAAGAAGCCTTGTTCTTGTTTCTCACAAGATAAACTGGTGTGTGTGTGTGTGTGGGGGGGGGGGGTGACTTGCCACCTGTGGAGAGCTTGAACTATAGATAGCCCCCGAGAGCCTTCTGGCTGCACTGCTTTTTATTCCAGATTCGGTGGCTCTCGATATCGAATGCAGAAAGGGAGCGCACGGAAGGCCTCTTACCTGCATAAATGTGGGGGAGGAACTGGGAAATGAGGTGCTTCTGGTCCCAAGACAGCCCTCCTGGCCAGTCCCGCCGGACAAGCCTCCTGTGGTCATTCTTCTGGGTCCTCTCGGGGCCCGGCCCGGCTGCCCTTTGCTTGTTTGATCTACTGTCCCTCTGCTGGGATGAAGACATGGATCTGGAGAGGCCGGTGGCTATGAGAGCGGCCAGTAGCAGGCAGGCAAACACCTTGGCATGCATGTCTGGGGAGAGACAGAGATGAGGGAGTGGGTGCAGTTTCCTGCCGCGCTCCCCTAATCCACCCCCAGCCACACCGACACCCTTCCGTACCCCGACTCATCAACCCCAAAGTATAAAGACCTCAAGGGCTTTGGGCTTGGGGCTGTGGCTCAGGGGTAGAACATCTGCTTGGCATGCAGAAGGCCCCAGGTTCAACCCCTGGCAGCTCCAGTGAAAAGCACCAGGTAGGAGGTGATGGGAGAGACCTCAGCCGCTGTTGGTCCCTGCAGATGATACTGACTTGATGGACCCAGAGTCTGATTCAGTATAAGGCAGCTTCGTATGTTCGTGGCTCACAGACCACAACCAGGTCCTGGTTCCAGCCTAGTAGAATGGTGGAATTGGGTTCAGAAATGATAAAAAAAGAAGGAATCAGAGGAGCATATGCTGAATCAGAGAATCTGGCCAGAGGGAAAGAGTAAACCTCTAAAAAAAAAAAAGAGAGAGAGGGGGGGATAATCACATTAAAAGAATGACCCTTATGAAAGAGCTGACGCATCTATGGGGAGACAGTGGGGCAAATCCAAAGCAAACGTGATTTGTGATGCAGAAGGAAGAGGCTTTCTGGGCTTGCACTCACCTGGATACCCCAACGTTCCTCACCTGTTAGACGCGTCTGGTCAAGGTCTTCTCTCTTGCCTGGACAGGATTCTGCCTCCTCTACCTGTCTTCGCCCAGCAAGCTGCCTTTTTAAAGGTGGGTTTGCTCCACCCCTTAGGAAGAGCCCCTCCCTCCTAGCGGAGTGTCCTTATGTCAAGTTCACACCTCTTACGTCGGTGACATTTGATGACTCTAGTGATGAGCTCCCCTCCCTTGCGCATTGATCGGGGTGAAGATAGCCAATCCACTCTGGGCATTTCTCCTCCCATTAATTCCCCTGGACTGATAATCTGAATTACTGTCCTCACCAAGGAAGGGAAGTGGAGCTCACTGAGCTGCCCTGCCAGCCTGCTGCCTTCCTAAGGATACCAGCCTGAGTAGGACCTGAGGACTGACAATGTCAATTTATCCTAATTAACGGCTGAAAAGTTCCGGTGTGTGCCAGTAGCTTCTCTGCATGTAAATGGACATCTGTCAATTCCATTTTATCTGATCTTGTTCATAGAGTACAATTTATTTTTGTTTTATTTTACTGACTGCTACCTGCATCCTCTGTTGTAATCCATGTGTGTTTAGGATTAAACCTCTGAGGATGACCCATTTTGGGGTCAAAACATGTGGGTTTTGTATGGTGCACATCATGCTATTTCTGTGATTAGCCTACGGGCTTTTGTTTATGTTTTTAACTTCTTAACTTGGTAAGTTGTGCACAATAAATGTTAATGTGAATTGATTATTTATATGTTGTGGGTCAGCTAAGCTTTTTGCTCCTAGCTAGTGGCTAGTTAGGTTTTTAAAAATACATTTAATAAAAAGTGGACGGGATATGTACAAAAATGTTGTTTCTTGTTTTCTATAACACTACCCCCCCTTTTTTTGTGTTCTTTTGTCACATCATGCCGCTATGAATCAGAGGAACATGTGCTGAATCAGAGAAACATGAATCAGAGAAATTTTTGTTGACAAAGAGCACAATTAGGTATCTCAGTCACAGGCCTACATGACACACGACCTCCATTTTAGTGACTTTCTGTTCCCACCTGCACATCAGTCGCCCCAGTGCTGGCATAGTCCTGGCTCCTTCCTTGCCTCTGGGCCTTTTGTGGTGCTGTCCTAAGCAGAATTACAAGGCTGTGAACCCCCAGAGTGTCACTCTGCTTAGGGGACCACTGCTAGATGGAGCTGGCAGTAGTTAAGAGTGGCAGACTCTGACCTGGAGAGCTGGGTTGGATTCCCCACTCCTCCATGTGAGGCCTCCTGGGTGACCTTGGTCAGTCACTGTTCTCTCAGAGCTCTCTCACCTGCTTCACAGGGTGCCTGTGACGAGGAGAGGAAGAGGAGTTGGCTTTTATCCTCCACTTTTCACTGCCCGAAGGAGTCTCCAAGTGGCTTACAATCTCTTTCCCTTCCTCTCCCCACAACAGACACCCTGTGAGGCAGGTGGGGCCTTCCACCAGGAGCTGCACTTTTACAAAGTTCTGTTCCCAAGGGGGACCTGCTTTCAGAATGGCAAAAAAGCCCAAGTAGAAGCAGAGGACCCTCATGGTTGTTGGTATTTTCTACGACACCTCCTTTGCAAAATGGATGTTCCCTGTTGCAAATTTACTCCAGGGTCGGTTAGACCTCTTGCAACGTTTTTGCCACGGAGGAAAATATCTAGAAAGCAGTTGTGCCTGGACAATGCTTTGATGACTACAAATTATTAGAAAAAAGAAACAAAACTTTTAAAAGTGATTCACTATTTACATTTATTGTTCTCTATTCAGCCCCTCTTCAAGATTCTTTGTGATTTCTATATCTATACTGAACAAGCAGTTTGTTTTTTGACCTTCAGAGGCCCATCAGGAGCCAAATTTGGTTCAGATCCCCGTGCTGCAGCCCAAACCCATTCCTCTTAATCTCCCCCCCCCCCCCCGGAATTAATGTGACATTTCCATCATGTCACCCCACAAGACAAGGCTGTGTGCAGCCATCCGCAAAGATGCTCTCTAAACAGGCTTTCTTACTTAAGAATAATTGGCCATGGAGCATGGGAAGAAAACAGCTGGCTGATGGGGAAACAACTACTTCCCTGCTATTAGGGGACCGCTCGACAGCCCTGGCTGACAGGGACACAAACATTTTATTCTGCCATTACTGGAAGATCATGAGGACGCGCTTTCCCTCCCACTGACTAAATTTGACGGGACGATTTACTGCTTTGTACTTGGATGCCTTTCCCCCTAATAAAACATTTGTCCTCCTCCAGAGTGGAAGTCCAGCTGCCGGCCCCACCCGCCCATGAGTAATGGATATTCCACAAGGACGGGTTTTCTTCCCATTGGCGGACGGTCAGAACTCTGGCTTGCATCCTAGGAACATGCCCCATGCGTGCTAGCCTGCACACTCTCGGCTGTGGAACTTTATGCAAAGGCCCAAAGACAGCCACTGAAGTTACGTCAACTGAATTTGTTAGCCACCGCAAGCTGGCTGGCAAAGAGAGGCAGCCTATAAATATAATTGAAATAAATACATAAACAATAAAGGAGAGGAGCTGGGTGAGAATTGAGCAAAAGTGCCAGCTGCATCCAAACAACAGCCATGGCCAGGGGTCCCCAACGTGGCACCCATCAGCACCTTTTCTAGCACCCATCAAGTGTCTATAGAAAATAGATGGGACAAGATGGGGCTTTTGCTCAGCAGGACTGCTAATCAGCCACTGGAAAGCTGTGCGGATTAAAGCCACAGTTTTGGTGGCAACTGTTGCCACATTATTTTCTCATTCCTCTTTGCAAGTGATTTTTAAACAATTACCCACACATACACGCTTGGGTTTCCTCGGTGTGTATGGCTTTGACTCCTGCAGCCGCCATTTTGTAGCTATGCCCGCAACCCTGTGTTAGAATTCCAAAGGTGCCGCATGCTGAGAAAGGCTTTTGACTTTACGTGTGTGTAACATGCTTAAGAACTCCTGAGCTCCAGGTGATTTAAGCAGCATGTCAGGTGCACCCTCTTGCTTCCAAACAGCAGAACTGCAATCATTTCATTTATACAGGTGTTTTCACACACCTTCCCATGCACACAAAGTATTGCAGGATTATTACAACGGACTCCAAGTGCATGCTTGCACACTTGGCATTTTTACACTGATCTTATATTGATTTGCTCCTAAGACAAGAACCAGTCATGAATGGAGAAAGTCAGCGAGGATTGGCGCTTTCTAATGCATGGTCCAGATTCTTGGGTCTGTTGTGCCACCCCCTTGTCAGTTCCTTGAATTCTGGACCTTGACAGGGTAGCAGGAGGAGCCTGTTTGCTAGATACCTTGTTGAAAGGATCAGCACATTTGACATTTGCTAGGGATTATTAGGAGAGGGAATGAAAAACAAGCTACCTAGATCTGTGGTGTGATGGATATTGCAGTACTGTGTGTACCATTCTGAAGGCCCTATCTCCAAAAGGACCCAAAGGGGCTTGAATTTTCACCTTGGACTTGAAAGTTTGGGACCTTTTAGTTTAGAACAGGGGTCTTCAACCTTTTTTTCGTCTGTGGGCACCTTCAGGATTTTGACAGTATGATGAGTGCTGCCACAAAATGGCTGCTGCAGGAGGCGGAGTCAGCTCCAAACGGCTGCCAGAGCTTAGATTCAAGCACAGGGTGAAGATCCTTGGGTTCTGGTGGCAGCTGCTGCCAAGCAATGTTTTTAGAAAATCTGTACAGCCAAACCTCCAGTAGCCAATCAGAAGCCTTATTGGGCAAACCCCCCACCCCACTTCCTTTCTATAAACACTTGGTGGGCAGCAGCAGGGAGGGCATCAGAGGCCACCATCTTGGGTACCCCAAGTATAGAGAAGACAATGGGGGCATGAGAGAAGTTTACAAATGCATAGTGTCCTCCAGGAACCTGGTTTTATAAAAAGACCAATGTTCCATCCCCTTGCGTGCTTTTGTAAACTTTTTTAAAAACGTGAGTTGAATTTGGTATGATGTTTGGGGGACAAAAACGGAAAATTTTCATATGTACATGGGGAAGGCTGCCCTCAATACGGGTGAGAATTCAAGCATTGTATAAGCGGATCTTTTGGGAAGTGATACCAATAATCTGTGTTGGCCATAAACTGTCAAATGAACATAAAAATCCACTCTATCCCAGAGGTATCATGTTCAATAACTGGGAATGTTTATGGCTGGCATATCGGAACCCAAGTGGTTTTTGATGTTCCCAGCAAATAAGACAAGACTCCTATAGGAGAAAGATTATCAAGGCACCGTGCTTCATATTATGCCTATTAAGACATATGAATAAGCGGTCAATCTCCAAAGAGGCACGTATCGAGGACAGTCTTTTGACAAGTGCAGCTTTAAGCACCTATTATGAAACAGGGAGGCAAGTCCATTTAAAAATCGATTCTGACCTCATGGTGTTGAATTGCCACTGGTCTTCTGCAGTGGCATACTGACCAAATATTTGAAGAGGATACAGCATCCCTGAGTCACCTCAGTTCTCGGAATTTGTAACATATATGCATGCCTTTTAGGCATAGACCCAAATTGGTATTTACACTGCTACTACAAAACAGGATGTTGTGTTCGGGGGACACTCGCTCACCAATTCACACCTGTAGCAGTGTTTTTTCTCCCTGTATTATACAACCTCTTGCTCGAGACAATTTACAGCAGCTACACTGGTTTATCAGCTGAATTCTGGATCAAGTTCAAGGTGTTGGCTTTAGCCTTTAAGGAAGTGATAATAATCTCTTTTGGCCATAAACTGTCAAACTGTGAAATGAACATAAAAACCTACTCTATCCCTGAGGTATTATGTTTAATAATGGAGTGTTTGTGGCTAACATATTAGAACCCAAGTGCTTTCTTGTTGTCTCTTTGGAGACACAAATTTTATACAACTTCATTTATGCCACACTCTTATTTTGCTCCCGTTACAGTAGCACGATGGGGGGGGGGGGAATTACATTTTGTTTTGATAAGTAGACTTTACTGAGGCGTTTGGAAAGCTTCTCTTGGCCAGTTAAAGGATATGAGGTGATTTTGAAGCACCTGGCTAATGCACAGTGAGGCACAGTGTGGCTCTTAGCTATGCTGTTGGGCAATGAAAAAATTACCTTATGCTCCTAGTGTGAGATGAGAGGTGTGTGAGATGAGCAGAGCAGTTGCACAGTATACTCTAATACCTGCAAAATGGGGATGAATTGTCTTGTTGGATATCTTCCTTTACCTAAGGGGATCTTTTCCAGATCTCTGGGGGAAAAAATCTAGAATTTCACTACTAGCCCAAGCCCCCTTGTTGGTTAACTGAGCATCTTATGGTTTATTCTCAGACAAAAGGAACATGACGTTTGCATTTGGTAGGGAAGCTACATTTATGTCTTGAAATGACTAACATTCCTTAATTATTAATGATTTCTAAGAGGAAGAACTAGTTTAAAACTGGTAGCAGGAAGAGTCATTATGGATGGTGTGATCTAATGAGTTCTCTCAAAGCTTGTTTGACGCACCTTCCTTTATGGAAGCTAGGGGCATAATGGCTGGCAAATGCATTATATCCTAACCAGTGGGAAAGACATGTACCAGGGGTTCCCACCTTTCTTTCAGGCTGTGGGCATTTTTGTTCAGTGTGGTTGACTACAGCCACAAAATGGGTGCAGCACAAGGCAGAACCAGCCACAACATGGCTGCCACAGCTTATCCTGTCATACAACAAAAACCATTTTGCTGTGGTGATAACTGCTGGCAAAGCTGTGTTCCCAAAAAACCTGCACAACCAATCAAATCTCTAGTAGCCAATCGCTTCTCATAGCCCTGCCTACTTTCTATAACTTTTTGGCAGGCACCAGGAATGGTGTCAACACCAGTGTTCATGGACAGCACACATTGGGAACTTGATGGATCCTGCCACAAAGTGGCAAGAACTGGATGTTTCTCCCTGGTCCAAGTACTGTTAACACTCCCAATTTGCCAGCATTTCCAATCTGCCAAAGATAAACAAGTTTTTTAAATTAAGTGCATTTTGGCCACAAGTTACAGAAAAAGGCCTAATGGCCCATTTGGGATCTGATTTAAGCCTATATAAGAACCCTTTTAATTTAGGAATTCATTGTTTTAATGTGAGTGATGCAGGGTGGCTTGTGAGCACAAAAACCTGTGCCTCTGCAAAGGACAGAGTACGATCTTTACTTCAATACCTGCAAATAGGCACTTTTGCCTTCAGGTATCTGTGAAGACACACAACCTGGGACACACAAAACAGGACTCTAGATGTTACTTCCATAAGCATGTTTTGCAAACCACGTTGGGCTAGTAATACAGTATACCACCAAGGTCATCCACAAAATTAAAATGTAACTACAAGGTCATCCAGCTAATTCTGACACTGGAAGGGGAGACACAACTGAGCGGTATTATCAAATACTATCCCTGGTCCCTTTTGAGCAGCCGTTATATTCTCTTGCCATCCAAAGCAGTTCTAAAATATGCATGTTATTAACCAATGTATAGCATTCACTGCCACAGGATATTCATGATAAATGGCTAAAAAACTAGTCAAAGACAACTAAACGGATTCACAGGCACCAGATTTATCAACGACTCCTGGCTGCTATGAATAGCTGGAACTTCCATGGTCAGATGCAGTGACTCTTCTACAGCTTATGGTGGGAGGGCAACAGGGTATGTTTGGCTCTTTAGTCATTTATAGCAGAGGTAGTCAACCTGTGGTCCTCCAGATGTTCATGTACTACAATTCCCATGAGCCCCTGCCAGCAACACTCAGGGGCTCATGGGAATTGTACTCCACGAACATCTGGAGGACCACAGGTTGACTACCCCTGATTTATAGGACTACCAGGACTGGTTGACCAATGTGTAAGGTAGGATAGTGAACCATGGATACAAACCAAGCACTGCTGGTTTGATTCATATCTTCTCATCGATAGCCAGGTTAAGATCTATCTAGCACACCAATACCAACCAAGGTGAAATAAGTATCTTTGCCTCCAGAATACCATTTTAATGTCCTCCGCAATAAGACCATTTAGTAAAGAGCTGGGTTTCTTTGGTTCCTCACTTTATAGTACTCAAAGGAGCTTATAATCACCTACCCTTCCTTTCCCCCACAAGGGACACCCAAACAAAAAGCTCTGAGAGAAGAGAACTGCAACTGATCCAAGGTCACTCAAGCTAGTTGCATGTGGAGTGGAAAATCAGATCTGGCCCTCCGGCTTAGAGACCGCCACCCTTAATCACTACACCAAGTCTGAGGCTTCCTCTTCCCTTATGAACTGCTTTCCTGATCATCATCAAAGAACTATAAAGTTACGGGAGCCTCTTTTAAACATGGGACTGAAAGCACATACAAGAGTTTCTGAAAACCTTTTTTTATTTAAATAAGTGTTTAAATACATTACACAGAACATCAGGATTCAAACCAAGAACTGTTGCTTCACAGCATTGTTAGTTGCTAAAACAGCACTCTGTGGTGACAACGCTGGTTCAAAACATCTCCCTCAGCTGAACTCCAAGCCACAGATCCCAAGCCTTCTAACTGCTATGCCTTTGGGTTGGGCCCCTTCAGTGCCCACCTCTGCATCAAGAGATTTTTGTTTGTTTCTGCATCCCCAACAACCTCTTCAGATAGAAGGTGATACAATTCAGACCCAAGCCCTGGCCTCTGCCATTTCGTGTCACAGTTCGCTAAGGACAATGACAGAAATCTCTAGGTAGGTATCAGCCTCATCTGCTTATGAAATGAGGGGGGTCTGAACGTTGGGACGGCTCCTGACACAGCCAGAACATCCATTGCCTTACTAGAAACTGCTCATGTAGAATAAGCTTCTGGACTTGACACCACGACAGCAGGGCTGGTTTTAAATGAGGGACAGCAACGATGAAACATGGGCTCGTCAGTTTATTACATTGCTGAGTTACACTAGTCCGGACTAAAAAGAGAACCTGATGTGATTACATTATGCAAGCTGGCTTGTTTTTAAACTAGTGACGTGGGACACAAAAGTTACTCATAGCAGGGAAGCCTTCCCCTTTGAGACTTCAGTGACCCACTGATACTTAAAACCCATGGACCTTCAGCTGGTCGTCTTTAGCCAGTCCAATCTGTACAAAGAAAAAGAGGGGGAAAGGGTTTCACAACACAAATCCAAGACCACAGAATGGGCAATACACATTAATCGCTCATCGTGACCAGGCATCTTAGCTTTAACTTTTAGATTGTATTTCAAAGAGGGTGGATTTGGGATAGGAATAGTATAATTTCCTAATTCAAGGAATTGGGGGATTTAAGTGCTCCTTACCTCAATGAGAAACTGACAAATGTTTTTACGCTGGTCCCCCTGAAGCTGAATCACTTCTCCATACTCTGGATGCTCAATCACAGTACCATTACAGGCAAACTTCTACAAGGAGAAAAAGAAAACATGAGTGTGTCAGATCGGTGGAACTGCGGCCATTTCAAGCTCAAAAGACTTGCCAGCTCCTTCCTTTTTCAGAAATGTGGCAGTTGCAAGTCCCCAAAGAAAGAATACCACTGTGCCACACATCATTGACCCCTCTTCATGCCCAGACCCTTTCTACATAAGATGCAAGTATTGCCCATCTCAATCTAGCTCACCTTCTTGAAGGCCTTCACCAGTTTCTTTTTATCATAATCATCGGCTATGCCCTGGACGGTGGTGAGGGTTTTTCTGCCGTTCCTCTGCTGGATCCTTATATGGATGTAGTCCTCAGTCCCAGCAGGAAGTAAGTCATCACCCTTACTTGCATCAGCAAAGGGGTCTGAGAAAAGTAAGGGGGGAAAATTAAGTTGCATTTTATGAGGTGAGCATCTTGCAGCACCAGATGTCTCCTGCTGATTGGACGGGGACCAGTTCTCATCCTTCCTTCATGACACTGGAGAGAAATCTACAAGTCAACTTCCCAAAGAAACTTGCATGTGCTTTATACAAAGGGTTCTGCAATCCTAACCTGCCTGTCTGTGTGCTTGAACTGACCTCAAGCCAGCACCTACAACACATAACAAGCACAGTCCTCCCCAACTTTTCCCAAAAAGTTGAGGGAAATATCAACATTTAGTATCAGTATCTTTTAATCATATTGTTTTGCTTAGGAATAGGTGCTTGTATCCTTGGGAGCTGGCAGGATAGCCAGAAGCTTGAGAAGCTGTTCCCACAAGCTCGAGCGTGATTTATATGTCATTAAAAGATAAGACCCCCCCAAGAATGTGAGAAAACACATGCAGTTTGATACTAATAAACATCTGCAGGTGACTGGAACGAAATGAGTACCTAAACCATGTAACTGGTAGGAATGGAAGTGATGTAAAGATGACTGGAGTAGAAATGTCATGTATTTTGATTTACTTCTTCAATTTATATACCACTCTTCTCAAACCGGTTTTACAGAGATGGAAGAAGGCTGCTTTTGCTACTTTTGTGGTTAGGAGGGGCTTTAATTGAGCTTTCTTATTATCTTGAAGTAATATACAGTCCACTTCGTTTACAAAGGGAAGAATCAAAAGATTCCTTACTCAGGCTGCCTTAGTGATTATTCTCAGGGGGAAAGTGGTACTTTAATACAAATCTTATTGAAGAGCCCTGCAGAAATAGGCTTTTTGTACTGTGCGTCAATAATTTTTCCTCTTCGACTCATCACATTCATTTTCATTCCTTTTTTCTGACAGATTCCCTCCCCCTACCCTTGCTGTTATGAAAGAACTTCTGTGGCTGGGAAAGACTGCTGAGCCAGGCATAATAAAGCTGCCCTAGAAACCTTTCTCACCGCTTAAGAACCCCTCGTAGGACCCAAACGCTCCACCATCTTTTTTCAATAAGCGTTGTAATAACGATACCACCCCCCTCCCCGCCAGCAGACAGCATTTCGTGCCCTGCTCGGCCGCCTGGCCTTCCCTTCCTGCCCAGAACCCGCCATCTTCCCCACCGCCCCACGTGACGCGCCTCTCCCTGCCCCGCAGCCCCTCCTCCTCTGCGGCTGACGCAACAACCAGGAATTAGCAACTGCGTCACCGAAGGAGGAGGGGAGGGGGGAGAATCGGGGGAAGGAAGCAGCCACTGGACGTCGCTCTTCAGCCACACAAAGGCCCGGCTCGGAACGAGGCCCCAGATCCCGCCTATTAGCGTGTCCCCACTTCCGCAACGCCCCCCTCCCTCCTTCCCAAATCCCGCACTTTGCTCCCAGGCTGCTCCGCCTGTTTAGCACAGGGGGCCCCAACGGCGGGGCTCCAGAGGAGCGCGGACTACAATGACCATGGGCCCCTGCCAGCTTGCTGGCAGGGGCTCATGGTCATTGTAGTACACGCACCTCTGGAGCCCCGCCGTTGGGGCCTCCCTACTGCAAAGGCCGCTTCCCGACTGACCCCCCCCCCAAAAAAGCGCATTTTAAACTCTTTGCCTCCTCCCGAGTTCCGACTAATGGTCGCCCCCCCACCCCCCACCGCGGGGAAGGAGGCTCCGCCTCTTTAGAACGCGGAGGGAGGCCCCGCCCCTCGCTCGCCCTCCCAAGGCCCCGCCCCGCGCGCGGCGTTCTAGGCCCCCCTTTTTCGGAGGCGCCCTTCCCCCTCTTCTCCCCCCCCCCTCGCGGCCACCGCGGCCTCCTCACCGAAGGAGTGGAGGTTCTGGATAGCGGACATACGACGCGCTTCGCTTCCCTCTTTCCTGGGTCGGAGGCGGCAGCAGGGGCGACGGCAGTGGCGGCGACGGGGGCTTGGAGGAGGAGGCGGGCGGCGGAGGTGGCGGCGGCGAAGGAGCTCTTCAGCCTCTGACAGAGGGGACGCCAAAAAAAGGAAAGACGGCTGGAAGGGCGGGGCTTCAACGGCCGGCGCTTTATATACTGGGGCCTTCTTTGTGACGTCAGCACGCCCCGGGAGGCGAGAGAGGGATTGGCTGAGGGCGAAGAGGGGGAGGCGCGGCGGCGCGTCACTCACGCGCTTGCCTAGCCCAACCGCGTTTTTTTTTTTTAACAGCCGCCGACGCGCTTGCGTACTTTGTCGCGCAAACAAACAAGGGTGGCCTCGTGACTTGGTCACGCGCCAGGGGACGAGGAAGGGGATTGGCTCGGAAGGGAAGGAGAGGCGGAGAAAGCCGCCGTCGGGTTTAAAGAGCGTCAGGCGGCGCTTGCGCGCTTCGTGATCTCCCGCGCCCGTTCAGGGGCGGGAAATGAGCAGGCGGCGCATGCGCAATGGGCGGGGGGTTGCTTCACTTAGGAAGGAAATGCACTTTGCATGTGATCAGAGGCGCGTGCTAACCGTATTCCCTTTGCTAACCGTATTCTGGTGTATATGACAAAATCAGGCACCTGCAGAGGATTTTTAAAAGGAGGGAGTTTATAACACGCATTAGAACCGTCTTGAAACTTCTTAAGCGGTTCTCTCTTTTTCTTGAATTTTAAAACCCTTCTATCATTATTAAATAGGTTTAAATTGATCCAATTAGTAGCCTTTTGTATTCTATTTATTTTGTGCCATGCCTTGGATAAAATAATGCGTTTAGTGTCAGGACTGCAATGCAGCGTGGCCGGTAGATAAGGATCTCGTAGTCCCAGGAGGACCTTGGACTTCCCAAATAAATGCTCACATCTCAGAGTGCCTGTAAATGTAGGGATGGTACCTAGAGATCTGTGATTACAGTGGCTCTCCAAGAGTTCAAGATCTGTTCCCCTGAGAAAATGGCCCTCCCCAGGACTTCTGCCTAGTGCAAAACAATGATCAAACAAGCAGGTTTTGCTACATGAATAGGAAAGGTCACCCTCCAAAAGTCAGTAACACGGGTACAACAATGGATGGAAGCTAGAACATTTATGCATAATACCTACTGGAAACATTTTGGTGGCAATTTAATCATAATAATCATAATACCCTTGTGGGTACACACCAGCTATGTTTCTCTGCACCATTCAAACTGCAGGAGAACAACATTCCTAACCTGTATCTCTTAATGCTATTATGCAGCGCGGGCCCTTACAGTGTGATTCAGAAATAGAAACATCTGAGCCTGCTCCTTCATCCTTGTAATCCTGTCAGTATCTTGGCCCTTTGTGCCAGTTGTGCTTGTAAAACCAACATTGGCCTCAATCCTGTATCAAAGGTTTTGTGAGCCTCTCCCACTCTGCTGCCCGGAGAGAAATGTCACAAGTAAGGGGGTGGTCAGTCAGTTTGTTCATTGCAGATCAAACTAGATGATCTGGAATTTGGGTACGGCCCGAATGTGCATTTCCCTACTTTTCAGAAAACATTTGTAAGTGTGGAAGCTATGAAGGTGTCTCCGGAACCTGGCCCCTGCCTCCCAAGCCGGTCCCAGACTGGTCTTTTGAGTAGATGATTCTGCACCAGGCCCAAGAGGCATCTCTGTAATTCAGTTGGACATTTCAGTTCTCTGAAACACAAGTTAGACTTAATACAAATGTCCAGTTTGAAGCATTTCAGGTATGAATCAGAAGGGGTTTCAGGTATGAATCAGAAGGGGTTTAGTATAACTCATCAGTTATAGCCAAGAAGGGGAGGGGGTGTCCAGTCTTTCCTGCTGTAATACCGCCCTCCCTTTTTGCTTTATCCATCCCATCAGCAGACCTGGGGCTTCATGCAGGCTGTATTCTAGGAAGCAGTGAGCAGTCTGGAAAGCCTTAAGCTAGGAGTAGCAGTTTGATATATAAATCTTACTCTCTGTTAAGAGATTATTTCTCTAAATTGAAGTTCCTGTTGCAAACATTGAAATTGACGTCCCTTGAAAAAGCCGCACAGCGAAACATATTGGGATTTGTGGACATTAAAGAACCACTGAAGTCCGAAGACTCCGTAGAAGTTTGTTCATTATACTGTAACATTTGATACACCATACTGGTATCCCAGTGCCCTATTACTTGCCTCCTACTTCCTTAAATGGCAACAGGAGCAGGAGATTCCCACCTAAACCTGCAAAACAGCTAATTAGAATGGTGGATTCTATAGCAGTATACTTTGATGATGGGAGCTCATTTCCACAGGGCCTTGCTTTCCTCCGGCTGCACCCACAAATGTCCAGGAATTTCCCAGTTTGGAGCTGGAAACCCTAACTAGGCCAATCAAGCTGGCTTTGGCCCTGAGAAGAATTCTTGTCTGACCTGTACAGTATCATAGAAATGCAGAGAAACAGCAGTTTTATGCCCTCCAGCCAGAACTAGAAAAAACCTGCCAAAGCCTGATTTTTGGAGTGCAAAGTACATGAAGAATATTGCAGCAAGGTTCTCGCGCTGGGCCGTCTATGAGCCATTCCCACAAAAGAATGTGACCTAGTCATCAGTGTCCATAAGTTAAAGTGTGTGGCTGGATTAACTCAGGTTGTCTCAACCAGGGTTTCATGAAACCCTGGGGTTTCTTGATGGCCCTGGAACTCCCAAATGGGTGGGAGTTAATTAACATTTTTAAAATGTGTTAAACATTGAGCCGCGTTGACTCCCCCTCCCCAAATGACCAATGGTGGTCCTGGAGGGGGTGGGAAGCAGAGGGGTCCCAGATGGGCATGTACACAGCTATGCATCCCAACCATATTCTGCACAAACACACCACTTCTGGGGTTTCTGGAGGCCTGGAGAATGTTTCAGGGGGTTCTCAGCTAAGATGGACAAACCTGGTACATTTGTGTAAGAGGACTACTTGTCACTGAATCAGCCCCTGTGGGAATGCAAGCTGGCATGTCCATTATGCTCGAGGCTCTAGCATTCTCCATTATCCTTGTCTCGCTGCATGGGGAGGAAGGAGATAGACGTGTGCTAAGTGAGAGAGGAAGTGGGTACTTCGGTTAACAAATTAAACAGAAGATAATGAGGGACAAGTTTCCTGCAAAGTTAGATTGGATTCAGCTTGGAGTTTTCTCACACAGCGGTCCCTGCCTTGCTGCAGTTTGGCAGGAATATATAGATCTATGCAAAAGCTTTTCCTTTGCCAGCTGAATATCAGTGCAAAACAATGCAGGGGCCCAAAGGTTGAAGGTCAAATTAAAATGCAAGTATTATTAAGTGCGCATTGAGAAGATTAAAAACATTCAAACACGAAACACTGTCTGTGCAATGTTGCACATGGTGTGACTGGTTGCACCTGGGTCATCTAGTCCAACCCCCTGCACTGTGCAGAACAATTACAACCCTCTCGCTCATCCACTGTCACCTGCCACCCCCTTGAACCTTCACAGAATCAGCATCTCCATCAGATGGATATCCAGTCTCTGTTTAAAAATCTCTAAAGATGGAGAACCTCCCGAGGAAGCTTGTTCCACAGAGGAACCATCCTAACTGTCAGGAACTTCTGCTGGATTTTGAGACGGAATTTCTTTTGAATTAATTTCATCCCATTAGTTCTGGTCTGTCCCCCTGGGGCAAGAGTGAACAAACTCTGATCCATCCTCTACATGGCAGCCTTTTAAATACTTGAAGATGGTGATCAGATCCCCTCTCAGTCGCCTCTTCTCCAGGCTAAATAGACCAAGCTCTCTTTCCTCAATATGTCTTGGTCGCCAAACCCCTCACCATCTTTGTTGCCCTCCTCTGGACATGCTCCAGTTTGTTTATATCCCTCTTCAACTGTGATGCCCAAAACTGAACACAGTACTTCACGTACACACACACACACACACACACACACACACACACTTGAATGGTTTGCTTTGCTGCTATACAGTGTATTTCATTCCTTTTGTGGTGTTCTAGTGTGAACCGTAATAATAAATATACATATTTATATTTATATATGCCATATTTATACAAACAATTAAACTGTGGTTAGTGTTGCTCATTCCAGGTTGTGAAATTCGTGGAGGTTTATGGTAGAGCCTGTGGATGGAGAGGTTTGCAAAGGGAAGGGATCTTTGCCAGGTATAAGGTAGGGTTGCCAGCTTTGGGTTGGGAAATGCCTGGAGATTTGGTGGGTGGAGTGTGAGGGAGGCAGTGTTTGAGGTGGGCATAGAAAGCCACAGAGTCCAACTTCCAGAAGAGCCATCTTCGACATCACCATCCCTCAGCTGTGGAACGTATTGGCCGATCTTGGGTTGGTCATTCTCTCTTGGCCAACCCAGCACTCAAGGTTGTTGTAAGATAATATGGAGGCCAGAAGAGCCAGGTGTGGTGCCCTGAGCTTAGGAAGGGCAGGATAAAAAAAATGTAATACATACAGAGAGCTCCCCGTGATTCATAGGGTTGCAATTTGGAGGAATCGGACGAAGGGAACAAAACTTGATCAGCAAGTCTGAAATCCTATACGTTCATTAGCCTAACGATAAGAATCGAAGGAACCAACGTGGAACAACATCCAGAAAGAAGTTCAAGAGGTACATTTTAAATTGTCATAAAAGCAGGGTAGACGGGCAGTCTGCTGAGTATCTAAAGGCAGGGATGTCCTGCAGAAAAGCCTTAGAGCGTGTTTCAGGTCAGCCTCTACAAAAGACGATCCCTCCCCACTCTCTGTTAATGTCGTTCGCAAAACAAACATCACTCATGTGGCACCTGGAGACTTCACACTATTATTTATACCTGTAGACAGGGATGCCAGCTTCCAGGGGAACTTATCTGCGTCATTTGGAGATCCACTGTACTAGTAGGAGAGCTCTAGATGCGACCTGGAGATTGGCAACCCTAACTTTTGTATCCTACATGCAATAGGGCTTCTGCAGCTTCTCAGTGCATGTCAGCAGAGCATTTGGGGAGACACATATTTCGCCTTCCCGCCGCATCCTTTTCTTATCCTCAGTTGTCCCAAGAAGTCGCTAGGGCAGGGGTGGCCAAGCTGGCTCTCCAGATGTCCATGGACTACAATTCCCATGAGCACCCTGCCAGTAGGTCAGATCTGCCCGATTTCACATGCATGCTGCCTTATATGGCATCGCGCTATTGGTCCATCAAGGTCAGCTTTGTGACTGCGACTGGCAGAGGCTGACCAGGGGTTCACACAGAGGTCTTCCACACCTTCCACCTTTTAACTGGAGATGTCAGGGACAGGACCTGCTGCATGCCAAAGCAGATGCTCTATCAGTTGGCCACAGCCCCTCCCCATAGTTAAGGAGAGTCAACCACAGTACTCGGATGGGAAACTACCTAGGAAGACGGAGTCTCATGGGAGTTGTAGTCCGTGAACATCTGGAAAGCCACAGTTTTGGCCACCCATGCCCTAGATCAGGGGTAGTCAACCTGTGGTCCTCCAGATGTCCATGAACTACAGTTCTCATGAGCCCCTGCCAGCAAATGCTGGCAGGGGCTCATGGGAATTGTAGTCCATGGACATCTGGAGGACCACAGGTTGACTACCCCTACCCTAGATGAACTGGGCTATTCAGGTGGCAAAATGTGTTGGCAGAGTCTAAATGTGCAAAACTATTTAAAAGAATGAATTTGCTCTATTAAGAAGAGAAAGGGGAGAGAGATTCCTCGCGGTCTCTGTTTTGTGGTCTTTTGGCTGTTGAGGCAAGCAGGGAAGAACCACGCTCAAAGGAGCAGAACATCTCCAATCTGGACACTGGAGGAGGAGATTATTTGAAACGCATCCAGGAGTTCCTAATCTAACAGTGCTAAACAAACATCTCCTCCGATGTCCCCTGGAGGACAGTCTTCTTATCTTTTGGAATCACGCACACTCCAGAGCATGTATTTCCCAACACAATGGATACATGAAGGCACACCCTATTTCTGTTCAGAGCGGGGATAGGTCTCTTCAAGCGGTTTCCTTCAGTCTGTTCACAGATTCAAATCAGCATTAAACAAACAAGCAAATACCTAGCAGAGCTTTGACATCTCATTTCCACATCTTCTCGAGATGATCTGGAGTTTGGACAGCCCGAGAAGCATTTCCTCTGGGTTATGGGGGCATCCATTTGACACTGACGAATTGCCCAGAATCTGGTCAGTGGATGTTGCAATGGGCTTGCGAATCTGCCTGGGGAAAGGATGGGGGGTGGGGGGTGGGGCGTTGCATTGAGCCGAATTTCCGAAACAAATACCTTTCTTGGAGAACGAGACGATCCGGTGGGGGAGCAGGCCGGGGTTAGCCCTGCCCTTCAGCTCGCCTATATAAGGGAATTCTTCTAAGTTTCTATTGCCCACTTCCCTTCTCACGTTGCCTTCAGCTGTGGGAACCATGACCACTTTCCTGAGCTTTAGCCGGTCCTCCTCAGGAGGAGGCCAGGGCCCCCGGGGAGGAAGCCTGCTTGCCTTAGCTGGATCTCAGCCAATGTCCAAGGTCTTGGGGGGCAGTGGGGTCACTAGAAGCTTCCTGTCCCTCGCTAAGGAGGGGCCGATGAAGCATTACGGGCCGGAAAGCAGCCTCCTTGAAATGAACGCAAAAGAAACCATGCAGAATTTGAATGACCGCCTTGCTGCCTACCTGGAAAGGGTGAGTAACTGAATAGTGTGACGTTAGCCTGCAGGGATGCCAACCTCCAGGTGGGACCAGGATATCTGTTGTGGGGAGAGGGGAGAAGAAGGGAAGGATATTGCAGGTTGCTTTGAGACTCCATTGGGAAGGGAAAAGCAGGGTATGAAACCCACCTCTTCTCCTGTTTATTGGTGGTGCAGCAATACCAAAGGACTCTACATTTTGGAAGTTTATTCTTTTTTCAAGCTCAACCTTAAACTTCTTGGGCTGGGTTCTCAAAATGGTTTGAAAGGGGATCAAGAGATGCTCAGTTTCCAAGAGAGATGTTACAGCTCACTTCTGGTCTGGGAACTCTGCCTGTGAAGTAAGAGGATCAGATGTTCCATGGTGAGGCAAAGGCATTCTTGACATGCCCCAAAGTACTTTGGTGATTTCATTTATAACATCCATGCAAATTCTTTTCAAACACATTCAAATGAAAAGAATATTTCTGAAAACTCCTTTCTGAAGTTCAGGATAAAATCATAGACTCATGAGTTGGAAGGAGCCATGCAGGCCATGCAACCCCCTGCTCAGTGCCGGATCCGCCTAAAGCATCGGTGAGATATATAATCTTGCCTTTGGACATGGATTGCCCACAAGGAGATGGCATTTTGTTTATATTCTGATGCATTTTAGCCTTGTAGATTTCAAATTGCGCATCTACGTACTTGGCATCCAACTCTGCTGTAGCACCAGGTATTCAAAGGGGGACTGATAATTTTTTGACAGTAAAATTTTTGAAAAAGAGAAGGCTCAAGAATTGGTGGGAGTCACTCTGACTGCTACAATAAGCTATCCTCTGGTCACAGTCCCATTGAATTTCCAAAGTGCAGACGCTTTGGTGCAAAGAAATCTCTTTATTCAAAATAATAAACAGCATATGGGAGCAAGGAAATCCTTGCTGAAACTAATTAGCAAACAAGCTAGCATACCTTTATGGCCCGTCGCAACCCTCCCCGCAATTCAACTCTTGGTGCCCCAAATACAGTGCCAAGTGCCAACTTTTCCCCAGGCTATGCTCCCACACCAACCCCATGAAAGCTTTAATAGAGCTTTAATTCCTAAATCACTACATTGGCACACTGAGGTCAGGCATAAGAGGTGTTACGAGAGAGAGAGATCTGCGGAAATTTACTACACCATTAAGCAGGGTCAAAATGGCACCACGTAACGGAACCAAAGAAACATATAGGCAATATTTCATGGCAAGAACATATGAACATGTGAACGGGACCTTGACACCTCCTAACCTCAGAGGTACCTGTTTGAAGACCCCCTGCACATCAGGGGCTCCCAGCATGGTGCCCGTTGTCACCTGTCTGGGTGTCCAGCCAGTGTTTTTAGCAAGTAGGTGGGGCCACTTGTCCAGCTGGGCTTCTGATTGGCCACTGGAGATCTGATTGCCTGTGACAATTAAAATAACACTGCTTCCATTGGCGGTTGTTCCTGTCATTCTGTGTCAGAGTTCCATAGGTTTAGGACGCCTGCTGAACATGCTCAAAGGTGCTCTTTTATTACTGCTCTTCAGGTTCTAGGGCTGGATTACGAGAAGCCCTGGTGAGAGTTCATTCATTCTACTGATGCATAGAAAGGAGCGGTACTGACCACCTCCACACACCCATGCACACCCACATTTGTCATCGAGTCACAGCTTGACCCCATGGGGTTTTCAAGACAAGGAATACCCAAAGGTGGCTTGACCTCACCAGCTACCACATCACAGCCATGAGATTCCTTGGTCGTCTCTCCTCCAAGTTCTGGCCAAGGCCAACCCTACTTAGCTTCCGAGACAGGACGAGATCAGGGTAGCTTGGGCTGAGCCCACTGTCATATATTTCCTGTTGATGGAGGGAAACCTTCGCAAGCAGCCACGCCTTCTTTGGACAGAGAATCAGGAGGTCCCTCTTTTACTCTGGCTAGAGCTTATCTGCATTAGCAGATGACCACTGGTTTACTTAGTACAAACTGAGACAGTATTTATTATATGGACAGAAGAAGTTTCAGAGGCGCCTTTCGGTGCTCGACATGGAAAAACCACAAGAGTCCCTCCCAGTCCTTATCACTAGTTAAACAACATGGGCACAATTCACTCAATGGGGTGTGTGCGGGAGAACTTTCCAGCGAATTGTGCTCCTGTGCGGCAGATGATCCCTCTTTCTCTTTCTGTCTTGTGTGTGATGTGCTGCCAAGTCCCAATTGGCTTATGTTTTTTTAAAGCAAGAGATGAATAGAGGGGGGGGGGGTTGCCATTGCCTGCCTCTGCATAACGACCCTCGTATTCCTTGGTTATTTCCCATCCAAATGAAGACTAACCAGGGATTGCCAGGGCAAAGGTTAGCAGCCCCAATTTACCAACAGCTCCCCCATAGCTCCTGAAATATTCTTGAGGTTTCGGGTAACCCCAGAAGTGATGCCAGCTGGCCACGCCTCCCTGCCACGCCCCCAGAAGTCACAGGGTTACAATATGCATGGCATCATCACTCATAAAATAAAATGCTTGTTAAATAAGAAGTTAGTTTCATTTTTGTGTGTGCAGTACCTTGCCTGAGCAAAACAAGGAAGCATTCATCTAAGCCACCATAAAACCAACCATGCAAAGCAGCAGTTCTCCTCAGGAGAACTGATATTGTAGCTCTGGGAGATCACCAGGCAACCCCAGGAGATTAAAGTGTGTAGCAAGCAAAATGCACTTCCTAATACAAAGTTATTTGCTTCCATTATTTGTATAAACATGTATTTCAAAGCAGTGGTATCTGTTGAACAATAAGTACTATGTACTTATGTACTTAGAACTTAAGTCCTGACAACACTGGTGTGATATCAGGAACACCACTGGGAAATACTGTGTTTCAAAATGTTCTTCATCTGTGCAACCAAAATCTCTATAAAGCAGCATGCATGCTTGCAAAGTCAAGGGTCGTAGCTGCATTTTGCTTGTGATTTACTTGATTCATCACTGCCAGGAGGTTTAAGACCTGAAAATGGCTGTTAGCCATAGGTTATTTGGGAAGTCAAGCATTTGTAGGGCCTCTAAGGTGTGCACATGAGTGGCCGGTCATTAACACAGGGAGCTCTGCTCAGCAGCAATCTGGAGCTACTCAGGGTCTTGCACTGCCCGTTGCCCATCGTAGAAGTACAGCTATTTTGTTCATGATGTCAACTGCTCCACTCAGTGGGGGGAAAGAATTCGAGAGAACATTGCATAGGGTCTCTGTATGTTGGAAGCTACTTGACGGCATGTGGCACCTAAACGTTAAAAAGAGAAACGGATATTTCTCCTAAACCTCCCAGCTGCTCCTCTCTAGTGGCCGTGTTTATCGGCATAGAAAGTCCTTCGCCGTATCGAGGTCACCTTCCTTCTTTCCATCACCTCGCCCAGTTGAACTTTCTCTTCTGTTTGCTCAGGTGAAGTTTCTGGAGGACTCTAACAAAGAGCTGGAACGACACATTCGGGAAACCTACGCAAAGCGAGCGTCGGCGGGGCCTCCTGACCTGAGTGGGTATTTCAGCACTGTCAGTGAGCTGAGAGCGAAGGTAACCCGAATTCTTCCTGTCCTAGGATATCTGAGGAAGGGAGCTGTGACCCTCAAAGGCATAAGACTTGGAGTCTGGGGCTTCTGGGGTGTTTTGCAAAGCATAAAGAATGCTTCAGGGGTTTCTCAGAGGTAAAAAAAGTTGAGAACAACTGCTGTGAAAGGTCTACGACGAAGGAAAAGAAATCTAATGGGACAGAATGGAAGAGAGAGTTCATTCCCCAATGATGAATAATTCTAGCTTCAGGTCGGTAGCCCTGTTAAGTCTGCAGAAGAAGAGCAAGGTCTTAATCTAGCAACGCTTTAGAGATTGTGATGGAACAGGATCCTCCAGCTCTCCTGGTCCATTCCTGATATGGTCATATCACCCAATAAATGTTTAACAATTTTTTTTAAAGTAAAAAATTAATTAACTCCTGCCCATCCGAAAAACCCTTCCAGGTCCTTCAAGAATCTCCAGGGCTTCATGAATTCCCGGCTGAGGAAGCCTGTTCCGAAGATATAGGCAGGAGGGAGGGCAGCACACAATCAGTATCTACCTGGGACATTTTAGGGCAAGGGTCAGCTATAGGCTTCCCAGGTCCACCCTGAATTGTAGTCCATGGACATCTGGAGGGCCGCAGTTTGACTACCCCTGGCCTATAGCGTTCCCGATCCTGGGTTCAGAAATTCCGGGAGATTTGGAGGGGAAGCCAGGGTAGGCCATAATGGCATTGCACCTGCCCTCCAAAGCAGCCGTTCTCCTGGGGAGATCAGGAAATGATCTCTGTGATCGGGAGCTCATTTGTGATTCCAGGAAACCACCAGGCTGCACTTGGAGGCTGGCAGTCTGACAAGTTGTGTAACTGAAAACAAGCAGCTTAACAGGACTGATAATTTTCGTGTTGATTAATAACCCGTGAAGTTTCCACAGCCGGAATGCTGGTGAGATCTTAGGAGAAGTCATCAACAGAAACACAAGCAGCTTCTGTGATTTTATTATTATTTTTTAGTGCCCTGGCATAAGTCTGGGCATAGTTCAACTGCTTTATTCAGCGTTTACCATGATATGGTATGTAAGCTGCTTGCTGGTTTTATATGTATTCACTTGCCTTGCATTTGCCGTTCATTATGTGTAGTCCTGCTGTTTTGTGATTGCTTAAGGCAGGCGTAGAATAGGAAGTTTAGGAACCTTCCCACAATTTGGCTGTTGCTAGAGTGCATTCCTTTGCTATCTGGTCAGCCTTGGCTTGGTTACTATGGTAGCTAGTTCTCGTTTTGAGCGACTGGAAGACAGCACCTGGAAATTTCTCCCGAAGTGGCCTGTGGGGGGGTGGTGGTGGTAGGGGCTATGTTACATTTTATTTTATTTATTTATTTTATATTTATTTCTCATTTATATACCACCCTCCCCTGGGGCTCAGGGTGGATAAGCCAGGCTGGAGTCTAGAAGTGCCAATTTCAGCAAGAACGTTAAGATGTTAGCTTTGTTGTTTTTTTTCCAATAAAAAGATTTCCTTCAGGAGACGTCAATTTATTAACGTCAGTCAGCTGGACCTTTGTACAGCCTTGGATTCCTGGCAGCTGTAGACCTCTTATCACTTCTGTAACACTTCTCTAAGAAGACTGTCAGTGCTCAAAAAAAAAAGAAAAGAAAGTTGCAAATATCAGATTGTTGCAAAAGATGTGTGCGAAAGCATCAAACATCGTTCTACACAAATTTTGTTTTAAACATTTGTCTACTTTTTCATGCCAAATTAATTTTACGTCAAATTAACAATCTAGATAGTAGAGCCTCTTGTGGCGCAGAGTGGTAAGGCAGCGATATGCTGTCTGAAGCTGTCTGCCCATGAGGCTGGGAGTTCAATCCCAGCAGCCGGCTCAAGGTCAACTCAGCCTTCCATCCTTCCGAGGTCAGTAAAATGAGTACCCAGCTTGCTGGGGGGGGGGGTAAACGGTAATGACTGGGGAAGGCACTGGCAAACCACCCCGTATTGAGTCTGCCATGAAAACGCTAGAGGGCGTCACCCCAAGGGTCAGACATGACTCGGTGCTTGCACAGGGGATACCTTTACCTTTAACAATCTAGATAAGACAAAATGGTTGGTTTTTAAAGTTTTGAAATTGTCTGAAAAACAATGGCGATATCGCAATGGTGGAGCTTTACACTTGTTGCCTGTGGCCGTACTGTATGAAGAATGGTTCACCGTACACCTCATGCCCGACCTCCTGAATGTTTCCAGCACATGTTTTCATCTCCTTTACATTTTGCCAGTAGATAATTACTTCTCTCACAGATTTCCCTTGCATTTTTTGTTCCACACCTTAAAGATTTTCCTTACGGCTGCCATATAGGATATTTTCAAAAAATGATTGCTTGCCCTTCCCTTCTCATCCTGTTGATTTCAGCATCCCTCCAATGGGGAAATCCCTCCTGTTTATTTCAGCATCCCCTTCACTTAAATATCTGATTTTTCTTTTAAAAGAGCCATGCTTAATTCTGAACTGAGACATCTTGTTACAAGAGGGCGTCCATGACAACATCCAGTGGGGACTCTCAATGGAATCTTACATTATCACTGACTGGTTTTGTTTGTTTATTTTACAACTTGAGCTTCTGTTTCTGAAGATTCCAGTAAATGATGGTGCATCAGATTTTGTTTGAGCAGATTTGTATGTGTGCATCTGCTATGTAGAACTCTCTACCATCACAATAACCCACCAGTTCCCACTGAAGATAACTCAGCCATCTATAGAAAGGGCTGCCAACTCTGGGTTGGGAAATTCCTTGAGATTTTGGGGGTGAAACCTAGGGAAGGGTGGGATTTAGAGAGGGGGAGGGACCCAGTGGGGTACAATGCCAGAACCCACCCTCTAAAGTGGACACTTTCTCCAGGGGAACTGATCTCTGTAGTCTGGAGATGGGTTGGAATTCCAGGACTCTTCAGGCCCTGCATGGAATTTGACAGCCCTATGTATAGAGGCTTGTTTTTCAGGAGATGGCACTGGTGCGTATTTGTGGTGCTGGCATACAAATTTGCGAAACACAGTAGGGAAAACTGAAACAGAACAATTTAAAATGCAATAAACAAACTTGCATGCAGTCTTTTTCTTAATTTTTGTTTTGCTTGTAGTGAAACAGAAAACGATCGTCTTCCTTATGGTTGTGAGTGCTTTATACTTTGGAAGCTTATATTATAAATACATTGTTGTACTAGAATTGTTACCTTAAGCCTTTTGTTACCAGTAAAATATTGTTTTAAAAAAAAGTCAGACCCCAACTGCTGAAAGCTGTTTGGCAGAAACAATCGTTTTGTGTGTCACTACGAGCAAAATAAAATTAAGAAAAAGACTGCAAGCCAGTTTGTCTATTGCATTTGAAATTGAACTGTGTTTTAGACACAGTTTATCTCTGTTGTGTTGGTATTTTTCACAGTGTCTCCCATACTATTATTGTAGCATACAAATTTACCCAGCAGAGTTCTCCTGCTTGGTGACCTCCAGATCCTCTTGGCCAGTCCATTGTCCTGTGCAGGAGCTATTTTGAGACAACTGAGCCTCTCTCTCTCTCACTCTCTCTCTCTCTCTCTCTCTCTCTCTGCAGATCCAAGAAGAGGCCTTGAGAAATGCCGGGTTGCTCCTACAGATTGATAATGCCAAACTGGCTGCTGCTGATTTCAGAGTGAAGTACGAGATCTTCATTATAGCCCTCCTTTGCATTATTATAAATATATTTCCAGAAAGAAACCTGCAAGAATAAACAAATGTAGGAGGGGCAATCTCCCACCAGCCCTTAGACACCCTCACTTTCTTCCTGGGGGGGGGGGGAAGACATGTGCTACCCAGGATGCTTTGTGTTCTCCCTCCTCCGTAGGCTGGAATCAGAGCTGGCCATGCATCTGTCTGTGGAGGGAGACCTTGGTGGACTGCGCAAAGTGCTAGCCGAGCTCAAAACCAGCCGAGCTAGTCTGCAGTTGCAAGTAGACGACCTCCAGGAGGAACTGGCTTTTCTCAAGAGAAACCACCAGGAGGTGAGAGGGTGCATGAAGGAGGCCTCGGCGATGTTTGGTTCGGATGGATATTCATGGGAAGTACCTTGCTGCACATTGCTTCCCTACCAGTTGCTTGCGGTTGAGGAGTCTCAAAGCGGCTTACAATCATCTTCCCTTCCTCTCCCCACAAGAGACACCCTCTGGGGTAGGTGAGGCTGAGAGAGCTCTGATGAGAGCTGAGAGAGCTCTGATGAGAGCTGAGAGAGCTCTATTCTGTAAGAACAGCTCTAATAGGACTGTCACTGGCCCAAGGTCACCCAGCTAGCTGCATACAGAGGAGCAGGGAATCAAACCCAGCTGTTTAGATCACAGGCCACCGCTTTTAACCACTACACCAAGCTGGCTCTCAAGATGCTCCCCCCACAACTATGTACCATTTGGTCGGACATCTGTAGTCAATGAATGGCAACCTTCTTACCTCTTAGTAGACAACATAAGCAGTGGGGCTACCAAGCGACTGGTTTATGGGCACACTGTGAAAGATTGCCCTGGGTGCCTTGTCACGGGTACCAGCTTTATTTATATTTATTTATCACCTCTCGACCGTTTCATAACCTGTGCTATGAAATGGCGTTTGCATCTGGAGATTTTAAAAAATAATTTCTGAGTATGTGTCACCAGCTATTTGGGACAGGCTATTTGGAAAGAAAATATACGGAAATCAATGACTCTGCATTTATTTCAAAAGTGCTTTCGGAGGGGCAGGTAGATGCAGCTTTGGAATTGTTCCCCAAAGCTTGCTGGTCACTAGAACTGGATGGACGTGGGCTGGGAAACGTTTAACTTTGCATTTTTATTTGCTTTTGCCATCAAGTCACAGCCGAACCAGAAGGGTTTTCAAGGTAAGAGAAATTCCGCAGTGGTTTTTGCCATTGTCTGTTCCCCGTGTAGCAAACCTGGACTTCTCTTTGGGGGTTTCTGAGCCAAATACAACCCAGGGACGACCCTAATTAGGCAAGGAAGTACATCTGGCCTCAACCAGGGCCAGGACCTTCTCAGACCGGGCCCCTAATTGGTGGAAGGGGCTCCCGGAGGATAACCGGGCCCTGTCGGAGCTGGCACAGTTCCGCAGGGTCTGCAAGACGGAGCTCTTCTACCAAGCCTTGGTTGAGGCCGGTGACCTCATAACATCTCCAGGCCCTCTCCGACAAGATGCCCACCTAGAGACGTCCAGTCTGGGAAAGACCTAGCGATTGATCACTGGGCAGTAGGACTACAATTGATGCTGCTAATTTGCTGATACACTTTAAACTGTCTGCTGTGTAATGCTCTTATTATATTTTTGTTAATTATAATTGTAACATGTACACCACCCTAAGCTGGTTTCAGGATGGCAGTATATTATTATTTATTTATTATCATCATCATTATCATTATTATTAACATTAACCTCTGAATGTCTAATAATAACAATAATAATAGACATTTAAAGGTGGTTTGCCATTGCCGACCTCTGCACCGTGACTTTAGTACTCCTTGAGGGTTTCCCATCCAAGTTCTAACTGGGGACAACCCTGCTTAGCTCCCAAGACCTGTTGAGTTGGCGTGGCTGTCTGCATCTGTCTCGTCTCTGTCGTGTCTTCTGCTGGAGTCCACGGCCATAATGTGGCCTTCACGCTTTCTGCCCTGCAGGAAGTTGCCTCTCTCCGAGGGAGGCTGGGGGGCGCCATCAACGTGGAGGTGGACTCCATGCCTGGCGCTGACCTGCAGAAGATCTTGGCTGAGATCCGCGACCAGTATGAGCAAGTCATGGAGAAGAATCGCCAAGAAGCCGAGTCCTTGCACAAGGCCCAGGTGTGGGAAACCAAGAAAGGGGGAGAATGCTGTGGGTCCGCATTACCCAGATCATAGGCAAGGGGGGGTGGGTTGCATGGGAGGAGAAATGCACCACATTTTAGAAACAGGCTTTGAGTTCCTGTGAGATTCTTGTGTTGGGTAAGACCAGCTGCTTTGTTGACAGGGCATGGAGATTCAGCCTCTTGAGGCTCCAGCAGGATCCAGGGTGGAAGTGGGGGTGGGGGTGGGGCTGGCTGTGGAATAATGGTGTAAAATTTCTCCTCTGGCTGTGGACTTCCTTCTCTCCCTGGCAGTGTGACGCCATCAGCCAGGAGGTCATGGTCAGCACCGAAGCCTTCCAGACGGCCCAGGCGAAGAGGACGGAGATGAAGCGGCTGGCCCAGGCCTTGGAGATCGAGCTCCAGTCCCTCCGCAACATGGTCAGCAGCGGGGAGCACTGGGCTGGTCTCCAGGGAAGGGTCGAAACCCAACCTGATATTAGGAATCTGGGGTCTGGAGCCCCCCTTTAAAGATGACCAATAACTCAATGACCGAGTGCATGGGACGGGGACTATGGCATGAGGGTGGGGGTGGGACGTAGCCCTTCCCTCCCCCCCAGTTCCCTAAGGGAGGCCTTTCCCCCAGGGAGCAGCAGTTTACATCGTTGGGGGAACACAGGAGTGTGCATGTGCAAGACATGCTGTCCAGATGCAGCCAACTCGTGGTGACCCAGTGGGAGATGTCCAGAGGTGCTTTGCCACACCTGCCTCTGCTTCATGCGCCTGGACTTCCTTGGAGGTCCCCCATCCTGGACTTCCTTGGTGGTCTCCTATTGGCAGCAGAGGACAGAACCCGCAGGGATAGGTTTAAACTACATGTATAGCTAGATATCAAGGGAAAAGAAACTCATCATAAGAGTAGTTCAGCAGCGGAATGGGCTGCCTAAGGAGGTGGGGAGCTCTCCCTCGCTGCTAGTCCAGGAGCCCCACACAATGCCTTCCCCCCCATGGATCAGGGCTGTGGCCTCTCTCCTCCCCCCTTTAAGGACACCCAGCATAGAATCATAGAATCATAGAATCATAGAATCATAGAATCATAGAATCATAGAATCATAGAATCATAGAATCATAGAATCATAGAATCATAGAATCATAGAATCATAGAATCATAGAATCATAGAATCATAGAGTTGGAAGGGGCCATACAGGCCATCTAGTCCAACCCCCTGCTCAATGCAGGATCATAGAATCATAGAATCACAGAATCATAGAGTTGGAGGGGCCATACAGGCCATCTAGTCCAACCCCCTGCTCAATGCAGGATCATAGAATCATAGAATCACAGAATCATAGAGTTGAAAGGCCATCTAGTCCAACCCCCTGCTCATTGCAGGATCATAGAATCACAGAATCATAGAGTTGAAAGGGGCCATACAGGCCATCTAGTCCAACCCCCTGCTCAACGCAGGATCAGCCCATGACACCCCTTGCCACTATGGGGGGCCCTCCTTCCACAGTCTGGCTGCTCTCATTGCAATTGTGTTCTGTTAGGGCCCCACAGATCCTTAAACTGGCTACGGACTGGCAACTCCTCAAACCACTCCTGCAGAGTCCCTCTGCAGATCTGGGAGGCTACCACTCTCTGCTCCCCAAAGACTCTGCAAGGAGATGCCCGTCTTCTCCTTGGGAGCCTCACCCTGCGTCCCTCTCCCTTTCCAGAAAGCGGCCCTGGAGGGGACTTTGGCTGAGACCCAGTCCTGCTACGGGGTGGAGCTCTCTCGGCTGCGGGACCTCGTGGCCGCCAGGGAGGCCGAACTGCTGAAGGTGAGATCTGATGTCCAGAGCCAAGCCGAGGACTACAAACAGCTGCTGGGCATCAAGACCCGGCTGGAAATGGAGATCGCCACCTACCGGCGTCTGCTTGATGGGTGAGCTGGGGATGGGGGGTGCAGGCAGGCATGGGCCTGCATAAGAACTCACAACGATGCCATTTGCCCATTTAAAGCCCTTCACATGTATTATTTCAGAGCCAGCTGGCTGCGTGTGGAGGGGTGGGGAATCCAACCCGGCTCTCCAGATTAGAATATGAAGAAGAGTTGGTTCTTATATGCCTTTTCTCTACCCAAAGGAGGCTCAAATGGGCTTACAGTCACCTTCCCTTTCCTCTCCCCACAACAGACACCCTGTGGGGTGGGTGAGGCTGAGAGAGCCCTGATATGACTGCCCGGTCTAATAGTTTTATCAGAGCCGTGGCGAGCCCAAGGTCACCCAGCTGGCTGCATGTGGAGGGAGTGGGGAACCGAACCTGGCACGCCAGATTAGAAGTCCGCCTTCCTAACCACTACACCAGACTGGCTGTACACTAAAGCCGCCGCTCTTAACCATGACATCTAGGACTCCGGTTCGGTGTGTCTGTGCCTGCGCCGTGTATGCAATTCTTGTTTCAGGAGCTTCCAAAATGTGCAGGCCTCGAATGGATCCAATGTTCTTTCTCCCCCTTTAGATCAGAAGCTGACCCACCACTCCCCCCGGGTAAGCCTGGCTTAAGTGTCCATCTTCTTCTTATATAATGATATAGCTAATGCTCTCCATTCCTGTTGGCTCCTGGCTTCATCAAATGTTTCTGATCGAGAGGGAAAGGTTCATCATTAAGGGAACTGAGCCTGATTCAGTGATCTGTACCAGAATGTCTGGAGGCTCAGGAAAGAGCCAGGTGCCCAGTTGGCATCTTAGATAGTGGCATTTCTCCAGCCTTGCCTCCTTGTTTATCTCTTCACAGAACCCTCTGCAACCCGTCGGGTGAAGACCCTTATTGAAGAGCTGGTGGATGGCAAGGTGGTCTCCTCTCGCGTGGAGGAGGTAGAGGAACAGATCTGAGAGGTGCCGGATGGAGGAGATGTTGGCTGAGGTGAGGGATGGGCGGGGAATGCACATTCTGTCCCATGCCTAAGGCTTTGGCCTGCAGATAAAGGAACTGCCAATGAACCTATTTTGCTGAGAGCCAGTGGGGCATAGTGGTTAAGGGCGGTGGCTTCTAATCTGGTGGGCCGGTTTGATTCCCCGCTCCTCTACCTGGAGCCATCTGGATGACCTTGGGCTAGTCACAGTCCTGTTAGAGCTGTTCTCACAGAGAAGTCTCTGTCCGGGCTCTCAGCCCCATGGACCTCGCAGGGTGCCTGTTGTGGGGAGAGGAAGGGAAGGCGATTGCTGCTTTGGGACTCCTTCTCATAGAGACAAGCAGGGTGTCAAAAGCAACTCTTCTTCCTCTATCATTTCAGAATGCGGCTTTCCCCGTGGTCTCCCAGCCCTCTGGCTCCGGGCTCTTCCTTTTACGCTTGGTCGCCCGCAATCAACAGCACAATCTTCTTGAATCATTCTTGCAGTATAAACCTGACACGTTTCTTAACTGCTGGTGTGAAATCATTTATCATGGACAAACCTATTATTTATCCTGGGCACCTGTAGTCTTAACCCCTTCCACCCAGCAGGTGGCAGTAGACACTACATAATCTAACCACCTCCATGTACCCTGGAGATTCCTAGATAGTTTGCACAAAAGGATCAAAACTCACTTTGAATATAAACAAGAGGAGGGAATTAATATCTAGGCTAAAAAACCTTTTGCTTGCAGGGCCGGGTGTGTGTGTGTGTGTGTGTGTGTGTGTGTGTGTGTGTGTCTACCGAGAATCTTATGGCACCTTTATGAAAGCAATTGTAAGCAAAGTCCCTTGGGCTCAACTTCAGTGGATTTTAAAAGCAGAAACTGCATAGGCTGGCACTCTACCATGTTTTGGTCAGTGTCGGCTTCCAGTAGCCAAAGTATGACCCACCTCTTGACAGAGTAGATGGTCCCCTTCAGTCCATTCCCTCTTTCTCAACCATCCACAATGTGAAATGAATGAGTTCAGGTCAGTACACTTCTGCGACACAGATTCACAATTAACAAGGTAGGATGAAGAAGCAGATGTGGAAGCAGGGATGCCAGCCTCCAGGTGGGACCGGTTTTACAGCTCAGCCCCGGAGATCCGTCTCCCTGGAGCAAAGGGGGGCTTTGGAGGGTGGACTTTGGTCCCTGTCCTCCCCAGGCTCCATCCACAAATCTCCAGGGGTCTCCCAACCTGGATCTGGCAACTCTGTCCCCCCCATCCCCAGCTGGAGGCTGGAGGGGGCTTGGCACCCTTATCTGGAAGTGTTTGGGTGTCTAAAATTGCAGTTTTGCATATCTTTGCGCACAATACCATGCAAATCAAGGGGGGTATATGTGTGTGGGGGGAGGGGCAGGAGGCTGTTAAATGCTAGCAGCCAAGGCTGGTGCTCTTCCACACCTGGCCACTGGGTGTCAGTGCAGCCTGTGTGTTGGGAGGCCGGATGGGGGCGGGAAGGCCAGGTTTTGTCCCAGGGACAGCTCACCAGCTAGGGGTGCCCTAGGACAAGGAATGCGTGCAGTCAAGCCACACCCAGGCAGCTGAAGCCAGGGACCGAGCTCAGAGATCCCGGTGGAAGAGAGCCATGCCTGTCCCTGCAAATGCATATGCGTCAGTCCCAAGAAACCACGCTTAGGACCAGGCTGTGAATGCATTGCTAAAGATGTCGGTACTGCAAATGTGGCATGCAGCAAGAAAATGACCCCCAAGTCTATGAAACGGGGAAAGCTCAGGAGAGGTGGGCATGGCTTTATATTCGCCACCGCCCCAATCACACTGCTTAAATGCAAACACAATATGAATCTGTGGCACTGATGCCACAACAGTTCCTGCACTGGCCATGCGAGCCCCCTTCCTCCAAGGACCTCGGAGCAGCCTTCCTGGTTCTCCCTGCCCCTATTTTATATTCACAACAGTCCTGTGAAGTAGGATAGACCGAGAAAATAACTGGCCCGAAATCACAAAGGAAACGTCATTGCAAGAGGGAATTTGAACCTGGGTCTCTCTGGCCGTAGTCCAACGCACTGGCCATGACACCCTACTGTTTCTTCACACTGAATGGGGAGGGGCTGAGGATTAAACAAAGAATTGTCAGGCCAGGTCTAGGAGGGCTCTTGTTACATTTTATGTTCAACTGTCCAAGAGAGTTTTCGGCTGACGTATGATTTGAAATGGGGATCTCGTTTCATTTTTTCAGCCTCTAAAGTAGGGGTAGTCAAACTGCGGCCCTCCAGATGTCCATGGACTACAATTCCCAGAAGCCCCTGCCAGCAAATGCTGGCAGGGGCTTCTGGGAATTGTAGTCCATGGACATCTGGAGGGCCGCAGTTTGACTACCCCTGCTCTAAAGACATCCTAGCTTAGAATCTAGCCTTAAGTATCATAACTATCCTATAGATAAATATATATATTTCAAAGCAAGGTTCCCGCAGATGGGGACACCGACTCACTGGGGACAGGGGCAGTGGCTTGGGGAAAGAGGGATGAACTGGATGTTCGGGGCTCAGAGTGGGGCTCCCGGCCCCTTCCTCGTTCTTTGCCTGTTTCCACGCCTAGCTGCAGAAATGGAATCCAATCACCCCAAAAGAAGCCAGTGCCTGAGCAAATGCCACATGTTGCAGAATTCAGCTGGTAGACATTTCATTCTCTTAAGAAGCCCGGAGTAGATGCAGCCCTCTACTTGGTGAAAGTGCTGGCAGAATCTTGCTGAATAGGGTTCTGGGCAGAATCGGGCGGGTTGTCATGTTGGTCTGAAGCAGCAGAACAAAGTTTGAGTCCAGTGGCAACTTCAAGATGCGCAAATTGTGGGTATCAGCTTTGGGGTGCAGGTATCTGAAGAAGCGTCCATGCATAGAAAAGCTTATACCCTAAATTAAACTTTGTTGATCTCAGAGGTGCCCCTGGACTCTTGACTGGGTTGCATTGTCCTGGGTGGCCCATCCCTTTCTAGCCTGCCAGGAGCAAAGAAGGCATGCACACATGCAAGGTGCATCTTCTGCCGCCGTTCTGCCGATTGAGCCTTGACCTGGATGTCCTGTGTCCTCTTTCTCCCTGCCTTCCTGTAGTCAACAGCTTGGTCTCTCTTCCTCTTGTCTAAATGCCTGACGCTGCTGCAAATCCAACCCAGCTTCACAAGAGTGGTAGGCTCTGAGCTGCCGTGGAGCATCTGTCTTTCATGACTGCATGGCCGCAACCACAGTCAGATTTAAGCATAAAGGATTGCTGGTGCATTAGGAGGAGGAGAAGAAGAAGAGCTGGTTCTTATATGCCGCTTTTCTCTCCCTGAAGGAGTCTCAAGGTAGCTTACAATCACCTTCCTTTTTCTCTCCCCACAACAGGTAGGGGAGGCTGAGAGAGCCCTGATATTCCTGCTCGGTCAGAACAGCTTTATCAGTGTTGTGGCCAGCCCAAGGTCACCCAGCTGGCTGCATGTGCGGGAGAAGCGGGGAATCAAACCCGGCTCGCCTGCTTAGAAGTCCGCGCTCCTAACCACTACACCAAGCTGGCAAACCAAGTCAGCTGGTACAAGACTGAAAGCATGCAAGGGAAAGAAAAAAAAAAGCCCCTTCTCAGGTTTTTCACACCTGCAGGGAAATTGCTCAAGTGTGCATCATTTGGTTTAAAACACAAATCCAGGCTTGACCTATATGTATATGGTATATGGTATATGGTATATGGTATATGGTATATGGTATCTGTATATTATTTTGCATCCAATCCCCTTTTAAAGCCATCAGCGTTCACAACCAGTGAAGGCCAGAGTTTAATTACACACGAAGTGAAGAGTTCTCCCTTTGGTTTGTCCTGAAACCACCACCCGCAAACTTCACCTGGTGCCCCCAAATATTATCCATATCACTTTGCTAAGAAGCATATCTGTTTCTTTGCATCAATAAAACAGCTCAAGGCAATTTAGCTTGAAATGGCATAAACGTGTATGAGGGCAAGTCAACAAGTACAATTACGAAACCAGAGAAGCATCAAAAAGTGAAGCTGTTATTTCTTGACCCAGCCTCCATCTGGGCCTGTGCCCTTCTGGAGGCGGAGTTTCCATCTCTCTCACCCTTCCCTGAAGAACTCTGTGCTCTTCGATTGACGCCACGTCAAAACAGCATCCTCAGAGGACTCAAACTGTGTTCCTTTTACATGGCCTTTGAGTTTTGGGAACCAAAAGAAGTCTGAAGGGGCAGATTCAGGGCTGTGGGGTGGATGGGGGGAAGGTTTCTCTTGCTCCCCTCAAAGAAGCAGCAGGCGCCTTGTCATGATGGGGAAAAAATTCCTTGGTGCAACTTTTCTGGTCTTTTTCTCATCCATGTGGTTTTCTTAAAATGTCTCCAGAATTATCCCCCCAGGATCATCTTGTGCCCATTGAGAAAATCATTTTGTTTGGAATAAATCCATGCATATATGACTTTGAACCCTAGCCACAATAATTTTTGGTTTATTTTAACAGTTATGGTTTCTAAAATTCCTGGGCAAGCCCTGTTGGAACCCCATATCCACACGACCCTTTCTCTTCTCTGTGATGAGAAAACCTTTTCTCCTGCAGGATCGATCAACTTAATATATCAAAAACAGACGCTAAGCTCATGAGGGATTCCATTCCTGGTCAAGTTGGCACAATCGTACTGGGTGGTTAGACAAGAAAACTACGCCCCACACACGCACACCAAGGATCCAATGGGAAAGGTATCCACCTACCTGGGCACAGCTAACCTGAGCTAAACTTCTCCTTGGAAAATAGTTATCTTTTGGCTTTTGTGTGTGTGTGTGTGTGTGTGCGTGTGTGCTGTCAAATCACTGCTGATTTATGGTGATTCCTCGTGGGGTTTTCAAGGCAACAGATGTTCAAAGGTGGCTTGTTATGGCTCCTTGTTATGACCCCCATATTCCTTGGAGGTCTCCCATCCAAATACTGGCCAGGGCTGAGTCTTGCTCAGCTTCCGAGATCTGAGACCATCACGCTAGGCTGGGCTGTCTAGGTGAGAGGCTCCATGGTTCCAGAGCCAGAAACATATTATTGCAAGGAGCCCTCCAGGTTTAGCTGCTTTCATATACTGGTCAAACCAACCCAAAGTTCATTCCACTTCCTGCTGGGCTTGTGGCCCGGTGGCAGAGCGTCTGCTTCTCATGCAGAAGATCCCAGATTCACTTGCCGCCATTTTAAAAAAGGGGTCAGGTAAAGGCGAGATGAAATTCTTCAGGGAGACCCGGGAGAGTCGCTGCCAGTCAGAGAAGGCAATACTGATTTCAGTAGGCCAGTGGCTTGGCTCAGCAAATGGAGTTCCATGCGTTTCTTAGTTTAGGGTTAGGGCTGTTGCTCCGGGACAGAGCAGGTTAGCTCCCTGGGATGTACAGTTACAAGTAGGGTATATCAAAGGCCTCTGTCCGAGAGGCTCCGCCCACCAGAGTAAGCCATTGTGACTTTGACAGACTAAGCCTTTTTTTTTTTTTTGCGAACTGAAGGACTGCCATGAACTTCCATGGATTTGGGTGCAGTTTGTGAAGAAGAGCAGAAATCAGGGATTTAATCAGGGTGTTGGAAACCTTGCTTTCTGCTCCTGCAGAAAGCCACGGGGAGCAGAAAGCAGGGGTTTAAAAGTTGAAATGATTCATGGACCAATATGTACCAGACTAGTTTGCAAACCGACCTCCCAGTTCATACGGTTCAGTTCGTGCTTCAACCCCGAACTGCCTGTCCCTACATATAATCGTAATGCGCTCCCCATCCCTTCAATATGACAACCCATGGACATAGCCTGAAAAGCTGCCTTAAAGACTTAACAAAATGTGTGGCAGGGGAGTGAGCTTTGGTGTGTCTCTGCTCACTTCTTCGGATCCTGTGGACCTGAGAAATGAAAGCCCGAGTGGGAGATGGACAGCGGGGGCCACCTTGGAGAACTTCCAGGGTCGAAACCCCTCGAAATGGCTTTTCAGCAGAGAGAGGCGGGCTTCATTAATCCAGGAAGACAAGAATCGCTCTCAGGCGCCAGGCGGGGCGGTTGTTTGCACGCCACTTGCAAAAGGGAGTGCCCGGCAGGCTGCCACTGTGGGGCCCTGGGAGGAAGCTCAGTGTGGGTGGGAGCTCTGCTTGCTCTCCCCCTTTGTGTGTCCCCGCTGGAATTCAGCCAAGGAGGCAGGTCGAGGCACGGGGCTTGGTTTCTGCTTTGTCAGGGGAGCCTGGAAGCGCAGGCGAAGGAGGGACAGCTACGGCACGCTTCTCCCTCCCGCAAGAAGGAAATCCCCAGCCAAAGCCTCCTGACACCGCCAGTCTGCTTGCCCATGGGCCAAAGAAAACCTGCCCACCACCTTTAGCGTTGGGTCTCATCCCAGCCCCACCGCAGTGTCCATGAAAGATGCTAGGCTCCAGATGGGACCTGAGGCTCCCCCTCCAAAAATGACTGCTCCTGTCTAGTTTGTAGAGATCAGCTCCCTCGCAGAAAATGGATACTTTTTGGTTTTTGGAAGGTGGACTCTGTGGTCGTGTAGCCCATTGAGGTCCCTGTCCTCCTCAGGCTCCATCCCCGAATTCCTGGGAGTTTGGATCTAGTAAGCCAGGGGTAGTCAAACTGTGGCCCTCCAGATGTCCATGGCCTACAATTCCCAGGAGCCTCTGCCAGCGAACGCTGGCAGGGGCTCATGGGAATTGTAGGCCATGGACATCTGGAGGGCCACAGTTTGACTACCCCTGTAGTAAGCCTACCATGGCCTGCAACTCTAGTGCTCATGCACGCAACAGAGGCAAGTCTGTTTGTCCAATGTCACAAAACCGCAGAAAGGTTGCCAAGAAGGAGGGACAAGGCTAGTTTGGTCTCATCAGGTCCTGGAAGTTAAGCAGGGCTGACCCTGGTTAGTGCTTGGGTGGGAGGCCAGCAAGGAATTTCAGGGTGCCTACCCAGAGGAAGGCATTGGCTATAACCCCCTCTGAATGTCTCTTGCCTGAGAACAGACAATAGGAAGTAATGCTTCACCCAAAGAGTCATAAACACGTGGAATTCACCACCACAGGAAGTGGCAGCAGTTACAAATGTAGACGGCTTCAAGAGGGGATTGGATAAGCATATGGGGCCATTAGCCACAAGGTAGAGATGGGACGTTTTGCTTGGGGCAGTGGGGCTCTGTTTTCTTGGTGCATGGAGGTAACTGCAGGAGGGATTCTGGAGTTCTGGCCCTGCTGGTAGACCTCCTGATGGCCCCTGGGTTTTGGCCACTGGGTGACACAGAGTGTTGGACTGAATGGGCCATTGGACTGATCCAGCATGGCTTTTCTTAGGTTTTTACAGATGAAACACTCTGTCTGGGACAATGATGCTCTGTATTCTTGATGCTTGGAGGGCCACAGTGGGAGGGCTTCTGGAGTTCTGGCCCCACTGGTGGACCTCCTAATGGGACCTGGGTTTTGGCCACTGTATGATACAGAATGACGGGCCACTGGCCTGATCTAACATGGCTTCCCTTATGTTCTTATGAACGAAAAAATGGCGGACAAAGGGCTATAGCATTACCATCTTCCATGCCATGCTCTTTATTTGCACCAAAGGATAACCAATGCAGGATAACTCCCATCTACCTGCTGTGCAAGGTGCTACAGCCCTAAGGCTGGAGATTCCCTAAAGCAGGGGCGGCCAAACTGTGGCTTTCCAGATGTCCAGGGGATCATGGGAACTGTAGTCCATGGGCATCTGGAGAGCCACTGTTTGGCCATCCCTGTCCTAGAGTTCCAGCTCATCTCCAGTCTCTAGAGCTAAGTTTTTCTGGAGAACATGGATCCTTTGGAGCAGGGGTAGTCAAACTGCGGCCCTCCAGATGTCCATGGACTACAATTCCCAGGAGCCCCTGCCAGCATTCGCTGGCAGGGGCTCCTGGGAATTGTAGTCCATGGACATCTGGAGGGCCGCAGTTTGACTACCCCTGCTTTGGAGGGTGGGCTTTGTGGCATTGTGCCCCACTGAGGTCCTTGTTCTCCCTCGGCTCCATCTTCAAACCTCTAGGAGTTTCCCCACCTGGACTTGGCAACCCTACCCAGACCCCGGGTTATCCTCCTCAGCAAGAAAGCCCTCAGTGGCTACCGAAGCTCCCTCATGGGAAGAGGCAGCTTTCCTTAACTGGGCCAGAGAACATTTCAGCTGACAGCACATTCTTGGAGGGGGCAGGTTTTAGCTGAGGCCTCTGTTTTTGCCGCACACACCCGGGCTTAGTCACTAATTAACGGGAAGAGCTGGGTGCTCTCTCCACAGCACATTCCAGGCCATGCCCAGGGCGTTCCTGTGCTTTCAGGCCTTGCCAAGGCAGTTGGGCGAGTCGGAAGGCATGTTTGCATAACCTGAGCTGCCGGCCTCACCCTCCCAGGGAAACATCCCAGTGCTTTAACCATATAAGGAAGCCGATTTGAGGCATGTGTCGAAGGTGTGTTTGGTAAGATTCCGTGCTGCGAACTGCTAGTCTGGGCTGCTATAGGCCTGACTTGAGGGGCCCCGACCGTAGAGATCGGTTTTTCTGGGGGAAATGGCTGCTTCGGAGGGTGGACTTTGTGGGTTTGTGCCCCATCGGGGTCCTCGTCCACCCCCAATGTTCTGACTGCTCCACTGCACTGGCTTTCCTCTCTAAGGGATGCTCAAAAGAAAGGGCCTGTCCAAATGAATGCCTTGATTGAGTGGAGGGAGGTGAGGTTATGAAAATGGTTTACAAACAGGGACAACTAGATAAATCAGGCGGCGCTGCAGACGTGCACATTCGAGATGTTCACCTTTTAGAAGCCTATTCAGACCCCTGGGGTTCTCAACGGCTCCCATTTACATTGCTCCTTGCAGATTCATGTGCCTGTTTCCGTCTGCACTTATGCTCATCTCCATCCATCATCTGAGTTTTGCTCCAAAGTGTTTGGCTCAAGAATTGGTCTGATCAGGAAACGTGGATCAGGTCTCAGTTGGAGGGTTTGAAGAAGAGTTGGTTTTTATAGCCTGCTTTTCTCCACCCGAAGGAGTCTCAAAGTGGTTTACAATCACCTTCCCTTCCTCTCCTCATAACAGACACCCTGTGAGGTAATTGGGGCTGAGAGAGCCCCAAGGGAACTGCTCTGCAAGAACAGCTCTAACAGGACTGTGACTAGCCCAAGGTCACCCAGCATGTGGAGGAGCAGGGAATCACACATGCTCTCCAGATTAGAGGTCGCTACTCTTAAGAAGAAGAAGAAGAAGAAGAAGAGTTGGTTCTTATATGCCGCTTTTCCCTACCCGAAGGAGGCTCAAAGCGGCTTACAAGTCGCCTTCCCATTCCTCCCATTCCATAACCACCCCAACCACAGCTGGCTTGTAAACTTAATAATGCTAAAGCAATATGTCTGTAGGCCTTGGCTCTGCGAGGTCGCTGGTGCCATCACCACAACCACCTCAACTATCTCATTGTGCACTTGGGGAAGGGAAGTTAAAATATATTGATTTTCATGGCTGGCCAGGGAACAGTCATCGAGCTCACATTTTTTGACCAGAGGTGCCTGGGGGATCCTGCAAAATGTAGAAAGCCATGTCGAAGGAAGAGAGCTTGCACATGGCCAACTGCGTTTCTTGCAAGGAGGAAAAATGTTTTTCCTAAATCCTGCAAGATAAAAATGCATGAAAACGAGTATGCCCAGTTGTTCCACAATGAGCCTGTGCCAATACTTGGCATACTTGGTGCCAATGTACATACAGGAAGCTGCCTTGTATTGAATCAGATCCTCAGTCCATGAAAGTCAGCATTGCCTGCTCAGACTGGCAGCAGCTCTCCTAGGTCTCAGGTCTTTCATATAACCTGTCCCATCACCAGCGGCTATCCAAGATCTTTCACATCACCTACTGCCGGATATTTTAATTGGAGATACTGGGGATTGAGCCCGGGACCTTCTGCATGCCAAGCAGAGGCTCTACCACTAAACCACAGCTCCTCCCACGTAGTGATGACTCCGGGCACAGATGGGTTTTCAAGGGGATTAGTAAAATTCATGGAGGTCAGGCCCATCTCTAGCTACTAGCCAAAAGTCTGAAGGGAATCTCCATGTTCAGAGGCAGTAAACCTCTGACTCTGTCTTCGAGGAGGCAACATCAGGGAAACATCGAGGAGGCAACAACCTCTATTTCTGTTTCTCTCTCTGCTGGCCTAGATTGGCCCCTGCTCTGGTCCAGCAGACCATCTCTTAGGTTCACATGTACCAACTGATAACATCCAGGTATTGTCACCGCTTTGAGCAAGTCTAGCTTATCTCCTCTCATTTTCATAAGAACTACTACTCTGGAACAAACAAAATATCTTTGTATCCCAGTAGTCCATCTCAGAAAGTTCCAGGTCATGCATGAGTGGAATAACGACAAAACCTTTGGTTTATCCCCTACGTCTTGTCATCAGAAACATACTGAGACATGGAGGTTCCATTGTAACTTATGCTACCTCCTTCATGAACATAGGTAAGAACCACCTCTGCTACTTTTTGGACAAAGGAATCCCTCAAGTGAACAAGGCATTATGGGCAGAAATCTTGCCCTTTTTACTACCGGGATCAGTTTTCCTGGATGACCCTGAGTTTGAGTGGATAATTGTTCTCTCTCTGATTCCTACATTCTATAATTCTTTAGGTTTCTGTCACAATGACCTTCCTGGTCATCTTTCCTTGCCAAGTAACAATTTGTGTATCTGGACTGCAGGATTCAAACTGGAGTAAGGAGCTTGGCAACCCAACAGTGGTCTGTCTGAAGAAGCCCCCCTACTGCAGAAGTGACTTGTTATCCCCATTGGAGAGGTCTAGTTTGTTGCAGGGAGCCAGAGATGGGAGAATATGGCTGGGAAAATTATTTTGCACCCGGACTCGATTGTTCTCATGTTGGCTGGTGCTGCGGTTGCTGGGAAGCTCCTTCACATGCCTGCACACGAGTTTCAGTCCACACCTTCCAGAACAAAGCCCGGCGGGAGGTTCCCTGGGGTGGTGCCAAGTTCCCAGGTTCACAGTTTGGAACACGGAGACGGCTGTCCCGAATGACTTCATGGGCTAGCTGCAGACTTGGCGGGAGGCCAATAAGGTCAGCAAATACGGGCTCCATCTCAAGGGACTTGGGGTGATCATTCACACAGAATGGCCAAGCCCCTTGTCCCCAGGAGGGTTTCTTATAATGCTTATGGCCCTTTTCAATCTCCTTTGCCAGGAATTTTTGCTTTGAACACAAACATTGCTGGGCAAAACATGGCGACTCGGATGGCAGCTTCTCTTCGTAACAGACTTATTGCTTTGCTGGGGGTAAGAAGGATAGTCTAGACCAGGGGTGACCAAACTGTGGCGCTCCAGATGTCCATGGACTACAATTCCCGTCAGCCCCTGCCAGCATGCAGGCACAGTCTGGCCACCCCTGGTCTAGATCAGGCGTCCCCAAGATGGTACCCATGGGCACCCTGGTGCCTGCCAACACAGTTTCTGGCAACTGCGTGGTGTTTTTGAGGAAGTGGGTGGGACCAGGCTTCTGATTGGCCACTGGAGACTGGATTGGCTGTGCAGTTTTTTAAAAAATGTTGCTTTGGCAGGAGCTGCCATAACAGAACAAGGGTCTGCATGGTGCTACTGTAGTTAAACTGCGGCAATCGTTTTGTGCCTGGCCCCGCCTCCTGTGGCAGCCATTTTGTGGCAGTCCTTTCATTGCTGCACCCTTCTTGCCATGTCCACAGGCTCAAAGAGGTTGGCGAGCCGAGGTCTAAATTTCAGGAAGTGATCTAGCTAGGGAGATGGCCTGGCTTGGCAGCTGGTGGTTCAACGTTAGGCTGCTTGTGCATGAACGAATGCAGGGAGAACTACGCCATCTTGGAGTAGTGCATGTCAGGAAGCCAAGGCTAATGCCAGCCTTCCATTCACCAAGTGCTATGGTACCAGCATGTGACCAAGATCACCCTGTGAGCTCGCCTGAAAAAGTGGCTCTTCATAGAGTCATAGAATCATAGAGCTGGAAGGGTCCCACAGGTCATCTAGTCCAACCCCCTGCTCTATGCAGAATCAGCCTCAAGCATCCAGGATAAATATCTGTATCTGTTCAGCCACTGCTTGAAGACTGCCACTTTCTTAGGCAGCCCCTTCCACTGCTGAACTACTCAGACTGTGAAGTCCCCCCTCGCCCCGATATCTACCCAGTACAGTTCTACATGTAGTTTAAACCCATTACTGCGGGTTCTATCCTCTTCTGCCAACATGATTTATTCTCTGCATTCCTCCAAGGGACAACCTTTCAGAGATTGAAAGAGAGCAATCCGGACTCCTCTCAACCTCCTCTTCTCCGGGCTGAATATTCCCTTCAGTCTTTTCTCACAGGGCCCAGATCATCCTCCTTGCTCTCCTCTGTACCCTCTGAGTTTTGTCCACCTCCTTTTGGAAGCGAGGCCTCCAGAACTGCACCCAGGACTCGAGATGTGGTCTGACCAATGCAGTGTACAGCGGGACTGTGACACTGTGCCATGTTGATGTGATGCCCCTGTTGATACAGTCCAACATGCCATCCAGGGTACCACTTACGGATGCTCTAGGCTGGACCTGCATTGAGCAGGCGGTTGGACAAGATGCCTGCATAGCCCCTTCCATCTCTTTGATTCTATGCTCCAAACCAGGGTATCTGCTGGCCCCAACTGGGGACTTGCAATCCTACTCAGAACACCCAGCTTGGCAGAGGAACATGGCGGTGGGCGACATATAGCCTGCAAGCTGCCAGTTGGCCTAGAGAACTATGAGAAAGAGATTGGAGCCGATCCGGAGCACGTTTTCTCCCACACCAGTTTTGGCTGGCTCAGGCTTAGCTTGAGCTTTCTTAGAGGCGTGGAAAGTTACCGTGGGTCAGTGAAGCAACTGCAGGGTTTCGGAGACACTCCTGCCTTAGGTGCGGCTCAGTGGGAAGGAATGCAGATGTTTTAAGATCTGCAGGCTGTAATTAGTTTTTGGCAAGTTTCAGCAAGGCTGTTCTGGAGCCTCCCCTGCCCCAGGTGAAACAGAGAACAAGACAGCTGAGGCAAGCAGAATGGAGGGGGAAAGGCAGGCCCCTTCCCCACAAAGGAATGAGCCGTGATTCACTGGGGAGTTGGCTTAATCCTCCTCACTCTTGCCCTTCCCCGACAATCTGTTCATAGTGCAATTTCTTTCTTTCTTTCTTTCTTTCTTCCTTCCTTTCTTTCTTTCTTTCTTTCTTTCTTTCTTTCTTTCTTCCTTTCTTCCTTTCTTCCTTTCTTTCTTCCTTCCTTCCTTCCTTCCTTCCTTCCTTCCTAAGGAGGGGGCAAAACATTGCTTCTAGGTAGGGATGTCAATCCCCAAATGGGACCTGGGGCTCTCCCAGAATTACAGCTCATCTACAGACCACAGAGATCTGGAGAAAATTGCTTCTTTGGTGGGTGAGGACATTGTACCTCACTGAGGTCCCTGGCCTCCCCAAGACTCCATCCCCAAATCTCCGGGAGTTTCCAATCTGGATCTAGCCTTCATTCTTCCTCAGTGCACAGCTGGAGATGGGCCAGGGATGTGATACGTTGGTCGTTCCATCAGAGCCTGAGTCTTGACCGTCAGATCATTTCACTGGGCTGGGGCCATGGCCAAGAAGGCCCTGGCCCTGGTTGAGGCCAGATGCACTTCCTCTGGGCTGGGGACCATCAACTTTAGAACATCTTAAAATTCTTCTGGGGGAGATCTACATGAGCACCCCTCCAACCTGCCCCAGGCTTATTATGATTTGGTAGCCTTTTCAGTGTTTAACATTCTTCGTAATGTTGGTGGATCTTCACCCTAGTAGCAATCTTGCTTAGGCTAGCAAGCAGTGAGGGTCGGTGATGATGGAGACAGGCATGCATAGTGTCATGCAATACCTCAGTGTTATTTCCGGTCAAACATTTGCAAGCAATTTCTCCACATTGACCGACACTCTAGAAATTCAGAAGGTCTCTATTGTAAAAGCCACAGAGAACCGGGGGATTCCTAGAGTGTTGGCTGATGAATACACATCCCTTCTGGATATTTGAGGAGAAACAAAGTTGCAGCATTGTGTGACCCTGTTCTGCCCTCTCTTTTGGCTCCAGCGACTCGAATGAGGGGTGAGGGGCAAAGGGCAAGAGGCTGCTTGCCAAAGTGGGCAGCTGGGCAGTCCTAACTGTGCTTGATCCAGACCACCTGGAAGGCCTTTGTGTGTATATCTGGAGGGCACAGCAGGAGATAGAAGGCTTTCCCCACATTTAGGAACAATCGCCAAATCTGCGGGAATTTCCTAACCAAGAGTTGACAACTCTAATTGGAGACGAGCAAGGTCAATTAAAAAGGAGGGTTCGTAAAAATCTGCGTGCGTAAAGTGTTGTTTGGGGAGGGAGCTGTACACAGGTGCGATATCGCTCTAGGACAGGGGTGGCCAAACTGCAGCTCTCCGGATGTCCATGGACTACAATTACCATGAGCCCCTGCTGGCAGGGGCTCATGGTAATTGTAGTCCAGGGACATCTGGGGAGCCGCAGTCTGGATACCCCTGCTCTAGGATTTCTATTTCTCCTTGACTCTGTGGGTATACCATAGAGAGAGCTCTACAGTCTGGAAATCAGTTGTAATTATGGGAGATTCTGAGTCTTCACATGCAGGTTGATGTACGGTGTGGCCATATTAACGTGTTATGAAGGACCAGGGAACTGGGCTTCCGGCATGGTTCCTTCTCCCTTGAACCCTGCATGTCCTGAATCTTCTCTTCGTTCCAGTTCTTGTTCAGCGTCTAGGTGGCCTGGGGGGGGGGGGGGGGTCGTGACTCACCTTGTACTCATTGGTTGCACGGCCTTTCTAGACCATAAGGTAGCCACGTGGCGCCACCTCTGGGTAAGCATTGGGATTGCAGCCACAGACACACAGCCTGCACATGCAGGCACTCTCAGCAGGGTGAACCAAAGACAGCTTGGCTGTTCTGAAGAAGGGAGGGATGAGTCACGAAAGCTCACACCCTGCCACAGATTTTGTTAGTCTTTCCGGTGCTCCTGGACAAACATGGAAACCCCCTTGATCCAATCCAATATCAGGATGCGACTCAAGGATGCCCACCTCTTGGCATGGTCTGGAGACCCTCCAGCATTACAGCTGATCTCCAGACAACAGAGATCAGTTCCCCTGGAGAAAGCGGCTGCTTGGGAGGGAGGACTCCAGCCCCACCCCACCCCCTAAGCGCCACCCCTTCCCCAATTTCTGGGAGTTTTCCAGCCTAGAGTTAGCAGCCTAACCCTGCCCTCAACCCTTTGCCTCTGTGCTCAGCCACCAGTCCCTTGCAAGCCTCCACGTTCTAAGCCCCCTCTCCCACCTGCCATTTCACAGCTCAAACCTGCGCAAACCCAGCTACCTCTCCCATCACTCACCCTCCAGCTCTTTGCTAGGTGGAGGCCACCAATATTCACCCTGCCCAGTGCCTTCAAGGCTCAGCCTCTTTGTCTTGAGGGTTGTCCCCCGGTTGGTGTGTGGTGTGTGATGGAGCTGCAGGAGCCACCTAGGTTTGGTAAGGCCCTTGCACCGGAGTGGGAACACTCAGCACACTGCAGACTGGCTTTGAGTCTGGGAACCGGCAGCTTTCAAATTCCGGCCCAGCTGTGGGCTTTTATTAATTCCTCTCTCGTTCTCTCTCTCCCTGTCTCATTTTGCCGCATTGAAGTCTCCTCTACGGTTGTGGTTCAAGGCTGGGAAATGCCTTGAGACTTTGGGGGTGGAGTTGGGCATGGGCAGGATTAGGGGCAGGGCGGGACCTCAGTGGAGTCCAATGACATTGTCCACCAACGCAGCCCTTTTCTCCAGGGGAACTGATCTCTTTTGGGGGAGCCCCAGGTCCCACCTGCAGGCTGGCATCCCTAGTCTCTTCCAAACCCCACCGACAAGTATTATGCAATTCAGAACTGGCACCCCCTCCCTTTCTTTCCCTCTCCTATTTTTCGCATCTGTAAAGTGGGAACATCAAGGACCGCTCTCTGTTAGGTTAGGGCTTTTTAGCTTGGAGAAATGACGACTGGCGGGTGACATGATACAGGTTAACAAGATTATGCATGGGGTAGAAGATGTAGAGAAAGAAGTCCTTTTCTCCCTTTCTCAGCATGCAAGAACTGGTGAGCACTCAAAGAGTCATTAATATCTGGAATTCACGGCCAGCTTCAAGCAGAGACAGCTTCAAGAAGGGACAGGATAAACGTAGGGAGCAGAGGGCCACCCATGGCTCTTAGCCACAAGGAACAGATGGGACACTATGTCTGGGGCAAGGATGCTCTGTCTTCTTGGTTTGGCTTGATCTAGCAAGGCCTCTCTTTTGTCAAAAGAGAGGGCTGATCCTAGATGGCCTGTATGGCCCCTTCCAATTCTATGATTCTATGAAAAGGACAACAAACTGGCAGACACTCAGTGTCCTTTGAAAGTAGGACGTCAAGTCACCATTCATTATACTGCCAGGTGTTGCCTTAGCCAGGAGGTGATCTGAATCCAGTTTCAGTCGTCATCTGAAAAAGACTCTGAGATCTATCAGTGTTTGCTGAGAAGAAGGTTGAAGAGTTTTGGGGAACTTGGATACTTGTAGCCTGCTTTGTTTGTGTTATTTTGTGTGGGTTCTCGGGGACTTGGCTTTTGTCAAGACGTATATAATGGCTTCCATTTAGTAGCTGCGATCTTGTAGACCTCTGAAATTAGTGTCTTATTTGCCACGCAGGATTTTCCTACAGGGCCAGTTTGACTTTGGTGTGGGGAAACACAGCTGCTTTAAGACCAGCTGAGGGCGCCCTTGATACACATTTGGAAGGCGCTGGGTCTGTTCTGTTCCTTCCGGTGAGCAGACAGGACGGCAAGAATTTTGCTTTTCTGAATCTTCTTGTGACAGACGAATGCAGCAATCAGTCGCTGATCAATCCGAGCAGAGCAAACTTGCTCTGCGTATTCCTCTGGGCAGCAATGCAAACACACACTGGGTTACAGGGAAGCCAAACAAATACAGTCTAAAGAAATGTGTTCATAGAGCTGGAAGGGGCCATAAAGGCCATCTAGTGCCACTCCAGGCTCAATGCAGGATCAGCCTCAAGCATCCAGGATAAGTAGTTGTCCAGCCGCTGCTTCAAGATCGCCAGTGAGGGGGAGCTCCCCACCTACTTAGGCACCTGTTCCACTGCTGAACTACTCCGACTGTGAAAACATTTTTCCTGCTGTTTAACGGGTACCATTCTACATGGAGTTTAAAGCCATTTTTGTGGGTCCTCCCCACTGCTGACAACAGGAACCGTTCCCTGTCCCTCCTCCAAATGATAACCTTTCAGATCCTTCAAGAGAGCCCTCCTGTCCCCTCTCAACCTCCTCTTCTCCAGGCTGAACCTTCCCAGGTCCCTCAGCCTTTCCTCACAGGGCTTGGTCCCCTGGCCCCTGGATCATCCTTGTCGTTCTCCTCTGCACCCTCTCAAGTTTGCCCATGTCCTTTTTGAAGGAAAAGCATTTCTAATGAGCATACCTTGGCTGTAGGAGCGTCACTGTATGAAGCTTTTCTTTAGAAAGATTGCCCCGCCCTCCCTGTTTTTAACCTCAGTGAACCAGTAAGTCAAAATGCGCTTCCAGTTGGATTGCTGAGGGGCATCTTGGGAGCTTCCCTCTGCAAGCGTTGCTGTGGCTCTTCCCCAGTGCTTTCCTGACAACATTACTTCTCACACCGGTGGGAGGTGTCCTCCCTCTTCTCGGGAAATTCTGAATCAGTCAGTGTGTGTCATGCTGATGGGGGGAAACGCTTCAGTTGTGCTGCTGTGTTTGTGGGAGGAATGGAATGTGCTTTTGCAGTATCTGTATCAAACCAAATACAACAGCAAGAAGAAGAGTTGGTTTTTATACCCCGCTTTTCACTACCAGGAGGAGTCTCAAATAGCCTTCCCTTCCTCTCCCTACAGCAGACACCCTGTGAGGTAGGTGGGGCTGAGGGAACTCTGCTATTACTGCTCTGTGAGAACAGCTTCTAACAGGACTGTGACTAGCCCAAGGTCACCCAGCTGGCTGCATGTGGAGGAGTGGGGAATCAAACCTGGCTTTCCACATTCAACGCTGCCACTCTTAACCACTACATCATACTGACCCCCAAAATGGGTCACCTTTTGCAAATATCCCAAACATACTTTGTGCAAGGAAAAAGCTTTCCCCATAAATATACTAATATCTTTCTCCAGTTGATATTTCTTTCCTTTGTTAGGAGACTTTTGTTTTTAGTAAATGGAAGGCAACATTTGACAAACTGACTGTAATACAGTGAAAACCTCACAAATTGAATCTCCCTTCCTCTGTTTCCTGGATTTTTGTATGGGACATTAACATAAAGGAATGTGTCACAGGTATGCTTCTGCTAAATAATTTTCAAATAATTTCTTCACTACGGGTGGTTTGCATTGTGTCAAGACTTTGTGTTCACATATTCTTGCCATGACTGTTGTCCTCACTTCCTGTGTTTGTTACATTGCTTATTAGTGCCTAGTTGTTGTCTAGAGTGGTAATTACTTGCTCGTTTCCATTTGATTTACATGTTAAGGGGTGTTTATTGGTTCTTGGTGGGAATCTCCCAGCCATCCTGTGGGGAGGGGGAGGCACAGTAAATCTTTTAAAGCGAGAAGAGTTTTCTTCCTGACCTTGGCTACAGAGGCATCGTTGGCCTTCTATTGCTGAGACTTGTGTGTAACTTTCATTTTCTGCTGTGGTGCGAGAATGCAGGGAGGGTGATATCTGGAGTTTTCTCACCAATAGGGGGAAGGATGTTTGTTGGTCATATAAGGGTATAGAACTAAAGGATCTTTAGTCTCAGCAAAAGTGGAGCTGTCCTGTACATTTCTGTCCTCAATAAAGAGATTTCTTCAACCTGAAGAGTCAGTTTATTGGGGAGTTCAACAGGAACCTCACAGATTGAGACAAAAAAACACTTCATTCCAGAAAACATCTGCAGGATCCACTTTACAGCAGGGGACAATAATTGTCAGTAATTTATATCAATATAAATCTTCGTTATGAGCCTCTTGTGGTGCAGAGTGGTAAGGCAGCAGACACGCAATCTGAAGCTCTGCCCATGAGGCTGGGAGTTCAATCCCAGCAGCCGGCTCAAGGAAGGTTGACTCAGCCTTCCATCCTTCCAAGGTCGGTAAAATGAGTACCCAGCTTGCTGGGGGGTAAACGGTAATGACTGGGGAAGGCACTGGCAAACCACCCCGTATTGAGTCTGCCATGAAAACGCTAGAGGGCGTCACCCCAAGGGTCAGACATGACCCGGTGCTTGCACAGGGGATACCTTTACCTAAATCTTCATTATGATGCATTCTGTGTCTGCAGACAATGCACCTGCCCCATATTCTATATAGCTGTGAAGGATGTGTGTTGCAGCTGGACAACCAACGCCAACTAATTATCTCTTTCATGCATGCTTCAAGGCATGGATGGTTGTTTTCATTCCAGAGTGACTGATTCCTCCAAAATTAGTATTTGTGTTGCAACCAGAGGATGTAACATACTTCCTAAGGAGGCCATGGTCCTTTAAAGCTTAATATTTTCTCATTTTGCCATGCCATTAATCAATATTGAGTTAATATCACGGGCTTTATGAAAACATCATATCACAACTGGGAGTAGTTTTTGTGACCTATGGTTGATGCCATTTGTGCAAATAGAATATTTCATTTAAATCCTGAATTGTCAGAGCAATGGTGTGTGGGGGCAAGGCCTCCATTGGCTATGGCCTCAGCTTTTGTTCTTGCTCAGGAAACTTTTTTCCACTCTGGACCGGAGTATTTCACGTTGTCGACTGAAGTTTTAGTCAAACGGGTTTGATCACTTGGTACCCCCAAGACTCCAATTATAGAAAATCCCTAGGAAAGATCTTTATTGATCATCTGGGGAACAGGCTCCCTGACAGAATGGCAGGCTCTTTAAAACCAAGCATTTATGTGTCTGACCGCAAAACAACCTGGTCAATATATGGGAACCTTGTATCTGAGGCAGTGTGTGTGCACACGAAAGCTCATATTTTGAACCAAACTTTGTTGGTCTCAAAGGTGCCACTGGCCTCGAAATTTGTTATGATAACCTCTAGTTCTTTGTTCTTTGGTTAGTTGGATGCATTCGTATTTATGTTAGTCACATAACTTCTGGCTACAGTGGCCATTGATAAGAGTTGCAGCTCAGAATGCATGAAGCGAGTGGGAAAAGGTACTTGTTCTACGCTGCTCTCAGCTGTACCGATCAGCAGTTCTTGATCCTCAGCAGAAACTCAGAACTTAATTTCTGTTCAGAAAAGATGTGCATACGCACAGTTGTTTTGTGTAATGTTTTTGTCACCCCAGCAACTTAATTTAATATGGAAGTGCAGCCCACAGACCTACATGGTAGGTGATGCATTACAGCATGAAATGACAATGCCCCTTCGGTTGCTGTAACTTAGACTTCTGTTTTGGAACTTTGTTTGATAAAGAATTCACTGACCTTTGAGGCATTAAGACAGCTCTGGGCTTTTTTTCTTGGGCTGGTCACTGTTATCGACTTCCAAATCATGTTTTCCTTTGTTTGCTAAAGGTAAAGGTAAAGATCTCCCCTGTGCAAGCACCAAGTCATGTCTGGCCCTTGGGGTGACGCCCTCTAGCGTTTTCCTGGCAGACTCAATCCAGGGTGGTTTGCCAGTGCCTTCCCCAGTCATTACCGTTTACCCCCCAGCAAGCTGGGTACTCTTTTTACCAACCTTGGAAGGATGGAAGGCTGAGTCAACCTTGAGCCGGCTGCTGGGATTGAACTCCCAGCCTCATGGGCAAAGCTTTCAGACGGCTGCCTTACCACTACAGACACACAAAACTTGTGCATGTATTAAATTCTGCTTTAGCTCTGCCAACACTGGAGCCAGGAAATGCTAATTCAAATTCATGGCTAAAGTTACACTTTCTCTTTGGTGTATTCCTGGTCATGAAGAAAAAAATACAAGCTGCTTCACCTTCCGCCTTAATTGTCTGTCCATTGTGTACGGGATTAAATGTCCATGTGATGTCTTATATATTGTAATCTCTACTCGACATCTAAAAATCGGTATCATGGAGCATTTCTTGAAGAACAGAAGTGGCATCAAGGACACCCCATTAATGGACCATTGGATCATGAACAAACATTCCTTGGGTGATCTGCCATTTTTCAGCATCTCGCAAGTAACGTCTTGACTGCATCAAAGACTGGACATTAGTCAAAGCTTTTACAAAGGGGATGTTACGACATATTTCCTGTGGGTACTACTATACCCAATGGCCTGAACTCCTCCTGGGATAGATCCAGCTGTTGACATAATAAATGTGGGTAGAGCTGTGATGTCCCTTTGTCAGCTGATTAGCTGCACCTAGAATCATAGAATCATAGAGTTGGAAGGGACCTCATGGGTCATCTAGTCCAACCCCCTGCTCAATACAGGACACTCACAACCATATCGCTCATCCACTGTAACCTGTGTCGCACCTTCTTCCGGAAGGTGATGTATTCTTATTTGGAGAAATGATTGAGATCATTTGAGACCCCGTTTAACATTGAGATTGCAAGGTGCGGTTCTCCATGCTGAAGTGATACTCAACGGTAGTTATTTTTGTATGATGTTACATATACCACTTGGTGGTTTAATTTTTAATTATCAGATGTACTGCATAACTTCAATATAATTCTTGTGTTTATAGAGTGTCCTACAGGAAATGATTGAGTTGGTTACAGTATCACATTTATTCAGGGCAGGTTGATTAACCATCTCTGGATGGTTAATCACATGTGTATTGTTTGTATAATAATTGTACATTTAGTATCATTAGTTAAGGAGTAGTCACTGATGAAAGTAGGTACTTTTGAAAACAAGAGTAAGGTCTGGGAGCTTGTTCTAACAGACTCTGTTGTATGATTTTGTAGTGAACCAAATGGACTAGTGAATATTCATTAAAGGGAACTTTATCGTACGGCCGTGGTCAATCCTATTCTTCATTTACTACCACCTGAAAGTTGGCAACTATCACTACTATTTTCAGCTACAGCAATGCACAGCCAGAAAGGTGCTTCTGGACACGCTGCCTCTTATGGAACCCCGCAATGTGCAGTCAACAAGGGCAGGTCCCAGATGGGATCCTTTGTCTGCTAGGGGAGCCAAATTCATTCCTGAATTTCAAAGATCGAATTGTACGTAATGCAGGAGACTCTCAGGGCCATTCTGCACAACTTTAATATAGCACTAGTCTTACATTTCTGTTTTTGTTTTTTGTTTTTGCCACTCAAACTACGTTCCGCATGACGTCGTGAGCAATCCGCAACACTCCTGCAACACTAGCGCCAAAATCGCTTTGTTGTAGCGATTTCCAGGGAATCGGGAAAAGTGGATTCACCCTCAGAAAATCGCTACACTCTTGCCAACAACCTGCAACACTTGCGAAAAAGACCTGTGCGTTCTCAATGTAGCGGCTGCAACAAAGTCCCTCCCCCTGGCTCTCTCCTCCGAACTTCCGGCGAAGCGATCGCCATTTTTTTCCTCTCGGAGCGGGGAAAGCAACAAACCAGCGAGGCTTCATTCACCCAGCGAGGCTTCTCCGGCTACAGTCCCTCCACAGAAGTGCTTTAAAGCTCTCCTAAGTCCCCAAGCACAACACATCCCCCTGTTCGCCAGTTCCCTTTAATTTCGGCCAAAAATCGCACCCGTGCTGGGGGGGGGGGATTTTTTTCCCACTCGGGGGAACATGGTAAGGATGAATCGCCAGCTCACACGCCAGGTAGATGGGTCTCTACGGTGCAACGAATCAATGCGTATTCGTTGCAACGTGTGTGCTTAAAAAAAAAAACTGTGCTTAAAGGGAAAGGGGCTTTTCAGGAGCATGTGGCATCACATTCATTGGTTCCTGTTGGTTCTTCAGCGCTCTGTCATACTTCAGCGCCTTCCTCCCGTACATAATAAAACTGTGGCCTTGTTTACCCCACTAATCATGTTCGAGTGCTCTTTCGGCTCAAAACCTGCCCACCTGCTATGCTTAACTTGATCCTTCTTGCATCATCACCTTTACTATGGCTGAATTTTTGTCTTCAGTTTTTAAACTTAAACGGATTGATGTCTCCTGACTATCTCTGTTCATTTTGCTAATCTGCTTTAATGCTCACAAAGGTATTGTGTGTGTGTGTGTGTGTGTGTGTGCATTTATAGAGGTGCCCCACAATGTCATGATTTAGGATTGCCAAGTTCCCCTTGGCCATCAGCAGGATAGGGTTTGCCAAACTCTAGGTGCCACCTAGAGAATTCCGCTATTACATTTAAAAACATACCGGTGTAGGAGCAGCCGTGTTGGAGCAGGTCATCAAGTCCAACACTCTGCGTCACACAATGATCAAAACACAGGCGCCATCAGGAGGTGCTCCAGCAGGGCTAGAGCTTCCAGACCAGGAATGTTCAGCCTGGAGAAAAGGAGGTTGAGAGGGGACATGATAGCCCTCTTTAAGTATTTGAAAGGTTGTCACTTGGAGGAGGGCAGGATGCTGTTCTTATTGGCTCCAGAGGAAAGGACACGCAGTAATGGGTTTAAACTACAAGTACAACGATATAGGCTAGATATCAGGAAAAAGTTTTTCACAGTCAGAGTAGTTCAGCAGTGGAATAGGCTGCCTAGGGAGGTGGTGAGCTCCCCCTCACTGGCAGTCTTCAAGCAAAGGTTGGATACACACTTTTTTGGGATGCTTTAGGATGCTTAGGGCTGATCCTGCGTTGAGCAGGGGGTTGGACTAGATGGCCTGTATGGCCCCTTCCAACTCTATGATTCTATGATTCTATGATTCTATGATTCTATAGACTACAGGGATCAGTTTCCCTGAAGAGAATGGCTGCTTGTAGAGTGAGCTCCAAGACGAGGTCCCTCCCCTCTCCAAACCGTGCCTCCACCCAAGCTTCCCCTCCAAATCTCTCGATAGTTCCCAATCCAATGCTGCCATCTCTAGGCGTGGGGTGGAGAAGGGTTGCCAGGTCCACGTTTGGAACTGGAGCCTAGGGAGGACAGGGACCTCAGTGGGGTTCAATGCCATCGGGTCCACCTGCCAAAGCAGGCTTTCTCGACCAGGATTTCGTGAGTGTCTTGATGGCCCTGGACGGGTTTCCTGAATGGGTGGGAGTGAATTAATTTTTAATATATATTTGAAAAAATGTGTTAAACATTGATCAGATTTATATGACCATATTTGGTCATGTCAACCAGTTTCCCCCCCTCCCAAAATGGCCAATGATATGCCTGGAGGGGGTGGGAAGGGGAGGGGCCTCAGGTGGGCGTGTCCACAGCTCTGCTTCCCAACCACATTCTGCACGATTGCACCACGTCTGGGGTTTCTCAGTGGTAGAAAAGTTGAGAAAGTCTGCTCCAAAGCATCCCTGTTCTCCAGGGGAACTGCTCTCTGTCGTCTCGAGAGGATCTGTAATTCCGGGAGACTCCCCAGGCCCCGTCTGGAGATTGGCATCCCTGGTGCAAGGCATCAAGCCAGGACAAATTAAATTGATCTCCGTGTACACAGAACTGTTTCCGTGCTTTTGAAGTCTTGCGAAAAGAAGGGAGGGGGAACCATTACTGCTCCCAGCCTATGGGAAATGGAGGACGAAATGGGCAGGGCTGGCCCAGATGTACTTTGAGCATGCTGTAATGATCACCTGTGAGTCAGCTGTGATGCAAGTGTGCTCCTGTCTGGAGAGGGAGAGGCGGGCCGACGCTTGAAAGCCAGTGTGGCGTAGCGTCGTTAGTAGGGATGCTAGCCTCCGGGCAAGGCGTGGGGATCCTCTGGAATGACAGCTCATCTCTAGATGACTGAGATCGGTGAACCTGGAGAAAATTGGAGGGTGGACTCTATGGCATTGTCCCTCACTGAAGTCCTTGTCCTTCCCAGACTCCACCCCAGACCCTCAGGAGTTTCCCAGCCTGGATCTCTGCAAGGGTCATGCCTCCGTCGTAGAATCTCTCCTTGGCATGCAGAAGGTCCCCGGTTCAAACCCTGACATCTCCAGTTAAAAGGATCAGGAAGGACCTCAGAGAGCTGCTGCCAGTCTGAGGAGACAATACTGACCTTGATGGACCAAGGTCAGATTCAGTAGAAAGCAGCTTCATGTGTACATGGATCTGGTGAGCCTCTCCCTCGTCCTCCACTGGTGGTCAGGGGGGACCTGCAACCTCGTGGGATGGCTTTGTGGTAAAATGGAGGAGAGGAAATCCATACTGTTGGGAGAAAGGTGGAATGAAAAGTAGACCAATAGAGATGACGGGTGGGGGTTGACCATGGTTGAGGGGGACGCAGTTTCAGCTTTCAGTCATGATGCCCTCTTTGGGTCTCTCTAGCATATCTCATTTACACACTTATAAAATGATAACTAAGGAGCAGCTACTTCCAAACGACAATGAGCATCACGGTCCCAGTGTGTAAAGTATGGATCAAAGAAAGAAAATGTCCATTCTGTAGTGACAAAACTCCTGAATGGACTGCAGCATCCATGCTAGTAGATTGATATTTTAATGGGAATTTTAATGGGGTTAGTTGTTGTGACCCGCCTCGAGCGTGTCGGGAGAGGTGGGAAATAAATATATAAACAACAACAACAACAATAATAGGGTTTTGTGCATGCATAATTGTTGACCATACAAAGGCACTCTGTGCAGGCTTTTTTCTTCGTGCATATATTCAATCCTGAGACAAGGGAGGGAAAATAATAATATATCATAATAATTTTGAGTAGCCTGCCCTTCCTGTTGTCTCAGGGCTGATGTCCTTTAAACTAACCATTAAGTAACATGGATGCTTGACCCTGAGCCTACATTGAGCAGGAGGTTTGACTAGTTTGGTGTAGTGGTTAGGAGTGCGGACTTCTAATCTGGCACGCTGGGTTTGATTCCCCACTCCTCCTCCACATGCAACCAGCTGGGTGACCTTGGGCTCGCCAGGCACTGATAAAGCTGTTCCAACCGAGCAGAAATATCAGGGCTCTCTCAGCCTTACCCACCTCACAGGGTGTCTGTTGTGGGGAGAGGAAAGGAAGGTAAATGTAAGCCACTTTGAGACTCCTTTGGGGAGAGAAAAAGTGGCATCTAAGAACCAACTCTTCTTCCTCTAGATGGCCTGTATGGCCCCTTCCAGCTCTATGGCTTTAGGATTCTAACCAGCCACATTTCAACAAAGGAGGCTGAGAATGAGAAATCTGAAATGTCAGTTTTAGGGTTTTATGGGGAGGCCCAAGGGTTTGAAAAAGAAGCAGAGTTGCTTTCATTGCAAAGTGTGCTGAGATGCCGGAAAAACATGCCTCATGCTCCCCTCTGTCAAATGAAATTAATTGACCTTATGATGAGTTTTCCATACGTTAAAGACTTTGAACCTGGGAACCAATTTTGTGGGGGAAATCGTGGCCAACTGACTTGTCCCTGCATGTACACACAACGAGAATTGGCAGCGATGTAGGGAAGCACCTTCAAAGTTACAATCTACCGCCTGAGAAAAGCCCCCCTGAGGTTTCAGATTGGGATCAACCTCCCACCAGGAAAGACTTGAAAGGAGTTTGGATGCTTGGATCCCAGGCTTTTGCATAACGCCCCCCCCCCTTGTGTGGTCATGACCATCCACCCCCCTCAAGTCCTCCAGAGGCCTCTCTCTGTCACAGGATACGTCTCCCTTCACGAAAACGCGGCCACCGTCAACTGTGCCCTTGAGCAACGCCTCCTCTGTTTGTGAATCACGCCTCAGGGCTCACCTGGGCACAGCGAGAGAAACACAAAACCACCCATTTGCGGGACAAGGTGTATCGGCTAGAAAGTGACGAGAGCATGAATAGGCCCAGGGTGCAACAAATGACAGTCCTGGGACTTGGCGTGGAGGTTGATGATGATGAAAGCCCCGGGGAATGACGGGGAGAGAACGGATCTGATTTGCCATGGCAACGCCCCCAGCCTGGAGGATAAAAAGAGCATGGAAACGGGCAGAGCCGTTAGTTTTCTGCTTTGCTTGCTACGCTTTCCAGCACACCAGGGAACTCTCTCTCTCGGGTGGCTTTCCGATTCCTGGCAAGATGGCCACCACTATCAGGCAATATACCTCTTCCTCCTCCTCCTCTTGTAAAGGGCCCCTGAGTTTTGGTGCGGGATCCTCCCGGCTTTCCTCTGCGCATCTTGGAGGGGGCTACCGAGCCCCGAGCCTCCACGGTGGAGTTGGTGGCATCTCCATGTGTTCTTCCCGCTATGTCTCTGGGGTAGGCAGCTCCTTTGGTGGTGGTTATGGGGGCAGCTATAGCAGCAGCTTGGGGGGCGCCTTGGGAGGCGGCTTTGCTGTCTGTGGAGGGGATGGCCTCCTGGCTGGGAGTGAGAAGGAGACCATGCAGAACCTGAACGACCGCCTGGCTAACTACCTGGACAAGGTGCGTGCCCTGGAAGAGGCCAACACCGAGCTGGAGGTGAAGATCAGGGAGTGGTACAAGAAGCAGGGACCTGGTCCAGACCGTGACTACAGCCCGTACTTCCGGACCATCGAAGACCTGAAAAGCAAGGTAAGCCCAAGGGGTGCCAAGAATGCCCCATCAAAGGGGGCGCTCTCGTGAACTGACGATAAATGGTCATTGACTTGAGAGAGCTGTCAAGGGGGAAGACTGAAGAACTGCAATTTCTAAAGCAAGCTAAGTGAGTCAAGCTCCCCCAATGTGCATTTCCATGAGTGACTTTCATGAAATTGTTATTTTAACTCCTTTCTTCTCAGCCACTCATGAATACTCAGGCAGGCATCTTAATGCCATGATTTTAAAATAATTATGATGGTCATCTCGGTACAGTTAGACCTTGCTGTAACGAAGCACCAAGATTTTAGAGCCCCAACATGGAATGGCCAAGTAGACTGTATTCACTTTGGACAATCAGAACCATACGGTTTCTTTCATGCAATGTAAAGCTCATAATATTAGCACCAACTGCCGTTGTGAATAGAACTTCTTTCTGTTCACCATTATCTTGTGATTCTTTGTGTGTACATTGGATTTCCCCCCTCTTTAGTGAAGTCAGGAAAAATTTTTCCACAATTGGAGTAGTTCAGCAGTGAAATTGGCTGCCTAGGGAGGTGGTGAGCTCCCCCTTATTGGCAATTTTTGAGCAGCATACTTGTCCTGGATGCTTTAGGCTGATCCTGCATTGAGCAGGGGTTTAGACTAGATGGCCTCTAGGGTACCTTCCATAGGGGGCTGTCTATAATGGCAACCAGCAACTGTGGCAGTTCTTTTGTTGCACTTCCAGATGAAGCAGAAACCTTGATGTACACAGACAGACATTCTGTAACGGCATGTTCAGTGACTTGGTGGTTAAAACGTTCTAACTGTGGTTATATTTATTTCAACGACCCTAAATAAATGAAATGAAAAGACAAAGAACTCCACGAAGGTAGTCTTGTGCAAGAAACTGGAAGTTTGTCCCAGGTCTTGGTGTTCCACAATGTTTGCTCCATGTCTTGGAACTTTGTTCCACATCTGGAACAAAGATATTCCATGATGTTCCACAAACATCTGTTCCATTATGCTCCACAAACATCTGTTCCGTGTCTCCACAATGCAGCCTGGGTTACTAAAAAATCACAGGGCTAAATGCCGGCTCCAGCAGAACTCCATGCCTGTTTGTAAATGAGCTGCAGAAAGGAAGCGACCCTCCCTTTGTTAACACAAAACACAATGTCCTTGCAGATCCTGGCTACCAGTGTTGAGAACGCCAGCATCCTCTTGCAGATCGACAATGCTAAACTGACTGCTGATGACTTCCGAACTAAGTAAGTCCAATTCTTAACTCCACCTGGAAGATGGATTATAGTCTTCCAAACCATCAATGAATGATAGGCATTATCCCATTTCAATATCTTTTCTCCCTTTCCCTGTGTCTCCTCCTCCTTTGTGGATACAGGTATGAGACAGAGGCGGTGCTGCGTACAAGTGTGGAGGCAGACATCAACGGTCTGCGCAGAGTCTTGGATGAACTTACCCTGGCCAGGTCTGACTTGGAAATGCAGCTGGAGAATCTGCGGGAAGAATTGGGTTACCTGAAGAAGAACCATGAGGAGGTGAGGGTGCCTATCTATTGGCACTGGAGATGGATTCTTAAAATGGGGAGCCTAGGCTTATAAGTAGGTCGACCCAACACATGTTCATTGTCCTATTACTATGTGTGGAACTTGGCTTAACAATGGACCAACACAGGTTCAGATTTGGACACAATGACACACCCTAGGAATCTCTGAAAAAATGACGAACTCAACATGTTAGGTGGTTGTGATCTATACTACAGGTTTCCAGTCTTTTTGAGATGGTGATCTATGAGTCCAACTTGACTTGATATGGTGACCCATCTAGAGATGGATGAAAGTGGTTTTTTTTTGGCTCTTGAGGGAAACTAGGACTTTGATATCCATCCAGTTCAGCATTCCCTTTTCCACAGTGGCTAAGCAGATGTGTCTGAGAAACCCACAGACATCACACAAAGGGCATGGCTACCCCAATAAGAACCCCATTTCGGCATACACAACTTTTGAATATGGAGGTTACATTCCAGCCTTGGACCATTCTCTCCTTCTCCAGTAATCATCATTATCATCAACTTATTTTTATAACCCGTCCTTCCTATGCTAAGGATGGGTGACAGAAGTTCATAAAACAATCAGTAAAATTATGAAATCAAATATAAGTACAATAAAATCATCCTAGTTCTATAGCCCCCAAATAGTTCATGCTCTGATTGGGACAGATCCAATCTTATGAACAGTCCACTCTTAATTTATGGCAGTGAGGCCAGCAGTTCTTGTAGGTCAAATCCCTGACCATAGGTCTGGTGGGACAGCTCTGTTTTGCAGAACTGCTCAAGGCCCTGATCTCTCTTGGCAAAGACTTCCACCAGGCTGGGGCCAAGGCTGAAAAAGCCCTTGCCCTAGTCAAGGCTGATTTTACCCTCCTTCAACCTGGGATTATCAGTACTTTTTGGTCCAATGATCTTAATGACCTGTGAGGGAGAGGTGTAGTGGAAAAGGTGATTATTCCCTCTAATCCCCCCAAAGATTCTCACTCACTCTAGTGATCGTCAGGACAAAGTATACTTGATCAACATGTACATGCAGTGAAGAAAGAGCACTAACTAAACATGGAAGATCCTGTTTCCAGGGTCTATCCTTGGTTTCCAAAGAGAGCCACAGAAAGGACAGGGGTGGCCATTAGGGAGGGCTAGCCTGTGACCCAGTTCCAGAAGCTTTGAGACCCACCATTGGGTCCTGACCCATAGGTTGGGAAACACTGATCTAGGCACTTACTGAACAATTCACAAGACCATAAGATTTGGGCTGAGCTCACCCAATCACATCAGTTGCTTCATTTGTGTACAGTTTGTTACCTGCATAGCTAAGCTGGAGCCAGTCCCCTTGAAAAGTATTTGAGGTAGAAGGCATAGGACAGGTCTGCTAGACCTGTGAAAGTCACCAGATTCCATGCATAACTTATGGGTTGGATCAAAGTAGCTTTTTTCCACTGGTGAAAAAAGGAGTAGGTCCCTTGGACTACCCGAATGCTATGCTTGGGCTCAAGGTAACTGTGATGGAGGCTGTAAGGAATGACTTGAGTAAAAAATCTTGTTGGATCCAATCCTGTACTTGTATGAATTGGACTAGATCTGCTCCAGTGAAGAGTATGCCAAATTGGGGACCTGACTCATAACTTGTTGGAGAAGGGGAAACATTTAACAACAACAAAGCCATTATAAGCCTCGGAGGTAGATTAAAACAACTTCCCTGCAGCTAGATCAATGCAGGTGAGACATCTTGGCAGCATGGCTGAAAACCATAGGCAGTTGCAAGTTGAAATTCTAGCAGTGTCCTGTTGACACTCATAATCCGTTCACCAGTAGCTCCCTCAGTTAACTTGCTGGCTGCCGGAATAAAATAAATCGGATGAATGAAAATCTAACACGAATGATCCAGAACTATGGCCATGTCACATTTTCAATGAAGAGATAGCTAAACAAAATTCAGTTCTTTAGGGTTGAGCCTTCACTGACCTAGAGGCTGGATACAGAAGAACGTTCTCAACTGATAATACCAATCATGATTTAAAAACAAACCAAATCCTCCTTACATCACAGGAAATGACTATCCTCCGAAGCCAACTGGGTGGAGAAATCACCGTGGAAATGGACGCTGCTCCAGGAGTGGACCTGACCAAGATCTTGTCGGAGATGCGTGAGCAGTATGAGGCCCTGGCAGAGAAGAACCGCAAGGATGCGGAGCACTGGTTCTTCACCAAGGTGCGCCATTGGGGGGATGGCTGGAAGTTCCAGAAGGGGGAGAAAAAAAAAACGAGCTGCAGGTAAATCGGTGTAATGTCTCCCTTTCCCTGCAGACTGAAGAGCTGAACCGTGAAGTGGCCACCAACACACAACAGCTCCATTGCAGCAGGACGGAGATCACGGAACTGAGGCGCACCATCCAAAGCCTGGAAATAGACCTCCAAGCTCAACTCAGCATGGTAAGGGGCTCTGATCTCCTTCTCTCTTCCTCCCCAGCCACTGATTAAGAAGCAAGCTACACAGGGTTACCCCTGGGTTGGTTTCCTGGAAGCCCAAAGTTGTTCAGCTGCTGTATGTTTTTAGCTGTTGCATACCAATGCATTTTTGATAACATCGGTGGGTTTCCTGAATGTATCAGTTCATTGCCCCTTGAGCAGGAGAAAAGCTGAAGCCCCTTCTCCACAGGTACCCAAGTGTTGGTCCCCCTCTTGCAGTCAGCTGGGTGACCCTGGCCCAGTCACAGTTTGGCCAGAGCTCTCTCAGCCTCACCTGCCTCCCAGGGTCTCTGTTGTGGGGAGAGGAAGAGAAAGCAATTGATTGTAAGCCGCTTTGAGACATCTTCGGGTAGTCAAAAGCGGGGAATTAAAAATAAGAATTTGGGTACTGCACGCACAGTGCCCTTAACACAATGATTCAGGAGAACCCTTAACACAACCGATAGTTATTCAGAGTAGGAACCAAAAACCCAGGCTCCATATCCCATATTTGCTGACCACTGAGGAGCATGGTTGTGTTCTAGGCACATACTCCGTCCATGTGAGGTAAGGAGGACACTTTATAGCAAGGTCCCCCAACAAGGCGCCCGAGAGCACTGTGGCAATGTGATCTGTCAAGAAGCCGAATCAGTTTTGTGTCGTATTCTCTTTCCCCAGAAAGCGGCACTGGAAGGCACCCTGGCCGAGACGGAATCTCGCTACGGCACCCAGCTGGCCCAGATCCAGGCTCTGATCACCAGCGTGGAGGAGCAGCTGGCGGAGCTGCGGTGTGACATGGAGCGTCAGAACCACGAGTACAAGATCCTCCTGGACGTCAAGACCCGCCTGGAGCAGGAGATCACCACCTACCGGCGCCTGCTGGAGGGAGAGGATGCCCAGTGAGTAAAAAGGGTTAGGAAGGCGTGACTGGCCAGGTTGAGAAGTCTGCGAGAGCAAATATTTTCGCTTTCCTGGGTGCTTTGTTGGGAGGAAACTTCTACATGGAAGTTGATTGATCGATTGATGTATTTATTTATTTTAAGGTTTCGCCCTTCTCAGTTAGTGCACAACTTACAGATGACTTAAAAACACACTTGTATAAAACTCAAAAGACACAAATATTCGACAGAAGCCTAACATTAAAACATCGAACAAAACAGTTTAGAAGCTCAGTCCAAGTCCAGCATATCGGTTGACGTTAATACTGGCCCCATAGAGGAATGAAGGAAGAAGAAAAAGTGAGAGAGGTCTAGATCTGGTGCTCCAGCTGTATTTCCACTGGCCTCAATGGTAGCCTTGGTGGAAGATCTTTGTCTTGCAGGCCCTGTGGAACTCTACGAGTTCCGTCAAGGCCCTGATCTTCTCTGGGAGCTCATTCCACCAAGCCTATTCTTCTGGGGCCGGGGACCTCCAGCCGGCTGGCATTGCCTGATCAACGTGCTCTCTGAGGAACATATGCCATCGGTAAAACACTCCTGGCTATCCCGGTTGCCGCTGCACCCACAAACCTTGTGGCCCTTCCCTTGGACTGGAAACCTGGCACATTGCTGAGAGTTAGGTTGAATTGGCACCGGTTACCTATGCCCAGCCCTACCTGTTCATTAACTTATTACTGAGTACAAATGATTATAGTCTCGGGCCAAAAGAGAAAATGGAATGAACAAGTGGAGAACATGTTCCAACATCCTGGAAACTTTCCTGAAGCTTTGCTTTGATTTTTTTAAAAAATCATTGTGTCACAAAATGAATAGGACTTGGTGCTTTGTTCTTAGGTGGAATCCTATCAACTTTTCTGCTCATTCTTGCCCAATTTGCTTCTATACTAGAGCCCAGGCCGGTTTATCCATGTGGCGTATGTAGCATGTGCTATTGTCCCTGCGAATCCGTAAACCACACCTACTAGAGCCCCCCATCCCATCTGGCTTTGGTCCATGTGGTTCCCACAGTCTCTGACCCATCCCTTTCAAAAGGGGACCTAGTGGAAGAGCCACCCAGATCCTACCCAGTGTTTTTTCCCTATTACTCCTTCATGCCTCTGGTTACCATTTCTGCACCAGCTTCACTGCTAAGAAAAGTTTGTGTTTTGCATTTCTAATTCACCCTTATTTTCTCTTATAGCATTTCCTCCCAATACTCATCGGCTTTGTGTGGCAGACAAGGTAAGCTCTGGCTAGCTCACACGGCTATAATAAGATTGCATTTTAAGACCTCTCTTTGTTTTACTATGGGTAGGAATTTTATGCTGTTAAGAATTCTGAAGCATTTAAGATGTGCAACGTAATGGGGTATATTTATCAAAAGTGAGTTATCGATCTCAAGAAACACACAGAGGAGTTGGAAAAGAAGGGAAGGACAAGGAAGATGGCAGGGGGGTGGAATAACAAGGGAAGGCTGAAGGAACTAGGATTGCTTTAGAAAGGTGAAAATATTATTTAGAGGTTAGTCTTGTTTCCTTTGAAAAGAAATATGCTGAATTCTTCAACTGGACATCCAAGAAGGCTTCCCACAAATACCACTTCCCTATTTCCTCTCTCCCTTTGTAGGATCTTCAACCCGCCACGTCCGCACTATCGTTGAGGAGGTCCAAGACGGAAAGGTGGTCTCAAGCCATGAGAAGGTCCATGTCTCTGGCCACTAAACTCGCTTGTTACGGATGCCTTGGACACGATCCGCTTTTCTTCCTTCCCGTGTGATGCACTTTGGTGTTCAGGCTGCTGCTTGGTTTCTCAGCACTCAGGTCCTGAGCTCTGTATGTCCCACTGATCTCCAATAAAGCTTTTTTTCATTTCATGCATTCAAACAAGGGGTTTTCTGTGGTGTTTTTTAAATGAGATGGCTTCACTGCACTCTTTGCCCTTCTATCTTTTGTTCTCCTGAAATTATAGGAATGTCTAAAATAACCATATACAAACCTAAGAAGAGCTTTGCTGGATCAGACCAGTGGGCCATCAAGTCGAACCTCCTGTCTTAGATCGGGGCCAACCAATTCCTCTGGAGGTCAACAATAGGGCATGAAGGCCAAGGCCTTCATAAACACATAAGAGCCCACCTGAATCAGATCTATAGTCCATCGAGTGCAGCCTCCTGTCTCACACAGCGGCCAGCCAGTTCCTCTGGAGGGCCAACAAAGGGCAAGGAGACTGAGGCCTTCATAAGAACATCAGAAGAGCCTTGCTGAATCAGACTAGCAGCCTATCAAGTCCAGCATCCTGTCTCACACAGTGACCAACCAATTCCTCTGAGCACCCAACAATAGGGCACAGAGACCAAGGCCTTCTCCTGATGCTGCCTTCCAGCATTGGAAGTCAGAGGCAGGGTACAAATAAATACACATGCAGAAGCATCACATTCAAATTTTAAAATACATTATAACTCCCAAATAACCTCCTCCCAGTGGCCAACCAGTTCCACTGGAGGTCCAGCAACAGGGTAGAAAGATGTGGCCTTCCTAAGAACACCATAAGAACCCTGCTGGATCAGACTAGTGATCCATCTAATACAGCATCCAGTCTTATCCAGTGCCCAACCGGTTCCACTGGAGGTCCAGCAACATGGCAAAGAGGTCAAGGCCTTCTCCTGATGCTGCTTCCTGATACTGGTAAGTAGAGATTTGCTGCATCTGAATGGAGGTTCCTTTTAGAAAGGAAACTGGTGATGTATTTATCCTCCTGTGGAACGATGCCATTCCTGAAGGTCCCCTCCCTACCAGAAGTCCTCATTTCAGGCAGATCAGTGGGCTGTAGTGGGTGGGATGAGACAGGATGTGTCCATTCTGCTGACAGATGTGCTTCTCATTTGGTAGAAAATCAAGTCCGGACCCAGTTCATGGGAACAGACAATTCTAGGCAGGATAGTGATTAGATTTGACTTGTCGAGCCATATTCGACAAGTCTGCTGGTACTCTATGGAACGTATCTGCTCATCCAAAAGGATTTTTAAGTACGTTCCAAAATAATGGTTTTGGTTGACCCAATATAGGCCCTTCAAACATTTTTCAAAAATGGCCACAATTCATCCTAAAGTTGAAGATTGTTGAAATTTGTTGTTGTTATGTGCGAAGTCGTGTCCGACCCATCGCGACCCCATGGACAATGATCCTCCAGGCCTTCCTGTCCTCTACCATTCCCCGGAGTCCATTTAAGTTTGTTGAAATAAACCCTCTTAAATAAGGATGATGCTTCGCTGGCCTGTGGTTGATACCTTTTCTGAGAAAGTTTGAAACATGACGAGGGATTTATAAGATGGCCTCTAGGCACTGTGTCATAGCCAGGGTGGGGTGAAGGAGTTATAGCTCTCCTTGAGATTGTTTCTTTAAACGAATCTGAATTTGGGACACTGCCGCTTATGTTGAAAGATGGCTTTTAGAACATGAAAATTTCGGGGTAAAAAAAAAAGATTTTTGATGACCACAAGAACAAGGCTCTTTAAAGAAGGGTAAGAAATGAGGCAGCTGTTATATACTGAAGGAAGGTATTCAGTAGGTAAATCTTCTGAAATGACAAATATAACTCAGCATATATCATTCTGATATACTTCTGACACTAAAATATGCAAGCACATGACCCTGGCAACAGCATTTGTTGCTAGGGGTGACAAAATTCAGGTGTGGCCTGGAGGTCTCCCCGATTCACGGCGTCTCCAGACTGCAAACATCAGTTCACTTGGAACAAATCACAGCTTTAGAGTGTGGAGTGGATGGCAGACCCTGTGGTCCCCAATCTCCACCCCCAAATATCTCAGAATTTCGTAACCTGGAGTTGGCCCCTGTTGACTCAGTAAATGCTTTCCTTTCTGTCCAGTTCTTTAAATGTTCACTTGACAGTCTCACTTGTAGTGCCAGCCTATGCAGGACTACACAATAGGGCCCACTCCCAAGAAAGTGTTCTGTTTAGGGGTCCCTGCCCAAGGCTCTCCCATACTGACCCTCCAGGAGTTCTCATGACTCCTGAATTTCCCAGAGACAAAGTCAGAGGAGAAGCTCCCTGTTACAGCTTCTACGAAGAAGATGAATTACCAGGTCTTGGAATAAAATTTGAGTCCAGTGGCCCCTTTAAGACCAACAAAGTTTTATGCATGCACACGAAAGCTTATAACTTGAATAAAACTTTGTTGGTCTACCAGACTGAATTTTGTCCTGCTGCTTCAGGCCAACATGGTTTCTCATCTGAATCAGGTCTTGGAACAAGCCCATTAACCACACAAGGCATGCTCCTTATAGGGTTACCAGCTGCCACTTTTAAAGCTGATCTCCAAAGATCCATTCCCCTTTGGAAGCTGAACAGGGTGGTATTATAACCCACTCTCCCCTCCCCAAATCTTGCCTTCCCTGGGCTCCAGCCATAAAATTTCTAGGAACCTCTAGGGATTTCCCAGCCTGGAACGGGCAACACTGGAGATGGCAACAGACAGAAACATCACTCAGATTGTAACGTAACCCAACTACAAGGAGACTCACATTAAGAAACATCCCTATCATCACCTCTGTCAGATTAACATTGGTTCCTTCTAATATGTCAACTGAAGAATTCCAAATTCTGTTGCAGTGAGTGGTTGAGAATTAATAAAAAACACACTTATGTTTCTCAGTAGAACCTCTTGTGGCGCAGAGTGGTAAGGCAGCCATCTGAAAGCTTTGCCCATGAGGCTGGGAGTTCAATCCCAGCAGCCGACTCAAGGTTGACTCAGCCTTCCATCCTTCCGAGGTCGGTAAAATGAGTACCCAGCTTGCTGGGGGGTAAGCGGTAATGACTGGGGAAGGCACTGGCAAACCACCCCGTATTGAGTCTGCCAAGAAAACGCTAGAGGGCGTCACCCCAAGGGTCAGACATGACCCGGTGCTTGCACAGGGGATACCTTTATCTTTATGTTTTTCAACCCTCTTTTGGCACAGTATGACAGACCCAATGGTCACGTAGAATCTCCTGTCCCAGGATGGCCATTCGTGAATGGGTCTTTAGCTGGGATGCCATAAAAGATGGAACAATCATAAATTAAACTCAATTTTCTCCTTGGTATAGAAAAATTAAAATAGATTTGGATTGTTCATCATACTTAAGACACGTCAGTAACCAGAAGCTTAGGAAGGCTTTTACGGCCCTATATTTCCAGACTATGCCGACAGCCTACTTGGAAGGTAGATATGCACAAGGGCAAAGCAGGGACATGCATTTGTGGCGAACCAGCTGTAGAAGACGTAATTCATTATGCACACCACCGCCCCCTTTATTCAGAGCTGAGTCTCAAATTTCTAGGAAAGCTTCCTTTTAAGTACAGAAAGGTACACAGAGTCAGAGGTATTATGCTTGCTCCTGTCAGATTCGGACTCTTGTATAACTCATAGTGTACTTTTATTTGCCATAGCTGCAGTGAAAATGAGGAACAGATTCGCAAGACTTGATTTTATCTGATTTGGTTAAATACTTTGTAACAGATAAAAATAGTGATTTATATTGTATCTTGAGTTGAGATGATGTTTGTAAATCTGCAACAGCTTTTGGCTAAATGCAATAAATTTGACTGACTAACTAAAGCTTTAGGTGATGGTTCTATCAAGGACACAAATTCAGGCTTGCTAGCCTAATATTTACACTAGAGACCTGAGTGAGACTAAAAAGCCCTGTGCAAGTGAGCAATACAATTAAAGTTCTCGCTCCAGTAGTGGGAAGAACCAAGGGGCAGCTCCTAAAGGGTTAGGTATGACTTTGCCATGAATAGCAAGAAGACAACTCTCTCTATATATCTGGGTCCAGTGCACCCCGACTACAAAAAAACAGGAAAGAGGGACAATTTATTCCATGGGAACTGATGTCTTCAATCTGAAGATGATCTGGTATTCTGAGGGATCACCAGATCCCACCTGGAGGCTGGTATCCCTCTTTTGAACTGATGCTGCAGTAAGCAAATTTTATTCCTGGAAGATAGCCCTGGCTGGTTTATAGTTATTGAGGAGACTGTGCCAAAAATTCTATCTTCTCTAACAGGGATTTGACCATGATCTGGAATAGGTATTTTAAAAGCTAGGTACTCTGTTCCATTTTGTTAAAAAAAAAATTCCCTTCAAAGGATTAATTCCCAGGCTCTGCAAGTGCTCCTCCCAAGACCTGTCAAGAAGCCATAAAACAATCTAAAGGCTTGTTTCAGTCCATTGTCTCCATCCTAAAGAAGCCTCTTGGCTCAGGAGTTGGACTTGCCCAGGTGTTTCTTTTACAAGCTGCATCTACCCATCTTGCTTGCGGGCTGTCACGTTTTACTTGCCTTTGAGGTAGCTGATCTGCAAAAGCTAGAATTTATAGATGCTGGGATGGAATTGTCAGGGCCTGCTTCGGAAAATCATAAAAATACTTGGCAGGGCTTTCTGACCCACCCTAAGATGTCATTAATGTTATTTATGTGTACCTAAATTTACCATTTTATTCTTACTGTCTTAGACCAGCCATGATTATGCGTATAACACTGTGTGATGCAACCCTATGATTCTAGAAACCAAGCATGTCAGGGTGCTTCAAATTAGATGCAATACGGGCACAAATTCACATCTCCCCCTTGTCTCCCCCACTGATAAAATTGAGACTGGAAGCTCCTTTGGTTGTGGGCCTGGCTCGATTTCTTCTATTGCTCTGCAATGCACAATGCACATTGATTTATTTAGATTTTTATCCCGCCCTTTCTTCAGAACGGGGCTTGGGGCAGCTAGCAATATAACAATACAAAACCAGGAAGAAAACCATAATTTCCATAAAATCCAATTAAAAATGCAAAATGCTCCAAAACAAACACTTGGGCTCCCAAAACCAACAGCACAGATGGTAGAGGCCACCAAAATGACATTAGCAGAGTGCCTGATGGAATAACTGTTTACAAGCCCTGTAGGATGCAGACAGGCCCTGCAAAGAAGGGGCATGTTGGAATGGGCCCTTGGTCAAGATGGGTAGCCATGTTGTTGCTATTATTATTATTATTATTATTATTATTATTATTATTATTATTATTATTATTATTATTATTATTATTTAAATTTGTTCCCCCCCCCGCCATCTCCAGGGATTCAGGGCAGATAACTTCACAAGGAAAATGACTCTAAAGGTTAATAACCAAAACGTTGAATCTCATTCAGTCTCCAATATGGAGCCAATGCAACTGGGAAATAATCCAGGTTTTATATGGGCCCTCCACTGGGTCCCAGTCAGGACCCGTGCAACTGCTTTTTGGACCATTGGAAGTTTCTGTAGAAGCTTCAAGGGTAGCTCTGCAGACAATGAGCAAGCCATTTAAACCCAACAGCTGAGTGGCAGGGAGCTGTTTTTCACAAAGAGCAGAAAGCAGGGGCTTAAATGGCTCAGAGGCATTTAACCTCCAGCTTTCTGCTTTTCACAAACTACCACAAATGGCATGAAAATTCATAGAACTTTGCGAACCACAAACCAGTCAAAATGTGTGATGAACTTTAGTTTGTCAGCTGGTTCGTGCCATCCCTACTTTGAGGGCCCAAAGTTCCCTTCATCAGATGTGAGCAGAGTGGATCAGAGGTCTCCATTTCTCTCTACTAGTATCTGACAGAGGGAGCTTTGCCTCTCAGAAGTTTATATCATGAAACCCTTGTTGGCCTCTTTGGTGTCAAGAGATCTGTGCCAAAGGCTGTTTCCTATGCTCAAAATTACAGAGAGCCCTCAAGGATGTACATATTTAAAGCCAGAGCATATGGAAAAAAACATTAGAGAACTCTGGCATCTTCAAAAGGTATCAAGGTGTGTTCTCAAAAACGCTTTCAACATTCCACAGTTGGGATGCAGGAAACATAAAATGTAGCCTCAGGTGAGGAGCCACCCTGTCTGAGTCACGGCTGACGGTTACCTTTGGAAACAAATGGAAAAAGAGTTAAACTAAAACAAAGCGCACCCTTTTCCTAAGACGAAGTTCAACACCGGGATGTGACATCAGCATGAATGTACACATGGAGCAAAAAGATGAGTTTTGAAGTTGGCGTGGATGCTGGGAGTGATGAAAGCTCAAGGGAATGTAAAGGCAGATTTTTTCCCCCACCGTGCCAACGCCTCTGTCCCAGGTATAAGAGGAGAATTACAGGCAAGGAGCTGCTAACTCTCTCCAGCCATTCAGAACTTTCTCTTGGGTGGCTCTCCATCTCCTGGCAAGATGACCACCACTATCAGGCAATATACCTCTTCCTCCTCCTCCGGTAAGGGGCCCCTGAGTTTTGGTGGGGGCTCCTCCCGGCTGTCCTCTGTGCATCTTGGAGGGGGGTACCGAGCCCCAAGCATCCATGGTGGAGTTGGTGGCATCTCCGTATCTTCTTCTCGTTATGTCTCTGGGGTAGGCAGCTCCTTTGGCGGTGGCTATGGGGGCAGCTATAGCAATAACAGCTTTGGTGGAGGCTTGGGAGGCGGCTTTGCCGTCTGTGGGGGGGATGGCCTCCTGGCTGGAGGTGAGAAGGAGACTATGCAGCACTTGAACGACCGCCTGGCTAACTACCTGGACAAGGTGCGTGCCCTGGAAGAGGCCAACACCGAGCTGGAGGTGAAGATCAGGGAGTGGCACAAGAAACAGGGACCTGGTCCAGACCGTGACTACAGCCCGTACTTCAGGACCATCGAAGACTTGCAGAGCAAGGTAAGGGAAGGGGTTTTGAGGAAACATTGGTTGCTATTGAAGGGGACATTCTGGCTAACTAACTATACATGGCTATCCGATACATTCTGATGACTGATCACAAAGCAGATGGTAGGAAGACAGCTTTGAAGAGGAATATTAATGTGACACTGCTTTACCCCTTGAGTCTTCAGTATCAATGTTATTAAATGAATGGTTTAAGGACTTTGCTGAATAGATCTAAGCAAACCTGTTTCCTACACGTGTATATGCAGAGTTGTTATGGAGCACGGGATGACCTCTACCACAACATCTTTTATAGGTTTTGCACATTGCAGCGTACGGCCAGCCAGTGAGGTGTAATGTTAGAGTGTCAGATTAGGATTTGGAAGGCCCAGGTTCAAATCCCCACTCTGCCAATAAGTGTCAGTGGGTGACCTTGGGGCAGTCATATTCTTTCAGTCTAATCTATCTCAAAGGGTTGTTGTAAGGATAAAATGGAGGAGAAGGGAACAATGTAAGCTGCTTTGGATCCCAGTTAGGGAGAAAAGCACAGTATAAATCAAATACATAAATAAATAAGGAAAGATTGCTCTGCTCTCTTGAAAGCTGCAATCCCAATGTGGAATTAAATTGACCTCTGATGGATATGTCTATGATTCTCTGTTACCCATGATGGCTGAATGGTACCTCTAGGCTCAAAAGAATGCTGCTAATCATCAGATACTTCTTGGGCCGCTATCTCTGGGTTGGTAAATACCTGAAGATTTGGGAGGGTGGAGCCTCAGGAGGGGAGGGACTCCAGTAAGTATAACACCATAAAGTCCACCTTTCACAGTGGCTATTTTCTCCAGGTGAACTGATCTCTGTTACCTGGGGATCTGTTATGATAACATATGGAGGTTGACATCCCTAGATTCTTCCAGGTGGTCAGCAGGGGAAGGCTACTGTCAGCAGGTCTTACTTCGTGGGCTTCCTTGTGTCATCTGACCACAGCTGGAAAAAGGGTGCTGGGTTAAATAGACTATTGGTCTGATCCAGTAGGGCTGATTTTATTTGAAACCAGGATGTGAATGGGATATGACTCAGGTATTTATCCACTGTACTGAATATGCTACATTAAAAGAAAAATTCCGTGCAAAGGAAATCCAAATGTCACTAATCCAAACAAGGGGTCAATATTAAACATGAAGAATATTCCTTATCTTCACAGTCTTTAACCATCACCATCAAAACAACCAAAGAGTACAATCCTAGGTAATATCTAGTTTCGTTGTTGCACTTCCTCAGTTTTTTAATAATGATGATTGCACGTGAACAGAAAATTCAAGCAAGGAGACCTTGAGTTCTGCTTGAATTTTTTTGGCCAGGTACAATCATCATTACAAAACTGAAGAAGTCTAACAATTAATTACCCCAGGATTCTAGTTTTTGGGTTGTTTTGATGATGAAGATTACAGACTCTGAAGAAAAGAACTTTTCTTCTCTTTAATAGACCTCTAGTTGGAACCCACAAATTCTTCTGTTACCTGCAAGACACATTGTTTTTCTCCCGTTTGCATACATGGGTATTTCTACTTTATCTTGCTAATCCAAACAAAGCATTGACACAGCTTCTTTCAGCTGACATATTGCACAATTTTGTGTCACGCAGAACTTATTTTGGTTCTGCCCATCATGGTGAGGAAGGAACTGTTGAGGGTTGAAGCCTTATCTAGTAACCCTTGTGATAACCAGGTTCTGGCTGCCCGCCTTTTCAGGCAAATCTTCATAGCTCCAAGGACTAGACACTTGCTTTAAAAAAAAGAAAGCTGAGGTTTCTGAGTCATTTGCTAGAAGTCTGCACGGTGGAATCAAGTGATCCTGCAACTGAGGAAGTTCCTCCAGATCTGAGCTCAGATAGAAAATCCTAGATGACCACCAGTGAGACATAATCTGCTTTTGCAAATCCAGTTGGGGTGCCTTCCCAGATCCTTTAATGCTGTGAAGAGTGCAGGCAGCTGCTTTTGGAAATGAAAGAGGATTCAATTTCAGTTGACACACGAGGATAACAGCTTCAGGTCCATGAATAGAACAGGTAAAACAGAACAGCTATAAACAGCTAAATGAATACATATAGGTCCAAGACTGCAGAGATTTGGTGGAAAATAACTTTTAAAAATATACGGTGGTAACAAGTGGTGACTGAGTTGACAGGCACATGAACTCTGTGTAGGAGATATTAATTATCTCCCGAGTATGCACTCCTTGTGCCAAAGGGGCTCAAAGCTCCGCAGGGCAGGGCAGGGCTCTGTCTGAGGCAGTTTCCCTTTTGCAAGATAAACAGCTGTTGATAAATAACAACTAAACAATGACCTTGTAGTAGAGATTAAGTGTGGTTAGATTGCTAAATAAACTACTTAAGCTGCTTGAACAGATCTGTTAATTCCACCTCAGACAACCTTGCCAAGTAAGCAGCAGAATTCAGGTAAAAGATGTAACACTGAAGGCTCCTAATTTACTCACAGATTTATCCACAGCTCTCATCAAATACACCCTGAGTTGGCTTACTACAACTTGCCTTCTTTCCACCCAGACATGTCAAGTTATGATGGTATTTTATTTTACACGTGTCGGCCCTGGGCCAAAGGTCCATGCCTAGGGTGAGTCATCTAAACATTTAATACGTCGGTTTTTTTGCTCCAGCAAAACCAAAAAGCCATGGGGAACTCTTGTTCATATGTGCCTGGCCTTCCTTAAAACAATATAGCCGAAAATACTGTTGTGGTTCTTTCTGTGGATCCTAAGTCCTGACACAAATTGGAGACACCAAACGGGTAACAATTATCTCAGAAAATTGTCCTTTTCCTTACTTTACAGTCCTTTCACTGAACCCATTTGGACTTTCATATTTTAGCAGCATTTAGACATACTGGTTGGATAGTCAAAGAAATAGACAGAGCTAAGCATCATGGTGACATTCATGATTGCTCTTTCCCAAACATCCATCTGCTTGCTCTGATCCACCCTGAACTCTGGAGTATTCATTGTGGGTTAGCCTCTTTGGGACAGCTTCTTAGAGTTTTTCTTCTCTTCCCAGATTCAAGCGGCCACTGTTAACAATGCCAGCATTGTTCTGCAGATCGACAATGCCCGTCTGGCTGCGGATGACTTCAGAACCAAGTAAGCTTGGAAAAATCTTTAACTGTTCATGAGGAGCAGGGTCTCCTCTGCAGAAGACACTTCCGATATGTCAAAGGCTGGAGTTTGATTTCCAGGGCTGAGAGATCAAAGTTCAGATATGGGAGGGGCAGCAGCCAAATCAGATCAAAAGTCACTAAGGCAGGAAACCCACACACAAACACACAAAAGGAAGATGAGATGTGGAAACCCACAGACTGGTCCAGAACACAAACATGATTGTCATGTACCATGGTCAATCTCTCCCAAAATAGGTGAGCTCAGAATTTTGGCAAAAAACTCAGTAGTTTATTTCAGAAGAGAACTAACGGCGTCACAGGACTCCTGCAATGTTAAAGACAAAAGTACCAGGAATTGAAAAACAATAATAGAAGCACATCTTTCCTCTCTCCAACTGTACACAAACCAGTTTCCCACAGGACAGTCCTTATCCTCAAATAATAGTACAGTTTACAGCTAGCATCTCTGGGCAGGAAGGAAACAGCCCAAACACCTGAAGGGATGATAGAGGCCCAGAGCATGGGAACAAATTGAGGGGCGGGGATGAACGGAGCAATCTCAGGACAATTCTCTGTAGGGAGTTCTGGGACTCTGGTCAAGTGGAGGCCAGCTGACAAAGATGTATTTAGAAATAGGAGTCAGGAAGTTATCAAACTGCTTTTCATCACCTGATATCTTGCCAACAGGCCATACAACAAATATCACCAGACCTGCCTTGCAATCTCTGCCTGAGACCGTTTTTCCTTTCCCCCAAATCCCTTCTTGGGGTCATAATGGTCCTGACCAGTCAGAATTATTATGACTCTCCCACCTGACCATGAGGAGCGTGGTTTACCAGCTCTGTCATCCTAAAGCATCCCCACCAACACTGCCCACCTGTTGAAGCCGCAATAGAAAATCCCGTTTTAGGTTCTTAAGTGAAGCATCCTGGCAATAGTTGTTCTCTTAAGCTTAAAACATGTTTAATATTACATTGGTTCCCACGGAATCAATGTAATATTAGTAGTGGGGGAAAGAGTTGATTTTGAGGCTGGTGAGCAACCCATGCTAATCTTTTTAAAAGAATTACTTGTTTAGGTCTATTTATTGTCTTGATCTTTTCTATTAACCCGTTTTTGGTTTGCATTATTTAGTTGTCAGATGCGTCCATCGGGTCTGGAGAAGTGGCACGCAATTTGTTTTTGAATCAATAAACACATTTCCATTTCTGTCTGCCTTGCCTGGGCTTTCGAAAGGTTCAGGAGTTTTGCCAATATGAAAATATCCAAGAGCAGGGGTAGTCAACCTGTGGTCCTCCAGATGTCCATGGACTACAATTCCCATGAGCCCCTGCCAGCGTTTGCTGGCAGGGGCTTGTGGGAATTGTAGTCCATGGTCATCTGGAGGATCACAGGTTGACAACCCCTGTCCAAGAGGATAGATGCGAGAGCTAACGGGAAGAGACTTGGCCATGACCCTGGACTTTTGAAATAACTCCTCATATAGCCAAAACTGGATGGGAACAAAACTGAAACGGATATAGCATTTAATCTCCTCCCGCTTTGTCTTTCCCAGATTCGAGACAGAACAAGCCCTCCGTATGAATGTTGAGGCCGACATCAATGGTCTACGCAGAGTCTTAGATGAGCTGACCCTGTCCAGGGCAGATCTCGAAATGCAGATTGAGAATCTGAAAGAGGACCTGGTTTATCTGAGGAAGAACCATGAGGAGGTGAGAGGCAGAGCTGCCAACAAGCCTCTGTTGATACATGGGGCGAGTGGGTGTACAGGCAGTTATTGCAGGAATGGTGCCTGAACATCAGAATCACGCAGAGCTGGAGGAGACCACAAAGGGCTATCCAGTCCAGCCCCCAACCTTCTCGGGGACTTAAAAATCACACAGGGGGTTATCCAGTCTCCTCCTAAAAGCTTCCAGCAAAGGAGCCTCCATTACCCCCCCCCAGGCATCATATTCCACATACAAGCAGCCCTCACTGCCAGCAAATGCTTTCTAATATTTAAGTGGAATTTCCGTTCCTGCGGTTTGAATCCACTGCTCCTAGTCCTTGTCTCTACAGCTGCACCAAGCAAGTTGGTCCCCTCTTCAACGCGTCTACCTCTTACATAGTTAAACACAACTATCACATAACCCTTTGCTCTCCTCCTTTCCAAGCAAAACATATCCAACTCTCTTGACCTTTCCTTGTAAGGCATGGATTCTCCAACCCCTTAACCATCCTACTCGCTGTCCTCTGAACATGTTCCAGTTTGTCAACATCCTTCTTGAATTCCGGCACCCTGAACTGGAAACAATATTCCAAAAGAGGTCTAACCTAGGCAGAATAGATTGGTATTATAACTGTCTGCTCCTAGCAATGTAGTATAATATCACATTAGCCTTCTTAGTTGCCGTATTACACTGTTGGTTCGTGTTCAACTTATTGTCCACCAGAACTCCTAATTGCCTTTCACACGTTCTACTGTTAAGCTAGGTGCCCCCATCTTATACTTATGCAGCACATTTTTATGACCCAAATGAAATACTTTACGCTTCTCCCAATTAAAATTCATGTTGTTGGCTATGGTGATTTAGTGTCATCTGTAGATCTGATAATAATGCACCCTCTATTGCCTCACCCACATCGTTAATAAAAATATTAAGCAATACGGGCCCTAGCGTAGAACCCTGCGGTAAGCCATTGGTCAAAATGAAGATGAATCATTGATGAACAGCATTTGGTGTTACCAATCCATTTGATGGTGACCTTATCCTGTTTTTGCTAACTTTTTTTGCAAGAATCCTACGTGTTGGCTTCCAATCTATAGCCAGCTAGCCGTATGCATTTGTTGCTACGTTCAAGCCTCAGGATGCTTTTGGGTTAGGCTGGTTGTCCTATTGCCTGTTGTTACACTGAGCAGCAACAGGAGGAAAACAAATGAAAAACTGCTGCTGCCAGAACAGTACTTCTGGGTACAACCCGGAAGTGATAGCGGGTAGTTCTAGAAGTCATTGGAAACCCTGTAGCTGCACCCAGAATTGACATAGTGATAGTCTTGATGTCACTCCAACCCCTATATTCCTGCCTCTCTACCCTCCCACTTCTGCGCAGCAACTCTGTTAGTAATGGTGTGGCCAAACCTACGGAAGTTCACGACAAGCTGACCGAAGACTGGTTGTTGTTAGTGTCTTGATGTCCAGCAGGACTTTAAAAAACTACATTTCTATGCTGCCTTTCCCCGAGGGCTCAGGGCAGTTTACAGTATTTCAACACATTCTGCTAAAACATAATGCTACACTCCAGTTAGGCATTTAAAATGATTAGAACCAGCACATGAAAAGTAGTGCTATTTTAAAAAAAAAACCCTAGGAGCTTCTGCTTTTACTTATTGTCCAGGTAAGTAGAGGTGTGTAGGTGTGTGAGCATAAAGTGCTGTACTGAAGGCTCAGTACTGAAGGATCACGGCTAGATGTTATTTCTGTATCCATACGTGTGTGCCCATATGTGCATAGGGAGACCAGGTGCATTGGTGTTCTCTCTGGACCTCAGCCATAGGTCTGGTGGAACAACTCTGTCTTGCAGGCCCTGCAGAACTGCTTTAAATCCTGCAGAGCCCTGATCTCACTCAGAAGAGTATTCCACCCAGCCAGAGCCAGGGCAGAGGCTTTAACTGAGCCCAGTTTTGCCTCTCTTTATTTAAGTTTTCCATATCAAGAACAGAAATGCATATATGCTTTGTCTCCATCCTCTCCCCAGGAAATGACTATCCTCCGAAGCCAACTGGGTGGAGAAATCACCGTGGAAATGGACGCTGCTCCAGGAGCGGACCTGACCAAGATCTTGTCGGAGATGCGTGAGCAGTATGAGGTCCTGGCAGAGAAGAACCGCAAGGACGCGGAGCACTGGTTCTTCACCAAGGTGTGCCATTGGGGGGATGGCTGGAAGTTCCAGAAGGGGGAGGAAAAAAAAACGAGCTGCAGGTAAATCGGTGTAATGTCTCCCTTTCCCTGCAGACTGAAGAGCTGAACCGTGAAGTGGCCACCAACACGGAACAGCTGCAGAGCAGCAAGACGGAGATCACGGAACTGAGGCGCACCATCCAAGGCCTGGAAATAGACCTCCAAGCTCAACTCAGCATGGTATGGAGTTCTTACTGGGGACAGTGCAAAACCAGATTCTGTCTCGCAGACAACTGCTCCGCACCCTTGATCTGTTATGTATTCCTAGCCATCATTCCTAGCAAGCCATGTTTTTGTCCACTGAGAGTAACATTAGTATGCATTGATCTAGAACCTCTTCTCCGAAACAAATTGCCTGATTTTGACAGTTACCCAGTCCTTAAATTCCAGCCCATCCCAGCTGTTCCTGATGGATGTTCTCAGGTGGTTCTGGAGGGCCCAGATGATGTTGGCTCACGTGAGAATGTCCCTCTCTAGATTTCTTCAGCACCATACACCTGAATGTGTGCACCGAGGTTTCCCACCTCTCTGACTGTGCTAGCGTTGTGCTACAGCAATGATTTGCAGCTGGGTTTTCCTGGGTGGACCAAATAATCCAGTTCCCCATGACTGTTGTAGTGACATCTTAGTGCCTTCTCCAACTATGGCTGACTCCATAGGAAGCACGGGGTTGGCTGCGGCTTGAAATGTTCGCCCATAATATCATGCTGGTGATGGGCTGTCCGCTCATGTAAGTCATCACTAGATGGTGAAGAAGAGTTATTTTGTTTATACTCCGCTTTTCACTGCCTGAAGGAGTCTCAAAGTGGCGGACAAAGGCCTTCCCTTCCTCTTCCCACAAAAGACACCCTGTGAGGTAGGCGAGGCTGAGAGAATTTCTGACAGGGCTGCTCAGTCAGGACAGCACTATCAGGACTGTGACTAGCCCAGGGGCACTCAGCTGGCTGCATGTGGAGGAGCGGGGAATCGAACCCGGCTCGCCAGATTAGAAACCACTGCTCTTAACTTCTATTCAGTGTAGTTATCAAAGTATGACTATGGAGGTGTGAAGCAGCCCTCTGTTTAATTTGTCTAGGGGCTTCTGTGAGTCATTCTTCCTTGATAATCTCCCAATAGCTACACAAGGTGAAAAAAGAGGGAGGTTGGGTTTGCTTCACTACACGGAATCAGACTCCTCACTGCTCCTCAATTCTCTTTCCCCAGAAAGCGGCACTGGAAGGCACCCTGGCCGAGACAGAATCTCGCTACGGCACCCAGCTGGCCCAGATCCAGTCTATGATCACCAGCGTGGAGGAGCAGCTGGCGGAGCTGCGGTGTGACATGGAGCGTCAGAACCACGAGTACAAGATCCTCCTGGACGTCAAGACCCGCTTGGAGCAGGAGATCTCCACCTACCGGCGCCTGCTGGAGGGAGAGGAAGCCCAGTGAGTAAAGGGGAGGTTGGTTTGCAGAGGTATTTTTGAACAATCTCCGGAGGCCAAGAGTAGAGAAGCGGTCCAAAGCTGAGGGACAAACTCCCCACTTCTTTTCAAGTGGACGGAAAACCATCTCATTTTGTTAAGCCACATAGGTTGAAAAATTTCAGGCTAAAGCTGAATCTGGCTTAATTTGTTTTCTAATTTGAGCATGGGAACGAGGTGTTTTTCAGGCCTTAACATTAGGAATAGGCACAAACCAGTTTCCAGGACTCCAAATTTCTCATGAATTTGGTTGGGAACACCCTCCCTTGAATATTTTCCAGACTTTTTGTCTGGTTGGCTTTGGGATTTGGGCCATTTAAATCTAGCAGCTGAGCAGGGCAATCCACCTATTAGTGGTTAGGTTTAAAATGCCTCAGTTTCACTTCCTCCCTTCAGATCTTGGGAAGCAAAACAGACCCTTGAAATGGCTGCCAGCTGACATGAACAAAATAAATTGCTGTAATGGCTGGCAAAGAGTGTGCCTGCTGCGAGGCTGAAATTGTTGGCAGCCATTTTGGTTTGCTTTCCTCCCTTTGGAAGGATGGGAACAAATGGAGGATTTAAATGGCTGCCCTTCAATTTACAATTCATTATTTTTAAAGGCAATTGAATTGTAATTTTGATGTTACCATGTCTTCAAACACATTTGCTGACTTACAAATGGATGAACGCTTTTACTTGTCGCTTTGAACAGTAATTTTTATGATGCTACCCTAAGCGGAGTTACACATTTCTAAATCCACCGAATTTGATGGGCTTCGAAGGATGTAATTTTGTTTAGGATGGTTCTTGTCAAATTATTTTGATTATAGAAAAGATGACTCTCTGCCCTGCATTGTATTTCTAATTGTATTTTACTTCCCTCCCTTTATAGTATCAATTACCAGTATAATTCCGCTGTATCGCCATCTGGGAAAGACGGTAAGAATTTTCCCCAACTAGACTACTAAAGATGCAGTCCTGAAAACATTTTCCTGGGTGTAAGCCCCATTGAACAACATGGGATTTCCCTCTAAGTAGACCTGCTCCAGATTGCTCTATTAATTGTTTACCTTGCATGACATTAGGAAATGTTGCTGCCTGAATGAAGAAGATGCACCAGGAAAACCAAATTGTCACCGGGTTTGTTCCTTTTAAGAACTCAAGTGGGATGGCAGGGGAATGAATGATGGCCATACTAATCTGGGCTGACTCTGTCATGAGGCGACCTAAGTGGCAGATTTTGAGGGGTGCAAGGTCCCATCCCACCCACCACCCACCTTCCTGCTGCTCCTGCCTGTGAGCCAGAGGAGATCATTCTTCTTACCTCCTTGGTCTTTAAAAGCAGCCCTCTAACATGCCAGTTCCAGAACTCTCAAGATTTGTTCATCAGCCACCATCCCTTGCTAAGGCAATGACAGGTGGTGGGCTGAATTCTTCAGCCCGAATTGGCCAGGGTCCCTTTCTATACTCTCTGAGCCACATAGGTCCCTCACCTGAGATTTCCGTCTGCAAGCTCTTTTAGCAAGGCACGAGATTTTGGAGAACAATGGCTTCCCCCCTTCTTCATTTGCAGTGACAAAGACCACGCGCCAAGTCCGCATGATTGTTGAAGAGGTCGAAGACGGGAAGGTGGTTTCTTCTCGAGAGCAGGTCAAGCAGTCTAGCTACTAGAAGGAATGGTTCTCCACAGCGCTGTGGATCGCAGCTGAGAGTGGCCATCGCAACATCTCCAGGCATCCCATAGAGAGCAGTCCACCTGCATATGCATGAAGCCTCCTAGAAGCACAGAGCCACCTGGTTCCATGGTTTCTCAGTGCATAATTACCCTGCCTGCTAGCAAACTAATAAAGGCTTGCTTTCCCCAGTCATGCCAATGACAGTACAAGGATTTTTGATTTCTCATTATTCAGTTCCAAGCTGTTCATTGTACAGAACTCAGAGAAACATTTCAATAGACATTTCAGACCCATCCTGGAGCAAAACAATAAGACCCGCATCATCAGCATAGAGCAACAAAGGTACATGAATGGTACCAAGTCTTGGGCTGTGGCCATCTATTCCTAACAGCCAGATTGTGTAGAAAGAGGTTAAATAAAAAGAGGCCAAGGATACAGCCCTGTTTAACTCCTTTCTTGGTTGAAATGGTTGGAGTTCATTTAATTTGACTGTTTATAGAGCTCCTTTATGGGGGGGGGGGGGAGAAACAGTAATCTCTTATGTTCCTCATAGATAGTTTATCCTTGAAGAGTTTGCCTGGTATGGAGTCAAAAGCTCCTTTAAATTCTAGAAAAGCAGTAATAAAGTCTGGATCTTCCTTTTTAAAGTGTATTTATTAATCAAATGGGATTAGGGGGCACAGTGATCAAGGGTAGTTTTTTCCCTGGCAGAAACCCACTTGCTCTGGAGCCAGTATTTTCTGCCAAGACATCTAGAGAGTGAGCTTGGATAATAAATGACTGGCATATAATTTCCCAGCTACAGAGAGAAGACTTATTGTTTTGAAGCTGGAAGGTAACATATAATTTCCCTACTTCTATATTCTACTAATATACGTAGCATTTGTCCTCTGGCATTGAGCCTCCTTTATTTACCATTGTAATAAAGGAGGTAAGAAGGAACCAACCAGGTTCCGTTTTTAGAATTTCAGGGATTACAGCATCAGTACCTGGAGCTTTCTCAGATTTTAACCAGCCAATTAATTCTACTGTCTCATCCGACATCACAGGTGGCCAATCTGGTAAATCACCCAGAGATGGTTCAGACACCCAAATCTTCTCCTTGTAGAATAAACTAAAAAAAATAGTGAAGCCATGTATCAAGTGAGATCGCAGACATAGAGGGGCTTGGCTACGAAAAGCTCCTGAGACTGTCGTGAGTTGTTTAAAGATATAGCAGAAAGGATTTCCTACTGGTTATTAATGAATTGGTCTTTCACATTCTTATGAGGTGTTGTATTTCTAGGCATTCAACATAGCTTATTACTGCAAGGCAATGGGTGGGAGAGGAGGGGAAGAGAGGTAGCCAGTTCCCCATAGAGACATAGTTTCTGTTTGGTAGAATTACATGTGTCCATAAATTGCTGCATCAGCCAAATCTTGCAACTGGAGAGGCAGCTTCCCTTTAGGAGTCTGTTTTTATGCCCTCTCTTGTCCTTGTGCTGGTCATGTCTAAGAACTCCATTTTACCATCATGAAAACAGTTCTCGAGATCCTGGAAACGATATTCATGGGAAATTAATGGTAACCATTTAGGGCAAGTCAAGCATTTCAGGTCCCTTGATATACACTTTCATTATAATGCATCCTGGACCATTCATCGCAAGTTGGCAGCGGATGTGGCTAAAACGACCAGATGATTTCCTAGCTCCACACTCAGCCTGGACTACCTTCCCAGAAGCGGTGACTGTGCTGATTTTTATTATGCCGTGGGTGGCTCAGTGCTCAGTAAGGCAATTTTTAATAACTATGCTGGATTGTGTGCTGCTCTTAGGAAGGAAACCAAGGAGGTAGAACGGGAACCTGAGCAATTTTCTAAAACTCCCTCCTCCCCTCCTCCTCCAGTGACCCACAACACAAAAAGACTATTGTCTCTTCTCTAGAAGGGTTCAATATTTTGTGCTTTTGTGGGTAAGGCAAGGAAGGTTACAGGTGATTGGATGCAGACAGCAAGGGACAGCAGAGTTCTGTGCTGAAAGAGCTGCAATTTCATACATGCACAGTGTTACTGACAGGCTCTTTCTGCCAATGGGAAAGAACAAATAATGTATTTTGGAACTCGTCCTTAAACCCAAGAATCTTGGCCTATTGAAACAGGGTTAGTTTGTCCCTTGGGATATTGTCTTCAGTCCCCCGCCCAAGGTTGCTAAGATATTATACACAGCATCATGGGTATAAACTCATTCACGGACAGCAATCCCAGGAATTGGAGATTCTAGATTACCATTTGGGATATCATACAGTGCCAGGAGGTCATTAAGGTGTTTTGACCTGTTATCTATCAATTCTTATCAGATCATTATAACAAAATTTGGAAAATGAGTCATTCTGAGCAGCTCGTGAACTATGGGAAAATTTCAATAGGGCAAGATGAATACGAATCTTTATTGAGGGCAAGCCCACTTGTGCCCTATGCAGTTGGGACACCCTGAGGGGGAGCCAGAAATCTCTGCAGGAAGAAGTTTTGAATGGTCTCTACTCTTTCAGTTAGAGTATTGTTCCAGTCCCATATAGTCTCCTGGTAATGACAGCCTTTCCCTCATTTTCTGTGGTATTTCTGAGGCAATGACAGCCTTCACCTCCATTTTACTCTCCCCTCCCCTCCCAGAGGCTCCACATCATCTAGGGATTTGCTGTACGTGCCTGAAGGGCAAGACGAGAGGCTGTCTGTACCGGAAGAGTCTTGCAATAACTTTAGTAATAATTTCGACACAAGTCATAAAGCAAACAAGTGTGTTTTGGTAATCTCATGGGGGCTGTACACATTCAGGGGATGGGGTTTTCCTCCAAGTTCCAGTTATCTCTTTACTATCCATTTTACTACATGGGCTCTAGATCAAATCAAAACTGAACTCTTCCTAGATGTTAAAGTGATTAAACTCAGGCTATTTTGTCACATTATAGAATCATAGAATCATAGAGTTGGAAGGGACCTCCTGGGTCATCTAGTTCAGGGGTAGTCAACCTGTGGTCCTCCAGATGTTCATGGACTACAATTCCCATGAGGTGGGAATTGTAGTCCATGAACATCTGGAGGACCACAGGTTGACTACCCCTGATCTAGTCCAACCCCCTGCACTATGCAGGACACTCACGGCCCTATCACTCATAATAAGTGCTGTTTTTTATACTCTACCTGAAGGAGTCTCAAAGCGGCTGAGAAGACAGGAGTCACTGGACAAGATAAAGATGCCGGGAAAATTTGAAGGCAGCAGGAAAAGAGAAAGAGCCAACATGAGATTAATTGATTCAATCAAGGAAGCCACTGCTCTCAGTTCATAGGGTCACTGTTAAGTCCATGGGATTGTAGGAAGCCAAGACTAGTGGGAGGTCAATCAGCTCTTTATTGTGATCCCGGCATGATGTTAGAAAAGGCAAAACTGAACCCCCGAAAACCCCCAACTTATATACAGTAGCAAACAATCCCACGTCACACTCAGTCCTCTGCAGAACCACAAACACAACAATCGCCATAAATAGTTTTATCAGCATAGAGCCCTTATTCGCTGGAACAGGGATTCCCAACCAGGGATCCAAGGACCCTCAAAGATCTGCAGGAGCTCTGGAGGGGGGGGGGTCCGTGGCCTTTCCCCTCCTGGCTTAATAGACTTGGCCACAAGCAAGGGAACTGACTTTCCCATTGCTCCCCCTCTGGAGTGTGAGCTGTCTTGTGGTAGCTTGGCCTGGAAGGGGGCAGAGCCTGAATGCTTACTCCTGCTTTCAACCGTCTCCTGTCTCTCCCTTTCTCCTCAAATCTGCCTGTTAACATGGGGATGTGATGTCACTTCTAGTGACATGTCACTTCAAGGGTGTATGACAGGGACGCGTGGCCAGCCACATCACTCCCAGGGCTCCTCAAAGCCCCCAAAAGTATTTCAGGGGCTCCCCCTTGGTCAAAAGTTTGAAAAAAAGGCTGGGCTGGAAGGACACTCTCTTGCTTCTATTCCCTTCAACAAAACCCAGCTCTTCTTTGCCTTGGTTTGTCTCTCCTCCTTCAACTCCTTCAAATTCCTCAGAAGGCTTCCGCATCAGACTCCCGCATTCTACGAGCAACATTTGTTTAAATCAAACCCTCGGTATTCATGCCGTGGGGCTTTGGGATGATCTTGCAGGTCAACTTACTGAGCAAATTAAGAAACCTTTGATGCACAGAGGTGCTGATGGGTGTGATGATAAAGCAGGAGCAGGGAGAAAGTGCAAAGCAAATCGAAAAGGTTAACCAGTGGTTAGCCAGTGTTTACAGCAGGCCCTGCTTTGAAGAGCCGGAGCGCCACAAAGGAAGCTTTATTAATCATCAGAATTAGGGGAATTAGGCTTTGCTGCAGGGGAAGTGGTATCTTCAATATGAAAAAAAACAGACAACTTTGCCCAGATATCAAAGGAAGGCACAGGATGAAAGAGAAAGTATTCCCATTAGGATGTGTGCTATTGAGGATATCAAGAAAATGTGGGGTGGCCATTCATGAGATGATGGCAGTCATGGCATCTGTCCCTTTACAGCTGAGTCACAGGTGACCCAGTTCCAAAAAGTCTCTAACTTTGCTTTCAACAGGAGCACATCCAACGGGGAGAATGAAATGACTGAAAATTTCCCACCACCCAGGACATGTAAATCATTTGGATGCTACTTAGTGTCCCCCTTCCCCCCTGGGAATTGCTTCTAGGTTTGAGAACCCGTGACACACGGGGAATCTTCAAAAGGACAAACAGAGCAATCCAAGGCTGAGACTTCACATCCCAGGAGCCATGTGGAGATGGGTGGGGGGAAAGGTACATAAATGAAAGGAAACAGGGCAGGCAATAAACATGGGCAACAGACCCTTACATTTCTAAATACAATCTAAATACATTGATGGTATTTATGGCAGAAGCATGATGGGCAGGATTGTCTTGGACAGGCAGCAGCTGTACAAGGTCTCAGGCAGTGTCCTTTCATGTCATCTCCAGTCTAGACTTGTCAAGTGAAAATGCCGGGGATTAGATCAGAGCCCACCTGGTTACCGAGCAAATGCTCTACCATTCAGCCATAGTCTCACCCAATGAACTGTGTCACAGTTCATGTTGCGATCTAGAAGAAGTAGTAGTAGTTGGTTTTTGTACCCCATTTCTCACTGCCTGAAAGAGTCTCAAAGCGGCTTACAATCGCCTTCCGTTCCTCTCTCCACAACAGGCACCCTATTAGACAGGTGAGGCTGACAGAGCTTCTGACAGGACGGCTCCGGTCAGAACAGCGCTGTCAGGGCTGTGATGAGTCCAAGGTCACCCAGCTGACTGCATGTGGAGGAACAGGGAATCAAACTCGGCTCGCCAAATTAGAAGCCACCGCTCTTAGCTACAACACCATGCTGGCTCTAGCAGGCATCCACAATCTGAGCCATCTTTCCCATCACAGATTAAACATAATGTGCTACGAGGTGTATCTGGGACTCAATGTTTTCTAGGAATTTATTATTAGCAGTTTCATAAGAGCTCTTCCCAGAAAGAGTGAGCAGACTAAGGACATACCATCTGTCAGGTTCAGGCAGTGTGATGTTCCATTTGTTGTAACAGCTCCACCTGGAAGAGTCCACAGTCTTGACACTCTGCACTTTGCAGATTTCTGGCCATAACAATTCATTGAAATCTCATTCAGAAAATCATCATCCATTGTTTCCAGCAAGCACTGGAAGTATCTAAGGAAATATCACCATTGGAGTGAAACAGCCTGGGCATAGTTTTCTTGTACGCATTTATTTATTTTTATTTACTTCGTTTATATTCATCATTTCCACTGAAACTCAAGGCAAATTGTTTTTTTAAAAATTCAATAAAAACAATACAATATGTATAATAAACGATACAGTCAAGCTAGATCGTCAAATTAGGAAACAGGGTAATAAAAACAGTAAAAACAATATCAGCCTCCCAACCGGTTATGGGTTTCCCAGCTGCTGTTCCACCCTATGAACATGCTTGAAAGACTGGCTTAAGGGCTAGAAACTTGTTTGGTCCAAATCTTTCCATCTTGTATTTTGTGTTCTGATCATTTTGTGATTAGTAAGCTAGCTGGGCCAGAACTTAAAAACAATTATAGGGTGTATTCTCTGACTCCAGTTTGCATGTGATTCAAGGGACAAGCTATAAGTGGGCAAAAAATTTACAAGTAGGAACTTTGCAGTACGATTCTACACAGAGTAACACCTTCCCAAGCCCACTGCTGTCCGGGCCTGGAAGGTCGAGCCCAACATGATCTTGTCAGCTCTCAGAAACCAAACAGGGCTGGCTCTAGTTTGTATTTGGATGGGAGACCATCTGTCAGGTTTCTGCAGAATGCCCCATACATGAATCCTTGACTTGTGCAAAAGATCGAGTTTACTGAGACCAAGCAAGTTAACCTAAGCAATACCTTGTTGGAACCAAGGTACAGCAAAGCAGGTTCAACATATAACCCTGCAGTCAACTCCCCCTCCCCTTTCCTGAAAACCCATGAAATCTTCAAACCCCAAACAGTCCTGATAGCAATGAAGTCCAAGGTCGGCCATGACACAAAGCCTGCATTCACTGTGCTTCTCACACTACCCACATCCTGCTTTGGTTCAGACTCTTGATGTGCTTGCCGGTGTATTTCTAACATTTGCACGTAACAGAGACCTTTAGGCATGGGCCTATCAAAAATGATAGCCACGCTAATCACACTAGCCAGGAACAGGACTAATTTTCCCTGTTTTTTTCAACAAATGCCAAAGAACATCTGTGATTTTTATCTTTGTTACTTGCCCTTCTCTGTTCCTGTCTCCTGGGCTGATGAGAAATGAATGTAATTATCTGCTTTGCTAAATAACAGAGTCCCTGGGAAAATGGCGTATAATTTTGCAGAAGCACAATTCTCCTGAACAGGTTGTTCATGGGGCTCAGCTGAATCAGGGAAATTTGGTTCAGCACTAACATGGATTTTAACACTGCTGTTATTCTGGGAGGTTTTCCTGTGGACAAACAAACCTATCAGCTTTATGCACTTTCTGATAAACTATTTGTTATGAGGAGAGACCAAAAAGGTGGAGAGAAGGCTACATGTTTTCTCATCACAAGTAGCATTGGAACTGGGCCCGCACAGGTTAGGGGTGTTCAGGATCTGCTTTCGGAGAGCATCTGTCAAGACCCTGATCACATGTTGTCATGTTCTTGCCATGATCACGTGTTCACTGGTTACACATTTATTTTCATGACCTATTTTCATGACTTTGACCTATTTTTTAAAGCTTGTTATGTTATTATTATTTTTTTGCTTTGCTTAATTGTATAGAAACTCCTGAGACTGTTTTACTGTTTTGACTTTGTGACGCTAATGTGGGGTTTTAGGAATGCTTGATTTGTCAGGGGGGGGGGCGTGATTGCACATGCTTTTGCTGGGAAATCTGGTCTGGGAAGATTTTTGTGCTTGGCACGTTAGTCAGCATGCCAAGATTCAAACTGGGGAAAGGGGTTGTATGGGAGACATAAAGGGATGCTATGCTTGCTGATCAGCTTTAGCAAGGAAAAACCTTGCTTTCTGGTCATTTCAATAAAGAGATTCTTTTTCTAGAATGAGGCTGCTTATTGGGACCTCAACCGGAATCTGACAGCACCCCTCTCTCTATGAAGGTGGTTTTCTTTATGTGACTATTTGCTCGTGTCTCAAAAAAGGATTAACATCCATTCTGATCTAGGGATGCCAACCTCCAGGTGGAGCCTGGAGATCTCATTCCCCTGGGCTAAATAGCTGCTTTGGAGGGTGGACTCCATGACATCACAACCTGCTGAGCTCTCTCCTATCCCTAAACCCCACCATCCACAGGATCCTTTCCCAGATCTCCAGAAATTTCCCAGTGAGAGTTGGGACCTCTAGTCTAAACCTTGTTGCATTCCTCCAAGCTGGAGAAGATTGGAACCCTGGAGATGTTGGGATCAAAGGCTGGAAACGTAAGTAGTTTCCAGACTCCAGATCTACCAGAATTATTACTTATCTTCAGATGACACAGACCACTTCCACTGAAGAAAATGGCTTTATTGGAGGCTGAACTGGGGCACTATACACTGATATCCCCCCCTCCCTCCTCCAGGCTACACCAGCAAATCTCCAGGAATTTCCAGATCCTGAGTTGGCAACCCAATCCCTTCTGTTGGCTTGGGAATTGGCTTCAGAGTACCCAACAACTGTGTAATAATTGTGACAGTATCAAGAACGATTCATTCTTCTTGCATTTTAAGATGATGGGCCAACCTCCAGGTAAGACCTGAGATCTCCCAGTATTACAAACTGATCTCCAGAATATTGACAGGTTCTCCTAAACCTAGATAAGATGGCTGCTTCAGAGCATGGATCTATGGGACAGTACCCTGCTGAGGTCCTTCTCCCCCCCCCCCCACACACACATTCCCTAGGCTCTACCATCTCACTCTGGGTGCCTTGTCTTCAGAAATGTGGTGGGTGCCAAAGGTAAGGTCTCTTCAGTTGTGAGAAGCACATTTCAGGGGCCACAACTACTTTACTTTATTGGCTGTTCAGCATCTTTTAGATCTATGGATGCCAGCCTCCAGATGGGACCTGGGGATCATCTCCAGACCACCGAGATCAGTTCCCCTGCAGAAAATGGATGCTAGCTAGACCTCATTATTTACCACCCCTTTATTAATGTATTTCTGTAGTTTCAGGATTTCTCTTGGCAATGCTTGATCCAGTCCATTGTTTCTGTTTTCTCTTTTTCCATTGGATGTTGCTCTCATGCTCATTTACGAGGACGGTTTGCTCTGAATGTGTCTCGAAGCTGCCTGGGGGGCGTTGGGGTCGAGGTGGTAGAAAGGCATGACAGAGATGCCTTAATTAGACCCATGAGGGGGGAAGTCAACAAGGCCCTTTTGAGAATCGCTGCGACAAAACATCCAGGCACTGCTGTGAAAGCCAGCCATCAGTTCCAAGGCAGGAAACGTTGCGGGAGTTAAAAGTTTTAGCTGGGTTAGAATGGCCCCCGGGGCTTCTCACTCTGCAGCCACTCTGAAGCACAACACCCCCAGTCTTTTTGCAACCAGTGTTTAACTTTTAATTTCTCTCTGCCCTGGCAGGAGAGAGAACGACCAGCCCGGGAAAGGTATATTAAAGGGGATCAGCGAGGTCTTGATGATAGCTTAGCAGCTGTTAGGAACAAGCTATCTCATCACTTGGAAATAAACCCAAGCCCTCGGCGATCTGTCTGATTAAGTCTTTGCTCAAGTGGTGCTGATGAGCCTTGCTTATTGGGGCTTTGCTTCAGCTGGGTTGCCTTCCTATGCAGTGTCATTGTCTGGGGACTTGTTTGCCATATACTACAGGCCCAGGGAGGAGCTTTCAAGGCAAGCAATTAAATACAGGAAGTTATATATATATAGTGCATCTAGTCAAGGCTATGGTCTTCCCAGTTGCAATGTACGGCTGTGAAAGTTGGACCATAAGGAAGGCCGAGCGTCAAAGAATTGAGGCTTTTGAACTCTGGTGCTGGAGAAGACTCTTGTGAGTCCCTTGGACTGCAAGGCGAACAAACCGGTCAGTCCTAGAGGAGATCAGCCCTGACTGCTCCTTCGAAGGCCAGATCCTGAAGATGAAACTCAAATACTTTGGCCACCTCATGAGAAGGAAGGACTCCCTGGAGAAGAGCCTAATGCTGGGAGCGATAGAGGGCAAAAGAAGAAGGGGACGACAGAGAATGAGGTGGCTGGATGGAGTCACTGAAGCAGTCAGTGCAAACTTAAATGGACTCCGGGGAATGGTAGAGGACAGGAAGGCCTGGAGGATCATTGTCCATGACTTCGCACCTAACAACATGTAGATGTAGATGTAGATACACACACACACACACAAAATATGCAGTTAATATCAATGTCTGATCAACAAATACAACAGTATAAACAAAGGTATGGGAACAAATCAGATCCCAGTGAATACTTAACTTAAAAAGATTAAAAATATTAACTCTCTGAAGGGGTAAGTAATCAAAGGATTGGTATCTGGTAATATTTATTTATTTATTTATTTATTTATTTATTTATCTATCTATCTATTTATTTATTTATTTATTTGATTTTTATACTGCCCTCCCATACGGCTCAGGGCGGTATAGACAGACTAACATATCTGTGCCAGTGTCAAAATTTTGTCCCAATAGGAATGTAGTCATGAATTTAGCCCTTTATATTCTAAATAAAGAGGGCAATCTAAAACATCCTGAGAAAAGTCAAAAGGCTAAAAGAACACGGGATGAATGACCAGGAAGTAAGGCCGCTGGCATGGTTTGAAAACACAAATGGGCAAAAGCCTTTTGGAAATTTTGTGATGAGAGGGTAACCAAACTATCAGATCTGAAAGGAACTTTTCAAAACAGCTTGAACAAGGTGGGGGGAATTAGATTGTGTAATTGTGTGTCTACCAAATAAGCTACAATTTTAAAGACCCCGCCTAGTAAAATGGGTCCTCCTGAATGAGCTCCCAATAAATCGTCTGCCTGCTGCTGTTTATACTCTTAGCGGTAGTGAAATTAAAGAAAGCAGAAATTGGATATTAAGTTTGACTCCCTGCCACAGAAACGGAGTTTTCATTACAACCAAACGTTTGTCAGCATCGCAAAGCACTGATAAAACATCTGTTAATCCACCACATCTTTGAACTACAGGGCCCGTAGGGTGAACAAGATGAATGGGGTTAATTAGCTTTCCAAAAAGTGAGTAAGTAGAGAAAGAAATAAAACCAAAACACACATCTGAGAACAGTGTTGTTGGGCTGGCCCTTCCCTTCCCAGGGCATTTCATAAAGAAAATGATGACTACTGGGGAAAAAAGGCAAAAAGCAGGAGATGGGAAGATGCAGCAGCTGGAGAAGTGACCAGATTAAAGCTTATTGGCCGTATGGGCAAAGAGGCATTGGGTGCTGGGCAATGGCTCCCTAGGTCATGCTCTCTCAATGTTCTTACCCTTGAGAAACCCCTGGAACTTTCCTCAGGCTTTGAGAAACCCCAGAAGTGGCACAACAGTGCAGAATATGGTTGGGAAGCAGAGCTGTGGACATGCCCACCTGGGGTTCCTCCCCTTACCCTCCGGGCCCATCATTGGCCATATTGGGAGGGGCGTCGGATAGACATTACATATGGTCAGGACACCCCATAAATGTTTGACAAAGTTTAAAATACATTTAAAAACATAAAAATATATCAGAATGATTTAACTCCCACCCATTTTGGAAACCCGTCCAGGACCGTCAAGAAACCCCAGGGCTTCGCAAGCCCTTGGTTGAGAAAGGCTGCCCTAGGTGCTACGCAACACTCCCCTTTAGCCTAGCTACTGTCCGGAAGGCAGGGGGATGTGGTTGGGGCTCAATAGCTCTTGGTCCAATTCAGTGTAGGGAATACATAAATACGGTGCTAAAAATGATATTCTTGTCACGTTCTTCTGCTAAATCATAAAAAAGGGACTTACGAAGGTGAATCTGATAAGAAAACAAACAAGCCAAGCCTGGGAACAGAATGGGAAAAGGCATATTGGCTACAGGGATTGGGGGATGGGACATCTGTCTTTTGGAGAGACATGAAGTTGCCAGCTTCCAGGTGGTAGGTAGAGTTCTCCTGAGATTACAACTGTTCTCCCAAAAATGATGGCTTTGGAAGAGGGACTCTAGGGCACTATACCCCACTGAAGTCCCTCCCCTCCTCTCTTCAGGCTTCATCGTCCAATCTCCAACAGGTCTTTCTCAACCCGGAGCTAGCAACCCTAGAAAGGCACCAAAATGTTAGCTTCTACCATAGAGCTTTATGTTCCCTGTAAACTGCTCTGAGCTGCAAGGGAGGGTGGTCTATAAATCTAAATCAACAAATATAAATAATAACAAGTAAAGAAAAGCCTTCATAGTGCCCACACAGTGGTTCTATGTGCTTTCCTGAAGCACATGGTGGGCTCCCAAGGAAGTACTTGTGAGTGCCTTGGCAGGGTTGGAGGACAGCACTGAAGAATACCGCATAATATCCCAGTGCTACGTAGCCCCTGAGATTTGGCGATCTGATCACGTCACTTGGAGCACATGACATCAACTTTGAGCGAGAGGACATCAGGGCAATCTCAAGGAAGTATTTCCCAAGGGATGCCAGGAACAGTTGACAAGACAAGCATTTCTCTATTCTTACAATAATTTCTGCACACCCATTTGAGTCGCAACAGCTCGGCTTTTCCACGCCGTTGAAGTTGGGCCTCGCCGTCTCGACAAAAGGGATTATAGTTCCTAGCGATAGTCGCAAGCAACGCACACTATCCCTGTGGTTTTTCCCCCTCAAGGAGCTGCTGACACATGCAAGCATCTTCTCCGAATCCAGCGAATATCTGCAGGCAGCTTGCCTCCGCAAAATTATCCATGGCAGGAATAATTACAGCAACCAATGCTTTGAGTTGTGTGAGAGAGAGAGAGAGAGGAGAGAAAGAGAGAGATCCAACATGAAAGAAGCTCAACCAGTACTGGCGACACCCTTTGCCAAGTGTATAAATAGAGACCTGAAGGAAAGGAGTCCAGCAGTCTTGCTTTACACCCAGCTGTAGCTTCTGCTTCTTCCTTGGAATTCCTGCATCACTGTCGCGATGAGCGCGGGGACAAGGCACACCGTCGTCACGACTGGAAGGAACAGCAGCGGAAGTGGCAACCTCGGCGGTGGAAGATCCGGGGCTTCCACAGCCTCCTCCGGACGGCTCAGCTCGGCGGGGATGAGTGGCGGGAGAGCCGACTTTGCTGTCCGGAGCCACGTTGGGGGAGGCTCCACTTGTGCCCATGGAGCAGGACGAAGCCATTTTTCAAGTGGCAGCTGCAGCGGTGGGGCGCATATCGGGGGAAGCGGTGGCTTTGGCACTGGCTCTGTTGGGAGTTCTGCTGCTAGGGGTGGCGTAGTAGGTGGTGGTCACGCCAACATGGTTGGCGGTGCTCATGCAGGTGTGGTGGGCGGTGCCCATGCCGGTATGGTGAGTGGCCATTGTGGCATGGCTGGGGCTATCCCTGCTGGCATGGTGGGTGGCATGGGCTCTGTAATGGGCAGTGGCCATGGGGGCATGGTGGGCCCTCCTTGTGGATTTGCCGGTGGTGTGGTTGCCGGCCCTGCGGTTGTTGGTGGCATGGGTGGCATGGGTGGTGACCCGATGGCTTGTGGTGCCATGTTCCCTACGCTTGACGGAAAGATGACCATGCAGAACCTCAATGACCGCCTGGCCAGTTACCTGGATAAGGTCCGTTGCCTAGAGGAGGAAAATGCCATGCTCGAGAGCCGGATCAGGGAATTCTATGTCAAACAAGGACCCCTCTCTGAACCAAAGGATTACAGCCATTATCACCAACAGATTGAAGATATTAAGAACCAGGTAGGGCATGAAAACCCAGCCATTTTAGTCATTCTCAGGGGTCCTGCTCTTTTCTGCAATGAGACAACCTGGATTGAACTCAGAGCAGCATCACTGTGCAGGTGCCCCATGGAAACGGTGTGACGCTAGCGCATGATCATTCATCATAGAAAGTGTGGAAATGTCTGTAAAACCTCCCTTTGTTATGCAGGCTGTTTCTAGGGGTAGAAATGCTCCTTCTCCCCCCACCCCCAATTTGATAGTTTCATATTTTATTGAGCTATATTTTTACAAAAATGTAAAATTAGCCATTTTTTAAAAACAGAAACAAAAGTTCTCAGTTAGCGTCTCAGCCTTTTGGCTAAGATCAAGTGTCGTATCAGTTAGCTAAGAATTTAAGCTGGGAACAAAATTATTCTTTTGGACAGTTACGGTCTTTGATTTTCAGAATTTAAGAATGCGAGCTTTAGGATAACGAAATCTGAGTGTGGCAGCGCCTTTAAGACCGACAAAATGTTATTCAAGGTGTCAACTTTTGTGTCCATACACACTTTTTCAGACATGCCTATAAGTGTACAGAGACAGGGAAAGGTTTGGGAAAGGGCGGTATTATTCTGATATACACTAATAGCTCCTTTCAAAAACTATATATCTGGAATGCTATATTTAGTTTTAGAACCATTTTGGGGGTTTGTTTGCCTTTCGGTTTATGTTAAGTATCTGTACCCTGTTTTTCTCTGCAATGGAGACTCAAAGCAGCTTACAAATTGCACAAACGCAAGATGAGTTTGAGCGAGGAAGGCAGGTTGCCAACCTCCAGGTGGCTGGAAACCTTTTGGGATTACACAGCTGATCTCCAGGCCACAGAAACCGGTTCCGCTGGAGAAAATGGCCACTTTGGAAGTTGGATTCTATGGTATTATATCCCATTGAAGTCCTGCCCCTCCCCAAGCCCTGCCCTTTTCAGACTCCACCCCCCAAATCTCCAAATATTTCCCAACCCAGAGCTGGCAGCTCTTAACTATTCTCCAGTATCCTAGGTAGAGTCTGCACACAATAATAATGCACTTTCAATGCACTTTAGAAGTAGATTTTCCTGTTCCGCATAGGAAAATCCAGCTGCCAAAGCACCTTGAAAGGGCATTATCCTATATGTGCAGACTCTGCCCTAGTATCCACCCCAGCATCCTGGCTCTTTCGGGACTAGGAGCTGGGGGATAAGAGCCTCTTGACCTTCTTGCCTGTAGGCTTGTGCCTCTGGCTGTGCTTAGGCTAAAAACTTGTGAGATGAAAGATTCTGGTGGGTCACTGTGTTGGTCTGGAGCAGCAGAACAAAGTTTTGAGTCCAGTGGCAGCTTTAAGACCAGTGAAGTTTTATTCAAGACCAACACAGTTATTTATTCCTGCATGTGCACAAACACTTATAACTTGAACAGAACTATATTGGTCTTAAAGCTGCCACTGGACTGGAACTTTCTTCTTTAGACAGCAATAGAAGCTCAGTCCAGATCTCACTTGGCTGGCAGAAATATTCTTAGCCTCCTTTTCCCTGCTAGAAGAGCTCAAATACCTGCAAACAAGAAAGTGACGGAAGCCCAATCCAGATCCTAATAACACTTAGGATTCATGAGCATTTCAGCCTTTCCCCATATGCTAGTGGCTGGTTTATATTGTCGACTGTGCAACATTAGCACTGCAGTTACAAAGATAATTTTTTCGCCTGGAGCAAACAACCGCACCATGGTTTCTTTTTCATTTGCTTCAAACTATGAAACTGTTTGAGATGCAGTTGGGCAGAAACTGGCACTGAAGGTGTTAAAAACAAGCCATATTGATTCCCACAAGGAACTGTGATGGCTTGTTCTCCTGAAGTTCAGTTGTTCAGTGATGTCCAATTGTTACAATCCCTGCACCTTGACTACGCACTGGAATCTAGTGGGTGTTTGACTGGCTAGGAATTGATGTTAGACCAACAGTCCCCTGGAAAATCTTCATCCCAGGCTTTGCACGAAACAGGAAGACAGAGGAGGACCATAACTGGTATCTTCTCATTCTGTCTCTTCCCAGCTCATCTGCACAAGTGTGGAAAACAACAAGCTCCTTCTGTGCATTGACAACAGCAAGCTGACTGCTGATGACTTCCGAACCAAGTGAGTATTTCCCCAGTGAGCCAAGGGGAAGGAGAGAGCACTCTCTTGGCTGAAGGACCGTTTACGCACTGGGAACTTCACTGCCCCAGCTCCCATGCAGGAGCAAAAATCGGGGGCAGATGAGGCGCACCAGCCTGCAGCCTGGCATGAAAGCTCCAGTGCGTAAACCAGGGGTAGTCAAACTGCGGCCCTCCAGATGTCCATGGACTACAATTCCCAGGAGCCCCCTGCCAGCGAATGCTGGCAGGGGGCTCCTGGGAATTGTAGTCCATGGACATCTGGAGGGCCGCAGTTTGACTACCCCTGGCGTAAACGGTCAAGGACTAGCTTGGTAGATTGAAAGCAGAAGAGTGGCTCATTCCAGCCTCAACATGTGGAAGTTGTCTTGTGCTGATAACCATATAGGGGTGCAGGGGAGGGTAGTGCCTGTGTATGATAGGATGTAACAGCAGCTGGGGCTGCCACAACCACCATGGGGGTCGGATCAAGATTCCATCTGCCTCCCCTCATATGATCATCAGAGAAAGGGGCATATCCCCCATAATATGGGAGTGCTGGTCTTAAAAGCCTACAAAAACCATGAAATATTGGTTGGGTGCAACAACAGCGGCTGTTTCTGGAGGAAGGATCCAGGTTGTCCCCCGGCAACGGGCTCTTACACTGCGCTCCTTGTGGCTTAGGTACGAAACGGAGTGCTGCCTCCGTCAGAACGTGGAGGCCGATATCAATGGCTTACATCAAATCCTGGATCAACTGACAGCCTGCAGGTCTGACCTGGAGATACAATGTGAGAACCTGCAGGATGAACTGTGTAGCTTGAAGAAGAACCATGAAGAGGTGAGGAACGTTGTCTCCTCAGTTTATGAGGTCTAACTGGAACACGTGGCATAACTTTTTCCTGATTCCAGGAGCTTAATGTTTTAGAATTATATTTTCTGCTGCTGAAAGATGCTCTTCATGTTAGAATCCACAGATGTGTTGTAGCTGTCAGTTCTGTCGAAGGTTAGAGGCTCAAAAAGCATCACACCTCTCCAGGAATCACCAGAAACTCTATGGTTTTACTAGCAAAATGACTTTCCTTTCCACTGGCCTCCTGGAGACACTGCTTCCACTGATTCCTCTCATAATGTTCAGGAATTTCAGATGCCCAGACCAAGACCGGGGAGATAAAATGTCCCAGGAACTAGCCAAGCTGAGCAAATCCCACAGCACTAGAAATTGGTTCTGCAAGAGCCACTCCATTAAGGTCTGCCCAGTGATAAAGTGCCAAAGATGAACACTGGCTTACCCTCTACACCTTCCCACAAATGGTCAATGGGCTTGAGAGGTAATGGGTGAGCTGACACCAGTCACTGTTGCTGCAGAAGGGTCAAAGCCATATGCTGGCCTTGGTTATGCTTGCTCCTGGTCATCCCTGGCCCAACGGGAGTTTCCCCTGTAAGTTAAACGGGCAGTTCACCCCTGTGCCTGGTTTAGGATGGGAGATGATTAATGCAAGGGGTGAAGGAGACACCGTCATGGTGGTGGCTATTTCAACTGACTAATGACCCTCCTGCAGGAAGTAACCAGTCTGAAGAGCCAGTCGACTGGCGATGTTAACGTGGAAGTCAATGCCTGTCCTGGTCCGGATCTGAGGAAGATCCTGGAAGAGATGAGATGCAAGTACGAATCAATGATCGAATGCAACCGTAAAGAAGTCGAAGCCTGGTATGGATCCAAGGTAAGATTAACCTCGTTCCGAATTCATAACATGAGGTCGTGCTTATTTATTCATTTTTTAGGCTTATAGGCTGCCCCTCTCCAAGCAGTCTCGGGGCAGCTCACAACGATATGACCGTGAAGAACTCATAAAAAGAATAAATGACTAAGTCTTAAAAATTCTTCAATCTAAAATTTTTAACTAAACAGTCAAGATCATACCCACTCATATCTTCCCCTGTCGTGCCCGGGAACCAAGTGGATGGTATAACCAGTTGTCAACCAGGAGCAAGGTAGGGGGAGTAGGAGTCTGGCTGGAAGGCCCATTCAGATGATAATGGTGGTCCTTGGCCTCAACCAAATGCCTGGTGGAAGGGCACTGGAGAATGTAACGAACGTAGCTACAATTTGGGACATGGCCCTTGCTGGGCGGGGAGAGGGGGCTGTAGTTCAGCAGTCTGCTTGCAGGTCTCAGCTTCAAATCCCCAGCATATACAGAGGACTAGATAGTAGACCTCGGTTTGAATATCTGGAGAACTGCTGCCAAATATGGTAGCCAATACCAGGCTTGATAGGCTCTAGTTCAGTAGAAATCTGTTAATGAGGCCTTGGTTGTAGAGCATTTGCTCTTCATGAAGAATGTCCAGGGTTCAGACCCCACCATCTCCAGTTCATCAGCATCAGGCAGCGGATGACGGGAAAGATCTCTCTTTGAGACACCGGAGAACTGTCACTGGAAAGAGTGACAGAGGAGACAGTGCATGACTCGATAAACCAGGATTCTGGCAACTTGATGCGCTTGTGAGAGATGTAACAGGCATTTGTGTTTTGCAATTCTGCTCATGGCAGATCGAGGAGGTGAACCGTGATGTCTGCACCAGCAGTCAGGAGATTGAAGAGAGCAACAATAAGGTCACTGAACTGAGACGCCAACTGCAAGCCCTGGAGATTGACTACGATGCCCAATGCAGCCTGGTAAGACGGATCAGAAGAAGTAAATGGTTGGGTTTAATGGAGCGAAAAGTGATAGCGGGCAGGGACAAGATCCATGGAATGTGCCCCATTTCCTGTGCAGGGATAATCACACAGTGTCTCTTCTCCAAATTGTCTGATGGGGGTTATTGGTTAGTAGAAGGTGCTCACATCATATTCCCTATGCTAGCTTTCAAATCATTGAAGGATATCTAACAGACGTTACCTCCAGAGACAAAACTAAGACCATCTAACAGATCCTCCCCCCTGGCCTTGTGGTCTGCCTGCGAGACATTCACAACTCACTTTGGGATCCTGACCCACAGCTCAAGAGCTGCTAGAATAGATCTTTCCTCCTAGCATCTTCTCCAGGACCCTTGTGCCTATTCCCGCCATCTTTGCATGCCAAGCGGGAGGTGACTGCTCTAACCGTGTTTCTGTCGGGCATTGCAGAGGGATACCCTGGAAGCCTCCCTGGGTGAAACGGAGCATCGCTACAACAGCCACTTGGCTGAGCTGCAGGAACGCATCTCCGTCCTGGAGCAGCAGCTAGCGGAGCTCCGGGCCGAAATGGAGTGCCAGAACCAGGAATACACGGAGCTCCTGGATGTCAAAAGTCGGCTGGAGCAAGAAATCGCCACCTACCGCTGCCTGTTGGAAGGCGGGCAGCACGACATTGTGTAGGTAGCATGCAGGGAGCGGGACTTCCATATAGAATCATAGAATCATAGAGTTGGAAGGGGCCATACAGGCCATCTAGTCCAGCCCCCTGCTCAATGCAGGATCATAGAATCATAGAACCATAGAGTTGGAAGGGGCCATACAGGCCATCTAGTTCAACCCCTTGCTCAACGCAGGATCAGCCCTAAGCATCCTAAAGCATCCAAGAAAAGTGTGTATTCAACCTTTGCTTGAAGACTGCCAGTGAGGGGGAGCTCACCACCTCCTTAGGCAGCCTATTCCACTGCTGAACTACTCTGACTGTGAAATTTTTTTTCCTGACATCTAGCCTATATCGTTGTACTTGAAGTTTAAACCCATTACTGCGCATCCTCTCCTCTGCAGCCAATGGAAACAGCCTCCTGCCCTCCTCCAAGTGACAACCTTTCAAATACTTAAAGAGGGCTATCATGTCCCCTCTCAACCTCCTTTTCTCCAGGCTGAACATTCCCAAGTCCCTCAACCTGCCTTCATAGGGCTTGGTCCCTTGGCCCCAGATCATCCTCGTCGCTCTCCTCTGTACAAGTGTCCCCGACCTTTTTGAGCCTGCAGGCATCTTCGGAATTCTGACACAGTCATGATTTTAAAAACTCCAATGAGGACTGTCAATAAATAAAAACGGTATCAGCCAAAAGCAGTCTTAAATAAAAGCAGCCTTCCGCTGCCTTCTGAAGATCAGCACTGAGGAGGCCAGACACCCCTTCCTGAGGAGGTTGCTCCAGGATTGTGGGGCTACCTCCAAAAAGGCACTCTCTCATGTACTCATGATCTAAATTCCCAGGCAAGGACATATGGGAAAAGTCCGTCCTTCAGACAACCTGGGCTCATTCCACCAGTGTAGAATAATGCACTTTCCTGTTCAGAAAAGGAAAATCTACTTCTAAAGTCCACTGAAAGTGCATTAGCCATTGAGTGCAGAATGGGCCCTGGGCCCAGGCCCTGTAGGGCTTTAAAGGACAAAACCAACACCTTGTACAGGACTTGGGAATGGATCAGTAGCCAATGTAATTGCTGTACTATCTCAGTCATAAGAGCCTCTTGTGGGGCAGAGTGGTAAGGCAGCAGACATGTAGTCTGAAAGCTCTGCCCATGAGGCTGGGAGTTCAATCCCAGCAGCCGGCTCCAGGTTGACTCAGCCTTCCATCCTTCCGAGGTCGGTAAAATGAGTACCCAGCTTGCTGCTGGGGGGTAAACGGTAATGACTGGGGAAGGCACTGGCAAACCACCCCATACTGAGTCTGCCATGATAATGCTAGAGGGTGTCACCCCAAGGGTCAGACATGACTCGGTGCTTGCACAGGGGATACCTTTACCTTTACCTTATCTCAGTCATATGCTACCAGTAGCTTGCCCCAACTAGTATCCTGCACTTCCTGCAGCTACCAAACGCTCTTCAAGAGTAGTCCCAGGTCAAATGCATTGCAGTAATACAGTCTAGATGTAACTAAGTTATGGAGCATTGTGGCTAGGTCTGATTGAGCCATGAATGGGCACACCAGCCAAAGCTGAGCAAACACACTCTGAGCCACAGTAGCCACCTGGCTTTCTAGGGTGACCGCTGTGTCAAGCAGCATCCCCAAGTTGTGAACTTGGCTTTTCAAGGGATTTGAGACCTCATGGATCACAACTCTTCCTTTTTCTTACAGAGGAGGAGGAGGAGGAAGCGGAGGTGGAGCAGGATCTACTAGAGCCAGTGGTGGGTCGAGTGGAAGATCTGGAGAAGCTCGGACATCTCACACTTATGTGACACATTCTGCGGGGCATTCATACCACGCAGGCCATGGACACCACTAGGCCTCAAGGAAGCAGTGCATGAGGTGAGGACTGCCTTTTCTTCCAGCCCACGATTCTAGACCAGGGGTGGTCAAACTGCGGCCCTCCAGATGTCCCTGGACTACAATTCCCATGAGCCTTATTTCAGCTTAAGCAGAGATGCGTGTTGCTCACTGATATTTACATCACAAACAACAGGCAGCTGCCTAACGGACACTCAAGGCACCCCATCATAAACAGCATGCTACACAGGGGAAGTGTTCCATTTTTGCCGGTACACTGCAATGCTCTTTTAAGTACCCAGAGAAGGTTTAAGAAGTGCAATGCTAAAGGTGCACAAGCATGAGGATGCATTGACTGCTGCCCCTCCACATAGAACTGCCTTTTCTGTGTTATAACTAATAATGCCAGAAGGTTTTTATAGCTTTCAGTCGCTGGCACATGCTGATGCTAAAAGGATCTGTGTTCAATGTTATTCACGTGATGTTAATGTCAGGTAGGATGTAGAAGAGGAGTGACAGCTTCTTTGGGGTTGTACTCTGATATAAGCACAACCTGAAAGCTCATGCAGCTGTACGGAGGCTAGTTTGGGGCCTGGAATATTCAAAAGAGGATCAGGAAAAGGTCTAGGTGAGAGAGGATGGGTTAGCATTGCAACGGGAAAAGAGAACTGGCCTATGCAAAGACGAGAAACAGGAAGTCAGTAAGGGGTAGAGGGAGGATATAATATAATTTGGCATGGCTTGCTGGTAGGTTTTGGTAGAAGTTTACTGTACAAATATTTTGTGACCATGGGGTTGGCTCCATCCAGTGTTTTCACTCAGTCTTGGTTGTCTCCCAAGTACAGCCTCTGTCTCAGTCGAATTCTGTTCATGAAGGTCCCATGATCTTTAGCAAAGCTGTTTTGGGTGGACCAGAAGGGAAGCTGGTTGGATCCAACTTATGGATTTTTATAGTTCCGGTTTACTTAAATACTCATGAGCTGTACTGCCAAGTAACCATAGTAACTAAATGTTGTCCTTTTTTAACTCCTTCCAAAGGAACTGGTGGAGAATAGACAGTTCTAAGACACGTGAACACCTCCCAGTGAAGGACTCACTTCACAGATGTGATCCCTTCCCCCAGATGAGCATCCCTAGCATTTCCTCCAAGCTGCTGCTGCTGGTATGTCCTATCCATAGTTTCTGCAAAGCTGATCAGAGGGCACACCGATACCTCCTGTGCTACTTTCCATTATTCTGCATAAAGTCTTTCCAAAAACTGTTTCTTCCCCGGAAGCATCAGCACCGTGGTTAGTTCTTCGTTGGCCACTGAAAACTAAACGAGAAGTCTCAAATAAATCTCCGCTTTTCTCTTGATACCAAAAGATGCCTGTGTGTGCAAAATATTTCTTAACAAATGAGCGAAAGAACATATTAGCCAAGTCACAAATTGGAAATGTGTGTTCAGGAGGGGAGCCATGTTACTCTGAAGTAACAGAACAGTGGCTGATTCCGGCGGCACCTTTAAGACCAACAAAATTAAATTCTGGGTCTTCCATGTGCCTGCACACTTCTTCGGATACATGGTGGGTAATGTGTCATATTGTTCCCATAGGCTCACATTCAACACTTGGACTAATTTTAATCTTCCTTCAAAGGGTACAGAATCTGGTCTGCATACACGTATGCATGTGTACACGACTAAACCCCAAAATATGCATTTATGCAAATTAAAGGTGCCTATAAGATTTCCCCAACAGGGCAAATGACAGGTGGGGTGGTGGTGACTTTTTCTAGTGTGAAAACAGGGGAAGAATGGTTCAAGTTTCCATCTACCCCCCCCCCCCATTTTCCTTCTTGATAATGTAACCCCATGAGCTACACTTACAAAACACACACACCAGAACATAATTTAAAATATTAATGGGAGAAATCCTCATATGTACCCGAGTCTTAAAGCTATGTCTCCTATCCTACTCCAAGTTTTCTGTTCCATTTTACACAATGACTTTTACACAATCCCCACTTCTTCAAGCGGCAGTCAGTTATTGTGGCAGTACTTGCTGGGCTCATTCCCCTTGAAAAAGAGAGGGATGGCATGTTAGGGCATTTATCAAATAGCTGTTTTAATTACAAATACAACCCAGGTGGAGACACATCCACATAGTAGGAGGAAGTCAGAGAGAGAGAGAGAGAGAGAGAGAGACAGACAGACAGACAGACAGACAGGCAGATCTTGAATTCCAATTCTTCAACTTCATTCATCTCCCACCAGCCTGCTACATGCAGACACCTTGTGAGGAACGTCAGGCCGAGAGAGTACTGAGAGAACTGTGACTGACCCTAGGTCACCCAGCTGGCTGCATGTAGAAGAGTAGGGAATCAAACCCAGTTCTCCAGATTAGAGGCTGATGCTCTTAACCACCTATCCTTCCAAAATTGGTCCTTTGCAGCAGGCTGCTGCAACTTCTTATATTCCAGTCCTATGTTCATATTAAGGACCGCACCGGCCTCCTCCTTTTCTGTTCTTAAATTCTATCACAGGAGGGTGAGGCTCCTGTGCCTCTTAAGACTTGGGGGTACGGTGGCTGCGGTACCGGTATTTCCAATTCATTAATACGTCTGACACTCTAGAGAGATTAAAATCCACCACAGAACGAACTGCAGGGGGCTGCCTGCAAACTTGGATCTTGCCATTCCAGTTCTGTGCCTTCCGGAGCAATTGGCTTCATCACAATGAGCTATGAGCTGCCAACCATTAGGCTAATGTCTCCATTGGACGCTGTTGCCAAACACACGTGTAACCTGGAGATGTGGGTGCTGCTGATCTTGGCTGATTGCCATAAAACTGCATGAATGGTGAGACAAAGATACCATCTAGCCAAGACCTGATGTACCTTCGGCTGAGGAAAGAGCTTGCATCTCATGCACGGGAACGGAAGATTCTGCTGAGCCCATCCAAATGTGCACCAAGGATCAATTACGCACACCACACATGTTGCACAATACATTCCAGGGGTGACAGTGGTAAATTTCACAGACTTTTGAGTCCAACACTCCAGAAGCGCCAGACATACAGAGGAGAAAAGGGCAGGCATCTTCAGCTATTCCCAGCCTTTGGGATTCTGACTCTGGATGGTGGGCACAGCCACAAAATGGCTGCCACAAGAGGCGGAGTCAGCCACAACATTGCCGCGAGTGAGATGATCACAGAATTCTAATAGCAATGCTTCAACAGATTCAAAAATATTTTCTTGCCCGTGCCCTGCTTGTCTTCAGTCATGCTGTGAAGGACGCCGTGCTGGGGTGGCAGCCGCTCCCAAAGTAAGTCCTGAAAATTCTGCACTGCCAATCAGATCTCCGGTGGCCAATCAGTAGCCTTGTTGGGCAAACCCCATGTGGCCTTGCCCACTTGACAGGCAGAAGAAAAGGTTTCTGGGAGACCCATGGAGCCTACGGGTACCACAACGGAGAAGGCTGGGTTTGAAAGACGAGGGGAAGGGGTGGAAGGAGAAATGTATGCCTGGGTTAAATGACAGCTTACCCCTTGGGCTTGTGTACAGATCATCCTTTACCGCTGATTATTACTACACCACAGATGTGGCTACTATGTAGATCTTGAGGTGACAACTTTCTAGCACAGGTTCAAACCACTAGGGAACGGAGGACTTTTAGTTAGAATCTTTATCTTGTCTCCAATGAAAAATAAGAAGAGCCAAATAGATCAGACCAAAGGTGCGGCTAGGTCAGCATCTTCACTGGCTTAGCAGATGTTCACATGATCTACCCTTGGTATCTGCTTGCCCATTTCATATGAATCCCGTTCAGCTTGTGGAGCCTGAGGAGGCGAACAAGGTCCTTGGAGGGGTAATGGGTGAGCTGACACCCTTTGACACCCTTGCACTTCCTGGCAGATCAACGCTACCAGAGAGGGGCTGGCTGAGTGGGTAAGGGGAGTTGTAATCGCTTACTGGAAGGCAGAGGTTGATCTACCAGTGCTCATGCTGAATATCTGCACAAAGCCGCTAGGAAAGGTCATCAGGTGGTCTGGGCTGTGATGTCACCAATAAGAGGATGACACCCAGCTCTGCCTTTCGTTCCCAAGGATCCTGTTCATGTTCTGAACTGGTGCTTGGAGTCTGTAACGGGCTGGCTGAAGGTGGACAATCTGAATCCTAATTCCTGGCAAGCCAAAAGTGCTTGGGGTTAGTAGAAAGGCAGAGGAGAGGGACCCACTGAACTCAGCTGTGGACATGCAAGCACAGTGATACATTTTTTAAGACTCTGAACACAGTGACATTCCATTGTTAATGTCAGGTGTTCTGAGAACTACAGTTCCTAGCAGGCTCCGAGAGGAGAAAGTAGGATAAAGACGGAGGTGAACTGGGTAGCCCTTGCTAATCTGTAGCTATGGCTTTGTTGGGTGAAGTTTTAATTTTGTATGGTTTACCACAAGCCATGGGGAAAGGCAAGCATAAGGTTTAAATAAATCATGAATTATATTCATAATTATATTATGAATTATAATGAATAACAAAGCTGTTTTCAGAGTCCCTTGGTTAGTGAAAAGCGGGTATAGAAACCAACTCTTAGGAGGAGGAGGAGGAGGAGGAGATGAGGAGGAGGAGGAGCATTCTTGCCAATGACAGTTGGTTTTCTTGTCCTCACAGCTATGAACAATGCATGCACCTTCTCTAGGTTCTTTTTCTTGGCCATGTAGGATCATGGAAACTGGCTTTTACATACATTGGTTGGATCCTCTGATGTCACTTCCCATACTCTTCTCTCTGGCCACTGCAGAGGTTGTCCTCTGCTGCATGTGGTGCCCAGTGAGGATCAGGACCAGGCAGATGTCAAGGAGGTGATGCATGATTTCCCCAACTTGAAAAAGTCTGGGGAGAAGGGCATTATTTGAGAAACTCACACGCTCCCTGGGATACTTGAGGGTTTCCCCCACAGGTCCAAAAGCCACAGACTATTATAACTATTTGGTTGCATGGCTGTCTCTGTTCACACTCTGTGTGTGTTCTTAATTTAGCAGCATGTCATATATTCCTTGTTTACTTGCTCTGGAGCCATTTGCTTTGCAAATGCCTTGGGACTTTCCCCTTGCTCTTGTGGCATTGTGTGGTCTGAGTGGCACAGGTCTGTCTGTGGAGAGGTGGGGCCTAACTAAACATATTGTCCTCATCTGCTTCCTTGGTCGGCACAAAGCAGACAGGTATCACAGATTCCATGCTGGAAACTTAATTCCCAGGTGCACAGAGGCCAATGCAAACTGGGAGCACATTCTATTGGAAGAGGGTTCTCAAGCTCCCCCAACCCAGTATCACTTTCCCGGCCCAAAAAAGCCCCAGGAAGGGTGTTGTTTGCACCATTGTCAAAGGCAAGGGTAGTCAAACTGTGGCCCTCCAGATGTCCATGGACTACAATTCCCAAACGCTGGCAGGGGCTCCTGGGAATGGTAGTCCATGGACATCTGGAGGGCCGCAGTTTGACTACCCCTGGTCAAAAGGCTGGATCTGGAGACTCTGACCAGCTGGCTCAGAATGTGATTTCCAATATTCTGATTCCATCTAGCGTCGCCTACATTCCCACATGTGCTGGGGCCAAGACATTACCCGATCGTGGAAGGCTTGGACAAAAATGGAGAGTTAATTCTTACAAGGAGGTTGAGTCTCCCTTCTGGAGGTGAAAAAAAAAATTGATGATTCTATGCATTTATAGATTTACTGGTGTGGTGACATTTTTAGAAAGGAGTGGTTGATGTTTAAAGAAACTGCCCTGTTAACAAGATATCTGGAGGCAAAGAGCCTATGGGGTTTCTTTCCCCTTAGTTTGAAGGATAAGAACAAACTCATCCTACTGGAAGATGAGATTGCGCTCCTTTGGTGGTGACACCCTCGGCTAGAAAAGATATAAATTGGGACTGGCAAGGATGACAACCACGCAGTCTGTTTTTAGTGTATTTCGGCACTTGTTTTGGGCTGGTTGCGAATCGCCGTTGCTATGAATAGCAGCACTAAGTGTGCTACAGCAACTCTGGAGAGAAAGAATACCAGCGTTGGCTCCAACGTGAAGTCCAGGCTTCCTTCAGCCTCTTCCAGGCATGGCAAGAGAGGCAGTTTCTCCTGTCAAAGTCATGGTGGAAGTCCTTCTGCCTGTAGCCACGGCGTTCACCAAAGCAACCTTTCGTGTGCCAGTTTTAGCAGCGGGGTTGTCGGCAGGAGCCATGGAAGGCGGATGAGCACAGGAAGTTTCCTTGGCTATGGCAGCTACTCTCCACTGGGTTATGGCAATGGCCTCATTGAACTTGGTGGTGGTCTAGTTGGCAGCTTCGTTGGCGGGGTGGGTGGTGACCCTGGTACCTGCGGCGTTGTTTTCTCTTCCGTGGATGGGAAAACCATCATGCAAAACCTCAATGACCGCCTGGCCAGTTACATAGACAAAGTGCGGAGCCTGGAGGCTGAAAACTCTGCGCTGGAAACCAGAATCGAAGATTTCTTTGCCCAGCATGGGCCCATTGGTGTCCCAAAAGACTACAGCCATTATTATCGACAGATCGAGGAGCTTAAAAGCCAGGTAGGTTTTTGAATATTATTTGACTTCCATAGGCTACCTACTTTCCCTGGTCTTTAAATGGGACATCTTTTGAGAGTTCAGCATTTGAATGCTGCTGCAAGTTACGTTTGTTGGACAGCTTCTGTTTTTGTCCTATGCCATACTTCTTTCCTGGGCTTTTGAATAGTATCAGCTTAATTAATTAATCGATTATTTATATATTTATTCATATTTATATACCGCCCTCCCCGAAGGCTCAGAGCGGTTTACATATAACTGAAACTATACATGAAACCATACACATAAGAACATTCATTTTATTAATTGATAAACCGGGTCACAGTATAACATAAGAGTATAACAGTATAACATAAACAGTGGTAACTTGAAAAGGTACAGGAGTCTTAGTGGGTTTCTGGGGGGAGGGGGGGCAGGGTCCCTGCAGATGTTGGTTGGTTGGATGGCCTCAGTCAAATACCTGGTGGAAGAGCTCCCTTTTGCAGGTCCTGCAGAACTGTTTTAGTTCCATCAGGGCCCTGATCTCCTCAGGGGGCTCGTTCCACCAGGTGGGGGCCAGGACAGAGAAGGCTGTGGCCCTGGTCAAGGCCAGGGACCATTAGCTGGTTAGTGGCAACGGAGCATAAAGCTCTTTTGGGGACATAGACAATTCATTGACAGGTGTCCCTTTTAACATTTCTACTCCTCCAGATTATTTGTGCATCTGTGGAGAATAACAAGATCCTACTCAAGATAGACAACAACCAGATGAATGTGGATGACATGAAACAGAAGTTAGTATCAAGCCCTCCTTACCAAATAACAAGTCCCTTTTTCTTTGACTCTTTAAGACACTCTTAAAGGAATATCTGTGGGAAGCTTGGCTTATTCATTCATTGAGATTGATTTGGATGCCACCTGTCCAGACCTACCAAACAAACAAACAAAAAAAATACAGAAAACACAAAGAATCCTGAACAGGGGATGAATACAGTACAATAACTGTAGTTAGTAAACTAATGACAAAAGATTATTCTTGCCTGTTTTTCCTGTTTCTAATCTATTTGTAGTCTTCACCAAAGCGCCGTCTGGTAACAACCGCTTTCAACAACCGCCTCAGTGGCAAAGACTCTCAAGATGTCTAATCGACCCTGGAGTGACTACTAACTTCTCAAAAATGGTATCATAACAAATACCTACAAACCATGAGTTATAATTATGCAGAATTCTGTTCCCATGGGGGGGGGGACCTTCTTTCAGGATGGCAAAAAGCCTAAGTAGAAGCCAAGGTCCTCCCAAACTCCAGGATCTACTAGACCTCTTGTGATGAAAATATTTTGAAAGCAGTTGTTATCGGATGGCACTTTGGTGAAGACGCCAAATAAATTAGGGGGGAAAAAAACATTTTTTGTGTCAGGTTACTAATTACATTTATTGCCCTTTATTCAGTCCCTGTTCAGGATTTTTTTGTGTTTTCTTACCTCTCCAGACCTGCCTGAAGCACCACAAAGCTAAAAGAATGGCACAAAAGTCAACAAGGCATTAAGAAAGAGGAAGCACCCACACCCTCCTGGCTCCACTCCCAAAGCCTCCAGATATTTCCCAATCCAGAGCTGGCAATCCTATGGGTTACATATAATTAAAACATACTATATAATATAAATATACTAAATATCCAGAAATATAAATACCTAAAATATGATACAATAAAATTCATAAATTTTAAAAAAAATTACGTTCTTATATTAGCACATATAGCGAACAAGGATTCCTAGGCCCCTGCTAAGACTTGGAGGGTAACTAGTTTTGAGCTTGTTAATGAAGCCTAATTCCACATTAGATTCTCTAACTCAGGGGTAGTCAAACTGCGGCCCTCCAGATGTCCATGGACTACAATTCCCAAATGCTGGCAGGGTCTCCTGGGAATTGTAGTCCACGGACATCTGGAGGGCCGCAGTTTGACTACCCCTGCTCTAACTGATTGAAATGAATGAGAATTCATTCATAGGTTTCAGGCTAATAACCTGCCCCCTCAGCAGGAGTCTAGGAGATACACAATATTCATTTAAACGAATAATTAAAACCCTGCCCGTTGTGCTTTTGTATGTGTTTCTATGTATCGATATTGGCTGTAGCTGCAAATTGTTGAAGCCCGATACTCCAGAAATAAGCACATTTAGTGCGGCCAACGGATGTACTGTCTTCAGATCCTTCCTTGTCAATTTAGGCTTGAGACCGAAAACGGCCTTCGTCAGAATGTGGAAGCCGACATTAATGGGTTACACCCTGTTTTGGACCAACTGACTTGCAGTACATCAGAACTGGAGGATAAATTTCTATCACTGCAAGAAGAAATTTGTAATCTCAAAAAGACCCATGAAGAGGTAACCTATCTTTTCATGAAAATATTCCTTCTCTTAAAAAGCAAACAAACAAAAACTCACAACGTAGGCATTATACTCAAAGGAGTTCTTCTTGCAGGAACTGAAGTCTTTGAAAAAACAGACCAGTGAGGTCAACGTCAAGGTCAGCTCCTGCCCTGGACCTGATCTGAAGAAGATCCTGGAGGACATGAGATGCAAATATGAATCCATGATCGACTTGAACCGCAAGGAGGTTGCAGAGTGGTATGAAAACAAGGTAAAGATGGCAGCCCCTTTTGGCAAAACCAAATAGATTGTGAGCCAACCTTCTTTTTCATGGTTAGCAGAAGAGGACGTAGGCAGTCAGAAGTAACATATGCAAATAGTCATGTCTCTTTAGGCTGCAGAATCTGGATTACTATTTTTTAAAGAGAAAAAACTTTGACCACCCTGGCAAACAATAACTAGGACATTATCATGAGCTCATTGTTTTCGTGTATTACTGCAATTCTATTCTTCTGCACAATTAATACATAAATATTTTTAAAGACCATAGGCAGATACCTTATTTGGCCAACGTTACTTCCATGCCACTATGGATGGCTTATATCTAGGGGATGTATGAGAATCAGCCAAATCGCAGGGTTGTGGACAGTGTTCCAAACTTTGTCTGCAGCCCTGCGATTTGGCTGAATCTCATGTATCCCAAGATCTTAGGGCCATTTCGCACGGGGATCTTTGTTGCAAATTGTTTGCGGAATGAAAAATCGCCATTTAAAATAGTGGAATTCGTCGTTTTGCACACCTGGCTTTGTAGTGGAATCAGTTGCGTTTTTTAGCGTTTCCCACAGGCTTCCGGTCTCGGCAGAAATCGCTAGAAAGGAAGCGCTATTGCCAGGCTCGTCCCGCCCCTGGCCGTCAAGCAGCCAATGGGCAGCCGTTAGCATGCTCCCAAACAGCCGCTTTCCCTTTAAGGAAGGTTTTTTAAAAAAAACAACAGACCCATAGCAACGAATCTGTGTAGATTCGTTGCTACGGAGAGACCCATCCAGCTGCCTATTGTGAGCTATCGTTTGATTGTATGATCGTTTGCACGCTGCCCCGAGTGATAAAAAAAAATTCCCCCCCCCCTTCTCACGGGCTCGATTTTCGGCTGAATTTATGTGTAAAAAATAAAGGGACTTTATTTCAGCAAACGGGCTTTTAAGTGGTTTGTGCTTAGTGACTAAAGGTGAAGGACTGAAGCCAGGGAAGCCTCTAAACAGAAAGAGGCTCGCCGGTGCGTTTATCCCCGCTCGCTCCGAGAAAAAAAAATGGCGATCGCTTCGCCGGAAGTTTGGAGGAGAGATCCAGGGGGAGGGACTTTGAAGAACCAGCTACAATGGTAACGCACAGGTCTTTAGCGCTAGTGTTGCAGATTGGTTGCAGGAGTGTATCGCTATCCGGAGGGTGAATCCAGTTTTCTGGATTCCCCTGAAAGCGCCACAACGAAGCGCTTATTGCTGATCGGTTTCAGGATTGTTGCAGATTGTTGACGACGTCGTGCGTTATGGCAAATTAGTAGCGTTTTCAATCGGCAACCATTGTGCTATTTTTAAGCCGTGGGAAATGCCCCTTAGTCTCTATGGGGCATTTCCCACGGCTTAAAAATAGCACAATGGTTGCTGATTGAAAACGCTACTAATTTGCCATAACGCACGACGTCGTAAACAATCTGCAACAATCCTGAAACCGACCCGCAAAAAGCGCTTCGTTGTAGCGCTTCTAGGGGAATCCAGAAAACTGGATTCACCCTCCGGATAGCGATACACTCCTGCAACCAATCTGCAACAGTAGCGCTAAAGACCTGTGCGTTACCATTGTTGCGGGTTCTTCAAAGTCCCTCCTCCCGAGCCTGTCCTCCAAACTTCCGGCGAACTGTTCGCCATTTTTTTTTTCTCCGAGCGAGCGGGGATCTACGAGGCAACGGGACAGCGACTGGCTTTCAAGCACGATCACTTTCGGAAATTCTGCCCGGACACCACAAGAGTTTTTCACAAGCACAGTGGCACACACCGTCACGTTCCCAAAATTTGCCCAAAGCTTAAAACCCCGTCTACCATCGGCCAGTCCTAGCGGAGTCAACGTACAGGGAGCATTTTAAAAAATTTTCCTCTGAGCGTGCCAACGAACATTCGCCGTTCGCAGTCTCCTGCTTAGCTTAGAGGGGTTCAATAGACATGATTCGTGGTGATTTCATGAGGGGCGGCTTATGTGTAGTGGGTCTTTGTGTGGTTCCCAGTGCGTGCTTGTGCTTGGGTGCGGACAACCCCTTCCATTGGCGGCTAGACCTCCGGCAAGCGGAGTTGCCGTCCCCCGTTCATTTTAAAAAATTTTCCTCTGAGCGTGCCAACGAACGGTCGCCGCTCGCAGTCTCCTGCTTAGCTTACAGGGGTTCAATAGACATGATTCGAGGTGATATCATGAGGGGCGGCTTATGTGTAGTGGGTCTTTGTGTGGTTCCCGGTGCGTGCTTGTGCTTGGGTGCGGACAACCCCTTCCATTGGCGGCTAGACCTCCGGCAAGCGGAGTCGCCGTCCCCCGTTCATTTTAAAAAACATTCCTCTGAGCGTGCCAACGAACGTACGCCAGTTACATGTCATGTTTGGTTGATTTATGCTGTGGCTGGTGAATATTATTGGGGAACTGCCGAGTACTGCCGCACTTGCTCTCGGTTGAACACCGGCATGCGTTTGTGTAATGGCGGACATTTTCCTAAAATGGCTCCCGCTGCATGTTCAAACTGCTCTTCTCGCGTGTAAACGAATACGCGCATGCGTTAAGTCAAACAACAAGGGCGCCAATCTGGCCATTAGGAGCAGATCCTGTTCCCGCGCGAGGAGTTTTGAACGTGACATGTGACCTGATGTGGCCAATGTGCGTGTCCCCTGCTGCCCTCCACCAATCAGGAGCCGGCTAGTCCCTTTGTCTTTGTGTGCGGGAAGGTATATGATCCGTTGCACCCTGCACCTCCCACCACCATTTTGCTCAGCTACTAGCAAAAGCAACATGGAATCGTCTTCTCAAGCCTCGTCCGTCCCTGCAACCGGCCGTGGCCCAACTTGGAGGGACGCGGAGATCAGGGACCTGATCGGGATTTTCTCGGAGGAGAAAATCCAGGACGCGTTCCAGTCCTCCCACAGGAATAGGGAGGTTTTTGAACAAGTGGCTATTAAGATGCGCGCCCTGGGCCACAACAGGACCGGCCTTGAATGCCGGTCGAAGACGAAGACAATGAGGGCAGAGTACATGAGAGCCGTGAACCATAACAAGGGTTCCGGCAACGAAAAGGTGACCTGCCCCTACTTCGAGGAGCAGCGCCAGCTGTACGGGGACGGGGAAGGATCCGGCAGGCCGAAGCGCGTCGGCCGGAGCCTTAAGGTGGTTCGGAAGCCGGCTGCCCCGGTCGAGGAACCACCCGCTGAGGAGGATCCCGGCGAGGGAACCTCCTCCAGCTTTCGCCCTCCACCCCCCGTCCAGCAACGAGCCGCGGAATCGGTAACGCTGGACCTGATCGCCATCGTTCCTGGGGAGCCAGAGGAGGCTCCTGAGCAAACGCCCCTTGCCTCCGGTAAGTGATTTTCTTTTTATTTTATATTTCCTTTTAAGCAAATGTGTGTTCTGACGTTTGGGCATCGTTTTCTCGTGTGTTCGTTGCAACGCATAATACGGTAGGCTGTGGAGAGCTTGCTGTGGTTACTATTTGAAACGGTTTTAATTTTATAATTTTATAATTTAATTTTTAAAAGATTTTAAAAGAAGGTAGGCTGTGGAGTGCTTGCTGTGGTTACTATTTGAAACGGTTTTAATTTTATAATTTTATAATTTAATTTTTAAAAGATTTTAAAAGAAGGTAGGCTGTGGAGTGCTTGCTGTGGTTACTATTTGAAACGGTTTTAATTTTATAATTTAATTTTAATTTTTAAAAGATTTATTAAGATGGTTGGCTGTGGAGTGCTTGATGTGGTTAGTATTTGAAACGGTCATGTTTAACCAACAGCCCCAAAATATTTGCAGCATGCCTCGCCCATAGGCCTTCTGCAGTACTTTGGCTCACAACTTTGGGAGCTTGCTTTGTGGTTCATGGTGTATGCTTGCTCGTTTTTCACTATTTTCTGCTCTTGTCCACAGAGACACAGTTGCCAGGGACGGGGCCCCTAGAGTCTCCAGCAGCACCTGACGTGGATAGTGATTCGGGGGCATCAACTAACATTGGTAGGTATTAGTAAAAATAGGGGGGGGGGCTGTTTTAACTGCTTTGTGCTTTTCTGTTTGTGCAGGGCAGCAGCACTGCTAAGAGAAAGAAGAGAGTCCCTCTGCGTTGCTGGTGTAGGCTTTGAAGCTGGCTTTGCCACCCTTTGGTCCTAGATCTGTTTTTTTTCCTTTTTTTGCAGATTTCATACCCGGAACACAGGAGGAGGAACAGCCTAGGGTGCTTGGACCTCCTGCCCGGCGCAGGCGGATACAGATTCAAGATGGTGAGCGTGCATGACCTGTTCCTTTCGAGCCATAGCTGCAGGACAATGTCGCTAGGCACTAACCATGTGCTCCCTTTTAATTGTTGAGAGTCCTGCTGTGCAAGTAGGCAAAAGTAAAAGCACACCATGGGCAAACAAACAATAGCCATGTGCTCGCCGGGGATTGTTTAAATTCTTGGCAGGAAAACACGGGGACAAAAAAGAACACCATGTCCACCATGGTGTGTTTTGACTTTTTGGATGTTACTAACAGTTTTGTTTCTCATTTTTTGCCAACAGAGGTTCTTTCAGATGAGGAGGAGGAACCACCCCTGGCTCCAGGCAGCCCACCACCTAGAGGTGCGCTCCCAGCAGAGGAGAGGCTTACGAGGGAACGCGGCAGGCTGAGGCGCGTCTCCGTCTTGACAAGCGTGGGAGAGAGGCTCCTTGAGCACTGCTATGAGGAGTCACGGCGTGCCGCGGCCGCTGACCAAGCCATGCTCACACTCATTGCCCAGGAGGGGAGAAAATTGAGGGCAGTCCTTAGAGAGACAAACCAAATCCTACGCGAAGGCGTGGAGGAGGTGCGTCTGATAAGGAGACTCATGGAGAGGGCTGTAGCGGTCATGGAAAGGGCCTACCCTCCACAAATCGCCCCCCCACCACCACCCACACCAACACCACCACTTCCAGCACCCACCCCACCGACTCCCTCTCAGAATGCCTCCACCCAAACAAGAAGGAGGACTATTCTCGGAAAGAGAAAAATAAAACCAGCAGACAAGTACTCCCCCTCCTAGTTTTGCCCACTTTTTCTATTTCATGTTATCTGTGTTTTGTTGTTTGTTGAATAAAGTTTATATTTTTGACTCTGTCTCTGTGTACCCTACTGTAGAATCTGCAAGGCTGAAAGCGGCCTCTCTAGTGATTGTGTATATTGTGGTTCTGCTGTGTGGGTTGGAGGTTGGAGGGGTGTTAGTTCAAGGAGTTTTAGGAGTGTGGTGTGGGGTTAAATATGTGCGAGTTTAAGAAGTCACACTGGAGTCTTGTTATAAAATTTGCAATAACATTTTATTTTAAAAAACATTTTAACAGGGGAAAAACATTAGGGAATGAAACTTGGAGCCCCACCAGCACCACCACCCCCCACCCCCCTGGAAAACCAATTTTTTTTAACAAAAGTATACATTTAACAGGGGAAAAACATTGGGGAATGAAACTTGGAGCCCCCCCCCCCCCAACCCCTACCCCAAAACACAAACAGGAAACAAAACTCAGGTCCCACCGCTCCCCTCCCCAGCCCCTTCCATCGCCCTAACTCTCCTGCACAGCCGTCCCACGGTCCCCCTAACTTTGCGCCGGAAGAGCTCTTCGTCCTCCTTCTTCTTAACTGTGGGGAGGGAGAAAAAGTACACATTAGTACCACACATATTTTCAAATTTCTTTAGTTTACATGCATACACTTTTAAGTGGCCTTAGCCACAGTGTGAGAAGAGTTGGGCAGTGGGGAACATAACCTACGCTCTTCCGCCTCCCTCTGTTGCCTGTGCTGCTCAATCTCCCCTTTCAGCTCCGCCACTTGAGCCTCCAGGGAAGTAACTCTGGCCTCCATGGCACGCAGCCTTGCCTCCACAGTTTCAGCTATAGAAATCAAACAAAGAATTTGATCACACTCCAAAAGGAAGCATCACATCAGGCTCCCATATGGCTCCGTGTGGGTACACACACATGGGTCTCCCTCACAGACATAAAACTCTCACCTGCAGCCTGTCCCGAGGTGGAAGGTCCCTCTTCCTCCCCCTCCTCACGCTCAGGTGCTGTTGCCAGCTTGGATGGTGATTGTGTGGCTGGGCAAAGAAAAAGACAAATCATAATTAAAAGCACACAAAACAGAGATGAAACACAGCTGGTGGACACACCACAGTTAGAGTCTAAGCGCATAACCAAAGTGGTTCTACAGTACTGGCTGGCTAAGTCTGAGGGGGTTGACAGCATCTAAATACTTTCTCGAATTTCATTGGGGACAGTAGGGGAAAGAGGCAGCTAGTCATTCCATGCATGTTTAAGGGCAAAACACAACGAGGGCAGCACTCACCCATATGCCTCCTCATGTCCAGGGGGGGCTTCCCAGCCTTCTCCCATATTTTCACCATCTGGTCGTGGAAGACCGTCCTCCCACTTGGCTGCGGGATCCCCCCCCACTGTTCCAGACTGTTTAGGAAGTCCAGCTTAAGGCGCTTGAATTTTGTCCGGACCTGCTCCCAGGTCCGGACATAGCCCCTCTCCCTCAGCTTTGAAGCCAACACCAGGTAGGCACCCTTGGTGTGGCAATGGGTGCTGGCCATTAGGCGGCCAACACTTTTTGATTGTAGCACCAGCTCCAGAAGTGCCTCAGCCTCGGCGCGCTGCCAGAAGGAGCCCTTCCGTGGCTTCGGCATCTTCGGAATGACGGTTAGGGAACGAACGTGCGTTGCTCCGATCGACCACCCCGTTTTTTAAATGTATCAAAGCTGCCCACCAATAAAATTATTCCTTGGAACATGAGTGGATTGATCCTCCGGTTTGACAGGGGTCGCCAATACTTCCTGGCTACCCGCCTCCCCTAACTTTCCCCATTCAGCGCTTCCGTATTGTGTTTGTCAATTTCAGTGGGGAGTTAGCATTTAGGGCTGTCAAAGTGCTTTTGGACCAGAGAATCCCCGTTTTTTTGCTGGCAAAGTACACAAACCGCACAAGACAAGGTTAAACAAAGAACACAAAACTTTATTCAACAACAGAGTAGGAAAAACAATTAAACACGCCTCCTGTTTCTGTAGATGTGGGTGGCTATGGCGTCCCGAACCTTGCACCCCTCAGCATATATCCTTTTTCTCCTTGCTTCAGGGATGTCCTGTGTATCCTGAAGGACTACAGGTTCAGGTTCGTCCTCAGGGAAGGGGATGTTATGTCCCTTGTCCTCGCATATGTTGTGCAAAATCACACATGCGATTATCAGCGGAGTCACATTGTCAATATGTACATGGAGTCGTGACATTAAACAACGGAACCGTGACTTCAAACGTCCAAAGGCACGCTCCACTACATTCCTTGCCCGGGAGTGACTGAGGTTGTAGTGGCTCTGCACGTCCGTCCTTGGCCGCTTGTAGGGAGTCATGAGCCAGCGTCGTAATGGGTAGGCTCCGTCCCCGAGGACCAACGCCGGCACACGCACGCCCTCAATGGTGGCGGTGGGGTTTCCTGGAACAAAGACCCCTTCGTCCATGGCTTTCCTGAGGTTGGATTCCCTGAAAACAAGGGCATCATGCCTCCTGCCACTCCACCCCACCTCGGCATCGATAAACCGGCCGGAGAAGTCCACTGTTCCTTGCAGGAGAACAGAGCAAAAGTCCTTCCTGTTCCCGTACTCTTTTATGCTTCCCCCGGGGGCACGGATAGGGATGTGGCTTCCATCGACGGCCGCAAAACAATGCGGGAATCCAAGCCTGGCAAACCCGTCCATACTCTGGAATAAGGGAAAGAAAAGAATATAAGCCATGGCATGTCAGCGTGGGGTGTATCGCGTCTTCGTTGCTGACCTGTCAAACAAGAAAAAAAATTTAAAGGGCAAAGGGGATGGAATGACACTCACCGCTCCAAGCCGGTCTCCGAGGCACACGACTTTGCTGAACAATTCCGCCTCCATGGCGAGGCAGAACTCCTTAAGGATATCGCCAACCGTAGTGACTCCGAGTCCGAATTGCTGGGCTACTGTCCGGAAGTACTGAGGGGTGGCCAAGTACCACAATGCGGCAGCCACCCTTTTTTCAACTGGAACGGGGCGCCGCATGCCAGTGACTTGCCTCTCCATGCGTCCACGTAGAGCCTCCACGAGTTCAAAAAATGTCCCCCTCGACATCCTGAAGTTGGCAATCCAGTGGTCATCATCCCAGCGAGTCCACACAAAATTCTCCCACCAGTCAGAGGATCGTTCGTCCACCCAGAACCGGGGGGGGAACCGGACCTCTGCCAGAGCTTGCCAGCGTTTCTTGGCCGCCATGGTTACCCTTACAGAACGTCTTCTGCTGCTGGTCAGCGTTCCGGCCACCCGTTCTCGGTACTCCGCGATAGCATACGTCCGACGCGACAAGGCGGTATTCATGCGCTGGACCACCGCGAGCATGTAAGCCAGCAATTGAAAAATAAGCCTCTCCATTGCAACGTTGACCTGTGCTGCGGGCAGTAGGCTACGCAAACAAAAGAGTGAGGCCGACCGCGTGTCTGCCCAGGTGCATATAAGCAGGTAACCTGTGGGCGTGTACTGTGGGCGGGGATTAACCAATCAAACATGTCAATGCATCTGGTTCCTAGAAAACAATAGAAAACACGTTCCAAGGGCGCCAATGATCGGACGATAACGCGTTGCTACGGGGTTTCCTGGGTTTTTTAAAAAAAAAGGGAACCCCGACAAGTTCGGCTTCAGGGTCGAGGTCAAAGGTGTGCCTGCAGTTTGATTGACGGGCACGGGAGGCCAGAAGCGCTAAAAAGGGACCTCCTTTGTAGCGATAAGACGGAGAACCGGAAGCCTGTGGGTTACGAAAGTGGCGAGAAGTGAAAGTGCCAAATTCCGCAAAAACCGCAGCTGTGCGTTACGGGCACGGCTAGTTACATTTCGCTACTTGAAGTAGCGCTTTCACAAACGGCAACCAAATAGCAACTTTGAGCTCTGTGCGAAATGGCCCTATGTATATATGGAAACCTGGAAATTGAGGATCTCATCCTCTACATCTTAACATATCCACTATATGATGAACCAAGGAAGAAGTTTGTTTTAAGGTTAATCGCGGATGTACTCACAATGTCTGAGCAGGATAAATTGATTTTTTTTTTGTCTGACACTGTTTCATATTTATCCTGCAAATTGGCTCTTTCTGCACTTGCAGATGGGAAAGTTAGAGCCATGATAGCCATGAAAAAACAGTACCCTAAGTATTGTACAACTTGAATTTGATTTGTTACTATCTTTTTAGCTGAATTGTATGTATATTTTTAATAATTTCATCACGAAGGCCTTTGGCCAATACAATAAGACCTATCTATTTAAGAAATACCCGTCCTGAAAATGCAGCTGCTTAGCCTTAGTCAATGTGTTTTGCAGCTTGAGGAGGTGAACCAGGAAGTCTGTACCAGCAGCCAAGAAGTGGAAACCGGCATCCAGAAGGTTGTTGATCTGAGAGGCCAGCTACAAAGCTTGGAGATTGATCTGCAAGCCCAGTACAGTCTGGTAAGGGGTGAGGGCATGGCGAGCATGTTATTGCTTAATCCGGAGGTACACGGAAGTCACAGCGTTCTCCAACCTTGCAACACAGCAGCTTCTCCCATAGTTTCCACGAGGGGCTGGCCAACTACTTTGTGAGCATATAGTGTTGGATACAGGGAATGACAAGTGAATATTTAGATGAGACAAAGATTGCACGCTCATAATATGCGAATTAATTAATTAATTAGCTTATTTATAATTTGATTTGTATACCACCCCTCTCGGACTCATCCTTTTGGGGAGGTGAACGACGGTATTCAGTCTTGCAAACATCCCGACAGGAATAAACATTAAAACACTAAAACAGCATAAAATTCCCAACTATAGTTCAAGACAGCTACTAGCACCGGTGCTGAGTGATCACTGACATCAATATCAATATTATAATATAAGGAGATAAGAGTCAGGGGAGGAGGGATGGGGCTGCACCGGTGAGATGTTGCAATGTGGTTCATGATTGACCTCAGCCATAAGCTTGGTGGAAGAGTTCCGTCTTGCAGGCCCTACAGAACTTGGTAAGTTGTGTTAAGGCCCTGATCTCACTGGGGAACTCATTCTGCCAGCAGGAGCCAGGGCTGAAAAGGGCCTTATTGTGGCTGAAGCCAAGTGTGCTTCTTTAGGGGCAGGGATCCTCAGTTGGTTGGCATTGCTTGACCAAAGTGCTCTCTGGGGAACGGACTCAGAAAGGTGGTCCTTTGCAGAACCAGGCAGCCTCAATTTAGCCTGGTGCAGTGGAAGGAAGAAACAACCGTATTAATCCTGCAATCTCCAATCAGTTTTGCTCTTTGAGTCCAATGCCCTGCTGTTATCATTGCAAGGGGGGCCGGGGGGGGGGGAGAATAGCAAAAATGGCTTTCTTTCCGGGTTATTTATCTCCACTTTAAAGCTTTCTCACCCGCATCCACAGTAGTTTTCTGCCTTTCCCCTTTCTGCACTTCCATGTTGCTAATGTTGTCGCTCCCCAGAGGGACACCCTGCAAGCATCATTGGGTGAGACCGAGTGCCACTACAACGCCCGCCTCGAGGAAATACAGGAGCAGATCTCGTGCACGGAGCAGCAACTGGCAGAGCTGCGCTTGGAGATGGAGGATCAATCCCAAGAATACAAAGAACTCCTGAACGTGAAAAACCGGCTGGAGCAGGAGATCGAGACCTACCGCCGCCTGATAGGAGGGCAGCAAGACCCTGTGTGCGTAGGCAGGAGAGAGACGCCGAAAGTTCCTGGGGGAACGTGCCTCCTTTGAGGGGTCATTTCAGGAGGAATGTTTTGCCTCCATCCCCACTCCCCTTCCCTCAATGACATCTCCGACTCTTTAAAATGTGAAAAGGGCTCTTTAAAATGCAAGGTAGAATAGAAAAGTATTCCCAGGCTTCTGGCATATGACCTCACTCTTAGAATCATAGAGTTGGAAGAGACCTCCTGGGCCATCTAGTCCAACCCCCCTGCACTATGCAGGACACTCACCAGTCTATTGCTCACCCACTGTGCCTGCCACCCCCTTGAACCTTCACAGAACCGTCACTCATTCTACCTTCTCAGATTTCAGAAGCTAAACAAGGTTGGCCTTGGCTAGCATTTGGATGGGAGACCACCTAGGAAGTCCAGGGTCATGATGCAGAGGCAGGCAAGGGCAAACCACCTCTGCTCGTCTCTTGCCTTGACAACCCTATGAGGGTGCCATAAATTGGCTGTGATGTCAGGGCACTTCCCACCACCGTCGCCAAGTCATGACCTACTGTAATGGGTTACAAAGACAGAAGACCAAACAGTCAAAGCAAAGTGACTCATACAATGAATATACTGCAGTAGGCCAGTTAAGGCCAGCCAGGAGAGATACCAGATATTTGGCCTATGTAAAGACATTTTACATCATTAACCTGAACTTTCTTGTTTTTCACAGAGGAGGAAGAGGAGCAGGAGTCACCCATCCATCTCCAACCGGGAGCCCAGGAGGAAAAAGTTCTCAGTCTACAAAACGCCATCCAAATCAAGCCACACACCGCCATTAGTCATGCCTGCCTACGAATGTACCAAGCGCTGTTCACATTATGACGTAATGTCGTCATTACTCCATCCCACTGGAAGATTCAGTCGGATATTTGCTATCCTTAAATTTCGAAAAAGGGGCTCCTATCCTGAATCATGGCCACCTAACCTTGGCAGCCTGCGTTCTAATTCTTAATTTCAAGTGTAATGTGAGATTTTGTATCCATTTCTACTTTGACTAAACACAAAAGAGGCATGTGTGATTTGCACAGATATTTTTATTGGCACGAAAGGGAGCCCCTGCTTGTGTCAGTTTTGTTTTGGGCTGATCCTGCGTTGAGCAGGGGGTTGGACTAGATGGCCTCTATGGCCCCTTCCAACTCTCTGATTCTATGATTCTAGGATTCCACAGGGACTGCCAAAAAAGAAGATGCGCACTAATTCAGGAAGCACTGCCAGATCTCACCTTCCTCTTACATTCACCGATCCCTGATTGGCTAGGATTAGCCATCTCTCACTAGAAATCGGTTTCATTTCAGCAACATCAGCTCATAGTTAAAGCTGATTGGATACAAAACACTGCTACATTTGCTACAAGATGGGCACTGAAGCGGATAAGGGAAACAATGAGAGCAGACAGATTAAAATGTTCCATTTTTAAGGATTTGTATCTTTGTTCCAACAGAAGCACTCTTTTTGATCCTACAGTCCTTCTCAAATCCCGCGCTCCCCAGGCTCTGCCTCCAAAAACTCCCAACATTTCCCAAATGGGAGCTGGGAAGCCTAGCCAAATTTGGCAAGTTGAGTCTGGATGTGTCCTGGATTTCCGTATTTCCAAGACCCGACGTGCCAAAAAACATACCATGCAGTTTAGTCCAGAGAGTCTTCAGAGTTTGAAAAGTTTCTGTTTTAGCCAATCCCAATTTCCTCTCTCTCAACAGAGTACTACAGAAGAATATGGAATACAGCAAGGCACTTAAACATTGTTCTAGTTCACAGCTTCCTGGAAGCCACTCGGAAGAAATGGAAATCATAGATTGCCTCCATTTGTTCCTAATTTTAGTCCCGAATGCCTAATAGCTAAGTAGCATCCTGTGGTTAGGCTGGCCAAGGGCCTCCCTGCCCTGCCTCCTGGCATGTTCTTTGCTTGCAGGCAGTGCCAATGCCTTTGTCCAGGAAATCTGACCCTCAGTGGGGTTACCCTTTATGTCTAATAAAGGCTTTGCTTGCTGCAACGGAGCCTCAGAGTTCTGTCACTGGGAAGCTGACAGGTGACGGGTGAGACGCCACTTGTAACAGGCATTGCACAATGTGAGGTTCTGTCGCCCTACACTTTGGGTGACGTCCCCCTGCAAGACAGCCCTTGAAAACTGCCCCCGCCAAGGCTGGCTCCCATGTGCTGAATTTATGAGACAATAATTATGGTGACTGCGAGGATGGTGTAGAAGCAGCCCTTGGCGTGTGTACATGACAAGCCTTGCATCCAACCAGTACCTGCTGGTGACCCAAGGGGGATGCTGCATCGTCTCAGCTCCTGGGCATGCCTTGGGTGGGTCCTTCTAAAAAGGTCACCGCAATTTCAGCAGCCTCATCTGCATGAGTCTGCTTGGCTGTCAGCTGAGGACTCTAGCAGCTACAACCGTCTATGGGTTCTGTCTGTCTGTCTGTAGAGAAGAGGCATTGCTTCCTTGCATATCTGGGACCCTAGCTCAGCTGTCGGCATCTCCTTTTCATGGAAAGTTCATGAGACAGGACTGAAAAGGACCACTACTTAACTCCCCGTGTCCTACACAGCCTCCAAGAACCTCAGAGTGGTACGCACAGATCGAGTAAATGCCATTTATTCCTGTCACGAACTCTGTCAGTTAGATTAGGTCGGGTGAGAATGCCTGGCTCAAAGCATCCCTATGAGCAGGAACATGAGCCCACATTTCTCTAGATTGTGTCCAGTTGTATAGAAGGAGGGGGGCATGACTGTGGCTCTTCAGATGTCCATGGACTATAATTCTCATGAGCTCCTGCCTGCACGTGGACATCTGGAGCACCAAAGGCTGGCCAATCTTGCTCTATCACACTTAAGGCCTTAGAAAGTAGATGCATATGATATGTATTTGTAAATAATCTTTCCTAGTAAAGATTAGTCTCTTTTAAACCTCAAAGTGCTGTGATTCTGGTTCTTATCTACAAAGGTAACTAATATCGGCATACTTTCAAAACACGTACTCTGCAGCTCTAATTTTTGTGGAGGGACTTCGTCCCAAGCCAAGTCGAAAAGTCCGAACACATCCCTTCAAACTTCAAGTCTAAATTTCAAGAACACAGAGAGAAACACCTGGTGAAGAAACAGGTCAGTGACATATTTTAATGCTCTGTACCTAGGGTTGAAAATCAAGACAACAAAACGGAAATACACATTGGAGGATATGCGCAAACAAGAAAAAAAAGGCATGGTTTAATAAATCCTGTACGTTTCTGAAGAATTCATTTCAACTGCAGTAATATGGTCATATCTTTCAACTGGAGGTCAACATTAAGCCGAGCAAGAAGAAAAGTATCTTGTCTTCAATATCTTCAGCAGTAACCATCAAACGTAACCAAGACCAGTATCCTAAGTATAGATTAGTTTGATTGGACTATGCTAATTGAACTTCCTCTGAACCCACAGATCTAACACCACCTTTCCCTAAGGGCAGGTAGCAACATATTTAAAACAACATAATACTATACAATCATTATGACATTAAATTCCACAATAGACCCCTATTTACACTCTAGCAACGTCCAAAACTGTAGTATGTACCGTCATATTTGAGCCTTTCCCCGAGGATTCCCTTACTTCAGAGACTCATAGGACACGGTGGAAGGCCCAGTGGGAAGGAACATGGATTGGTGTCTGACATTTGAACTGGGATAAATGAGGACAAATTCCTCCATTTTACCTTTGTACTGGAGACTTTTCTGCCTCTGTCTTGCATATCCAGAGCCTCTTGTGGCGCAGAGTTGTAAGGCAGCCGTCTGAAAGCTCTGCCCATGAGGCTGGGAGTTCAATCCCAGCAGGCGGCTCAAGGTCGACTCAGCCTTCCATCCTTCCGAGGTGGGTAAAATGAGTACCCAGCTTGCTGGGGGGTAAATGGTAATGACTGGGGAAGGCACTGGCAACCACCCCGTATTGAGTCTGCCATGAAAACGCTGGAGGGCGTCACCCCAGGGGTCAGACATGACTCGGTGCTTGCACAGGGGATACCTTTACCTTTACCTTGCATATCCAACTCCAATCTGGTCTACATGTCACTTCAAAAATGAATTCCCTCCGAGACAACCCCCCCCAATACAATATTTTGGTGGCAAACATCTACAATGAATTATTTATAAAAGACTTCTGATGAGACATCACTATCGTTAAAAAAAAATGCAGTCCTAACATTTCCTGGGCGGTAGCTATACTGCCACGAATACAATATTTTAAAATGGATTTAAAATTCAATGTCGCCCTTTCCCTCTCGACCGTACAAACATACATTCATTAGTCTCCTGTACTAATTACTTCCATATGATTTAACTGCCTACAACATCAAAGATGGGGGGGGGGTGTTTGAGGATTAATCCAAGAATGCCTGCAAGGCATTATGCAAATCCCGTAAGCTAATTATGACAAGCAACAAGATAAAAATGATGTCAAACAAGCTTTGCACAAATGCCAATGAAGTCACGTATCCTGAAAGCAAAGCACTTTTATGGAGCAACACGCCTCTCTTCCGGGACAAAAGAACTTCCCAAGACGATCTATTCAGTGTCAGACCTCTTGGCTGCCAGAAAAAGGATCTAGTCAAAGCCAAGGTGTTCGGAAGGAGTCTGCAATTTTGTTGAGCCTGCAGGTACATTCCCAAAAGAGCTAGTGGGTGCCACTGCAAAATGGCTGCTGAGGAAGGAGGGCATAAAGGTAAAGGTAAAGGTGTCCCCTGTGCAAGCACTGAGTCATGTCTGACCCTTGGGGTGACGCCCTCCAGTATTTTCATGGCAGACTCAATACGGGGTGGTTTGCCAGGTGCCTTCCCCAGTCATTACCATTTACCCCCCAGCAAGCAAGCTGGGTACTCATTTTACCGACCTCGGGAGGATGGAAGGCTGAGTCAAACCTTGAGCTGGCTGCTGGGATCAAACTCCCAGCCTCATGGGCAGAGCTTTCAGACTGCATGTCTGCTGCCTTACCACTCTGCACCACAAGAGGCTCTGCACCACAAGGAGGGCATAGCCAACCACAAAAATTATTGCCACAAGGTCTTGAGCCATTCAGAACATATTGGGTGGTTCCAATCCAAGCATTCTCCTGTGAGGGAGACAGCTGTTTCTAAGGGGGTAGACACAAAGAACCCCACAGGGTTCTTCTGAAGCACCACTCCATCTGAGTAGCTGGGGGGAAAGACTGGGGTGACTCTTCCTTGGCACCAGGAAATGCATTGGCACGCACCACAACAACCACAGGCCACCCATAGGAAATTGCTGGTGTAGGTTGTGGAAGTGGTGAGGGGGCAGCAGTAGAACTATGGGGAAAATGAGATTGAGTTGTGAAGATTGTCCGTGAACAGAAACAGACCACTCAAGCAAATGAGCCAAGCCACGGACTACTAGTAAAAAGCAACATTTGGAAGGGAAAGCATGCTTTGTTATTATAAAACTTGACGATGTATTTTGCTGCGAATGAAAGACAGCGTGGCTAGCAAAGAGTGCTGAAGCATAACATAACTCCGAAAGGCAGTTGGAGCAGATGCACGTAATCAGAGCAAGAGGGAGCACAGAAAGGGAACAAAAGACAGAGTGGGACTTTCGCCTTCCTCACTCAGAGAAGTGGCTTCTCCCACTTCAGACAGCAGGTGTCGGCTACCTTGAGCCTGGTCACAGGTGCGTACCCTTTAGTGACAGTCATCTGACCAGCCCCTTCACTTTAGATCAGGGGTATTCAACCTGTGGTCCTCCAGATGTTCATGGACTACAATTCCCATGAGCCCCTGCCAGCAAACATTGGCAGGGGCTCATAGGAATTGTAGTCCATGGACATCTGGAAGACTACAGGTTGACAACGTCTGCTTTAGGGGAAAGGATGCTTCGCCTGAGTTTTAGCACATGGGAGACAACATCATCCTGGCTAGTTAAAGCTACCATAAGGGCTATTTTAAAACTATAGTCTTATAGTTGTCTATTTACTTGTGGGGTCAGGGCAAAAACTAGGGTTCTCCTAAAACTGCAGGACTCTCCTCCTACTGACATCTAGAGGTGCACTTGCAGTACAAACATCGGCCTGTGTCTAAGATCTTTTGTGTCTGTTTTCATGATCTTGCCACGTAATGCTTTTTAGGCATTTTAAATATGTAACGTTTCCCTGACCCATTTTATGATTTCTAACTTGTTTTATGTCTCAGTGCTTTGGCTAAGCAGTGTTCCTTCTGACCTGTTTTTAACCTGCGTTTTAATTGTGGCTTCTCACGGCTCTTTTGATTGCAGGTGTTGTATCATGACCTTGCTGGACTGATTTATGCTCTTAGCAATGCTTGTAGTGACTGCACGTATTCTAGCCTGGGAAACACGGTCTAGGAAGACAGAAAGCCTGGCACATTATTGAACTTACCAAGATTTGAATTGGAAGAGGGGATTGTGAGGTTTACATAAAAGTCTTGCTCTTCAGTTCTAACAAGGCAAACCCTTGCTTTTGTTCACCATATTCTTCAATAAAGAGATTTCTTGTTTACAACCGATCAACTTACGGGAAACTCAACAGGGGCATGACAGCCTATTAGGCATGGGTGTTTTCCCTTGCTTTCACCATGCATAATTGTCTGTTTTTCTTTTTTGTTCTTCATTTCCCCTCAGTTCTGTCATGCATGTCCATTCGTCCCTCGCCCACCCCCACCCCCCAATTCTGCAATGATTTTCTTTCCTTCAGCACTCATTTGCTTTCCATTTGCTGTTTTTACGAGTTTTCTGAAAGTGGTTTTGGTCTGTTTTTCCCCTTTCTGCACTTCCAAGCCAAAACTAATTCAAAAGCATCCAGATTCTCTCAAATTCACCCCTTGCCCTCTGGGAGGCCATTCCATCACCCACACTAAGGTCATTCCTCCCTCTCTTCACCTTCCATCAGCCTCCCCCTTCATCATTGTAAAAGCTCCACTATTGCTTACGTTTTCCATCATGATTTGCAGGGGGACAGTTTACAAGCAGGATGAGCATCAACATGAGTTAGATCACAAGGGGGGAAATTATTTATTTATTGACTTTCTTTCTTTCTTTCTTTCTTTCTTTCTTTCTTTCTTTCTTTCTTTCTTTCTTTCTTTCTTTCTTTCTTTCTTTCTTTCTTTCTTTCTTTCTTTCTTTCTTTCTTTCTTTCTTTCTTTCTTTCTTTCTTCCTTCCTTCCTTCCTTCCTTCCTTCCTTCCTTCCTTCCTTCCTTCCTTCCTTCCTTCCTTCCTTCCTTCCTTCCTTCCTTCCTTCCTTCCTTCCTTCCTTCCTTCCTTCCTTCCTTCCTTCCTTCCTTCCTTCCTTCCTTCCTTCCTTCCTTCCTTCCTTCCTTCCTTCCTTCCTTCCTTCTTTCTTTCTTTCTTTCTTTCTTTCTTTCTTTCTTTCTTTCTTTCTTTCTTTCTTTCTTTCTTTCTTTCTTTCTTTCTTTCTTTCTTTCTATTTATATACCACCCTCCCCCGAAGGCTCAGAGCGGTTTACAGGGAACAGGAAACAGATACAGATAACAAGGCTCAAGTGGGGATATTTTTTAAAACAGAGAAAGCATGGGTCAGAAGAGCTGGTTTGTGTATGTGCGTTCCCACACACAGAACAGACTTGCAAGCACTTTCCCACAAAAGGTGGCATTATTCCCCCCTCCTGTCTCAGTGATCTCAGGGCTTCCCTGTTCTTTCAGTTGCCCCATCTGTCTTCAGGGGCTACTGAATATGCATCTCTGCTTTGAGCACTCTTTTGGCATCCAGCTTGGCTGCATTTCTCTGTGTTCCCTTTCATGCAAGGGGCTGGATCATGAGGATGTTAATGGAAGGGGGGAGGGAGGGAGGGAGGGGGTCAAGACTGGCATTATGTGTCATTGACCAAATCCAGCATGGAGCACAGCAGCTGCCAATCCTCAGCTGGTATGTGTGTTTGTGTGTGTGCAGTCACAAGTTTTGAAGGAAGGATTTGACAAAACCATTATCCATGATGGCAGCTCAACGCAGCAAACCTGTGCCTTCCATGAAAACATTTGTGTTTCAGTCCCCTGTATGAAAAGGAATACACACACACACACACAGCCAAGCCTCCCCCAATACACTGTGAAACTCACAAAACATGTTTCAGGTCGTTCTGTTTATTTCTAGCGCCCACTTTTTGCCACCAGCCCCCTTCATTGCCACATAAGCACAAGAAGGAGACGCAGAGGGCTCAAAACTCAAAATCTTTATTGTGTTGGTTGGCCTGCAAATGTTCAGAAAGAAAAAGAAGAGAAGTGAAAATCTGGGGCTGGATTCAGCTAAAAAGGTAAAGGTATCCCCTGTGCAAGCACCGAGTCATGTCTGACCCTTGGGGTGACGCCCTCTAGCGTTTTCATGGCAGACTCAATACAGGGTGGTTTGCCATTGCCTTCCCCAGTCATTACCGTTTACCCCCCAACAAGCTGTGGGTACTCATTTTACCGACCTCGGAAGGATGGAAGGCTGAGTCAACCTTGAGCCGGCTGCTGGGATCGAACTTCCAGCCTCATGGGCAGACAGCTTCAGACAGCATTTCTACTGCCTTACCACTCTGCGCCACAAGAGGCTCATGGATTCAGCTAGGGTTCATTTAATGCAATCTTCACCCAGTTCCCTTCTTTACTACCATCCCTGCCACATACGGATTATGTCTGTGCAGGTCCCATAATCTTATCCATAAGCATATCCTTTATGGGTGGTCAAAGAAGACCCTTCCTCCCTTTTCCACCAGTGGAAAAGTGGGTTGGATTCAACCCATGGGGAGGGGAGAGACAGAGAGAGAGAGAGAGAGAGAGAGAGAGAGAGAGAGAGAGAGAGAGAGAGAGAGAGAGGACACCCACACTATAAAATATATTAAAAGAAAACAAGAAAGCATGAGGTGTCAGGCTGGGCTTCAAGGTGGGACTCAGCTCTGAAGCAGCTGAAGTCTACAAATGCCCCAAGAGTAAGAGACTGGAATGTCACACTGGAGACAAAGTTTGTTGCAGACAGTTCATTAGGCAACTCCATCAGGGAAGCAATAAAAGGCATTATGTTAACATCTGTCCTCTCTCACAGCCACTCCTCTGTGCCAATTATAGTTCTCAGAGTCTCCCCTCCTTGCCCAGAGGACCTTTCCATCTGTAATTTCATTTTCAGATGATGGCTGATCTTTGCTGAGTTTGTACATGGTGAATGGCTCGGGTGCTTTCCTGTGGGGAGGGATGAGTAATGACGGCTTGGGGGAACTGTCTACGGAGCAGAGCTTCTGTTCCTCGCTTGACCAGTTCTAACTCCTTGGGACCCCAGGAGTAGCCACCCAACTGTTTTGGACCTTGTGCTCTGAGGGACCTTGAACTGTGTTCCATTGGACATATTACAGGCAAAGACACGGGTGAACGGGTGAATTCTACAACATGCCAAGCGTTCCTTCTTACAAAGGGGAGATGTGACTGTGTCCAGAGTTATCATATGGGAACAAGTGATCCTTGTTATATTGGTCCCAAGTTATATAGGTTTTTAGAGGTTAATGCCAGCACCTTGAATGGGTTAATTGGGACCCAGTATGACTAGAGCAAGACTGGAGTCACATGGTCTCTATGACTCATAGAATCATAGAGTTGGAAGGGACCTCCTGGGTCCCTTCCAATTCTGGCTGCAACATTCTCTATAAAAGGTAGCTTCCAAACACTCCTCAAGGTCAGCATCCTGTAGAGCACATTGCACCACCGATGGCTGGGGTAATCTGGTAATCCTAATTTGAACTTTAGTCCTACCTGTAACCACCATGTCACATTAATTCCTTCCCAAGGTCAACCAACCCAGAAGTGTGAAACGCTTCAATCTTTACAACCATTGTACTTTGTCAGTATGCAATGAGAAAAAATCCTGGATGTTGAAGATCTACTTTTAGCTATTTAAATAACGATCAGTAATCAGGAAGGTTGATTCTTCGTTCTGCTGAAACAAATAAATGAAAAAAAAAACACCTGCTAGAGCAGAAATGGAACTTTTGGTCCAAGTCCAAAGAAGTTCTAAAAGCTAACATCTCAGGATACAAATTTTGTGAGGCTGAAATCCAGGCCCAGTGGCCCAAACTGGAATAACAACATACAGAACAGTGGGAATAGCTGGCTCCAGCTGGCAAAGGATGGGAAAGTTTCCAGTGCAAATTAGAATGCAGATTTTTAAATGCCACTTCCTACAAGGAAATCTGGATGACAGAGAAGACGTCTAAGGATCGACCCACCATACCTAGTTCCCAAGTGACATTCCCTTCAGGGCTGCTCCAAATGTTTCCTTTGCATGACTTAATCATTTCAGCAGAACAGGCATAAACATTTGGGTAATTTGAACTCAAGGAAAGGTGACCTTGCTTTCGGGCTCATTGGCCAAAGTTGTCTTGAGGAATCAGCTGGCTTGCAAGCCAAATGGCAACCTTCATTAAATCGCATTAAAGAGTTCTGCAAATGCGACCAGCATTTGTTTGGTTGCACAGTGTGTATGTTTAGGTGGGATATCACCCCTATCATCAACGGTGGGAAGAAGGTCATGACTCACAGGGGAACTCAAAGGGGTGCCTTATGGCAGAGATTGTCACAATTTGAAAAAGCCCTGCTGATGAAAAAGAGAGGGGGAGAGGAGGGAGAAGAGGGCTGTTTGTGTGAGAGGGAGAAGAAGGGAGATAAAAGAGTTCAGGAGAATGGAACGTGGGCCAAAAAAGGCTTGGGTATGGGGGAAAGGAAAGAGCCTCTTGTGGCGCAGAGTGGTAGGGCAGCAGTCTGAAAGCTTTGCCCATGAGGCTGGGAGTTCAATCCCAGCAGCCGGCTCAAGGTTGACTCAGCCTTCCATCCTTCCGAGGTCGGTAAAATGAGTACCCAGCTTGCTGGGGGGTAAACGGTAATGACTGGGGAAGGCACTGGCAAACCACCCCGTATTGAGTCTGCCATGAAAACGCTGGAGGGCGTCTCCCCAAGGGTCAGACATGACTCGGTGCTTGCACAGGGGATACCTTTACCTTTACCTATGGGGGAAAGGGGGGGATGAGGGGGAGAGAAAGCAGATACCTAGTATCTCAGGTGAAGGGGGAAAGGGGGAAGGAATAAAGAAAAGGCAGCTCAGGTGAGTGAAAAGGAGGGGAAAGAAATGAAGAGGCTGTTCAGGCGATGGATGGAAAGAGGGTTGACTCAAGTGACGGGAAAGCAGGGCAGGAAAGCAAGGGGAAGACTTGGGTTCAGGCAAAGGGAAAAGAGGGGGAGAAGGAGAGGGGAAAAGAGAGGAAAGGAAAGTCCAGGACGACAGCATCTCAGGGGAGAAGGGGACCCAGGTGGGTGAAAAAGAGGGTGAGGAAAGGAGGAGGATGCTCGGGTGAAGGAGGGAAGCAGAGGGGCTTTGGTGAGGGGAAAGTGGGGTAGGGATGCAGGCTCCAGCGAGGGGAAAGGGGTTAGGGAAAGACGAAAATGATCAAGTCCAACCAACAGTACTTCTAATTCATGAGCAAAGCAACCCACAATAAAAGCAAAACAAAACCCAGCATAAATAAATATTTCCCGTTTTTTTCCTCTGTGAATTTCAGAACCAGCACGACAGCCAGCGGGATGCAGCAGGGAACAATTCAGAATTTGGGAGATTCAGGCGCTGCCATAGAAGCTCATTGGCTGACCTTGGGCCAGTCCCTGTCTCTCAGCCTGACCTCCCTTATAGCTTCTGGCAGATGTATCATTTATACTCGGTCAATTGACTGAATAAACATGCTACTATGATTACCTCCCTCACAACATTTTTAATGATTTGGCTTGCCACTGGAGAGAACAGTGGGGTATAAATATTCCATTAAATATAATAAAATTACCTTTAAAAATAATGAGATGTGGGATTCTTAGATCGATGTAGCAACTAACTGACCCTTGCCTTCCTCCCCTTTGCCCCCTGATTTGCGTGCGCACACGATAGCCAAAGGACAGGAAGTAAAAAGTTCCCACCCTTTATCACGTGGCAAAAACTCCCAATCATCTTCTAGCGCCATTTTGTTGTATTTGAGTGCCCCCCTCCAAGTCTGAAATGAAAAAAGAAAACAAAACAAAACAAAACAAGGTGATCTCGTTATGATGCTGTGGTGTTTTTACAAGCAACCTATGTGTTTGTGCATACACTTGCCTATAGGAAACAGGCAACACATTATAAATCAGAATACAGTATGCATGGATTGTATGGGTGGCCACTATAACTTGTTAATATGGCTACTGAATACAGCTGCCAACCCCACAATCGGGGCAGGGTTTCCCAAACCTCAAGCTCACATTGCCTGCTGTCACTCCAAGTGGCAGCAGGGAGGGGGGGGAGGATTTTAAAAAGCTGTCTCCCCGCAGCTGTCCTGCTCCTATTGGGTGAAATGGGTGGTAGGGGTTGAAGGTCTCTCTGCACTGCCTCACTCCTCACAGTGAAGGTGCAGGAGAGCCACCGGGAGCATTTTTAAAACCTTTGAAAACACTGCGATGGCATTATTACACAATACCTTTTTCTATAAAATTATTTTTAAAAACGTGGTGTGTGTGTGTGTGAAGGCGAAAGATGCCGCAGAGAGACCTGGGAGCACCTACCACCCATCCCAGCCTGCGGCAGCCTCGCATGCTTTAAAAATAAAAAGAGAGTGGGGGAAGTTGCGGGGCAGGGTGACAGATGTGACGCTCCAGGGAGTGGGAACGACGGCGGCCGAGGTGGGAAAACCCGACTTTTCCCCGCTTACGTATGGCCCAGCCTTGACATACACCCTGTTGGATCCTGAGGCATGTCTGAGGCATGAATGTCATCGTCTCTCACTCTCTCTGCCCATCTGTCTGGAGGGAATGCAGTATGGCCAGATTTTGGAAGCTAAGCAGTGTCGTTGTTGGAAAGGAGACCCCCAAGGAAGACACTACAGGGGAAGGCACTGGCAAACCACCTATTTCTCAATTGCCTTAAAAACCACCTGTTTCTCAGTTGACTTGCTTTGAAGGAAACTGAGAAAGCCCCTTGCTAGGGTCATCATGTCAATTGCAACTTAATAACATTTTACACATTCATCCATCCCTCCATCAGAACCTGCGTGGCCTAGTGGTCAAGAGCAGCAGACTCTGATCTGGAGAATTGGGTTTTCAGTCCCCACTCCTCACATGAACCCAGCTGGGTGACCTTGGGACAGTCATAGTTCTCTCAAAGCTCTCTCAGGGAGTCTGTTGTGGGGAGAGGAAGGAAAGCCGCTTTGAGGCTCTTTCAAGTAGTGAAAAGCAGGGTATAATAACCAAATTGTTGTTGTTTTCATTGTTGTTGTCGTTGTCATCCTTCTTCTTCTTCTTCTTCTTCTTCTTCTTCTTCTTCTTCTTCTTCTTCTTCTTCTTCTTCCTCTCCTTCTTCTTCTTCTTCTTCTTCTTCTTCTTCTTCTTCTTCTTCTTCTCCTCCTCCTCCTCCTCCTCCTCCTCCTCCTCCTCCTCCTCCTCCTCCTCCTCCTCCTCCTCCTCCTTCTTCTTCTTCTTCTTCTTCTCCTTCTCCTTCTTCTTCTCCTTCTCCTTTTCATCTATCCATCATTTGCCACCCTTGCCAGCAAGACTTGATTACAGGATTAGATTGTGGAATATCAGTGAGTCTAGAAGCAGGTAGGATTAGATCAGTAACCCTCAACCAGTCTGGCAGAAGCCTGTTTCCACTTCCTTTTTAATGGAATGTTTCCTGGCTGAACTCTCTTCCTGAGAACTTGCAACTAGATTTCAGATTGCTCATCTTGTGTGGGCCATCCCTCCTCTGGCTGCATCGAGCTGGCAGTTGAACCGGACCAGGACTGAAAAAAGGAGCCCCGAAGTTCATTGCCTGACTCCCTCCCCTCACAATTAAAAGTGTTTCATAGCTTCGCAATTATCCTGGTCTTTACCACGAAAAGAGAAACCCATGCTCATTAAAGTCAACATGGAATCGAAATGATAATCAAATTGAAATCATCCTAATGATGGAGGAAGAACACTTAGTTGGAATAAGCTGTAATTATTCCTCCCTTGCTTATAGTTTAGGGCAGTGTAAATTTTTCAGCAAGGGACCGAGCTGAGGATTCACGCCACATCATCGCTGACGGGTATTGCGGAGAAAGGCGCTGACGCCACGAAATGTCATTTGTATGCGGGTGAGATTTCTGGAGGCAATTTTGCCTCGGGGACAATTTTTCTTGGCACAGACACCCAGGTGAGCTAGCTCTGTGGAAGAGCACGAGGAAGTGAAAGGAACACCCTCATGGAGACACCCATGCTGTAGTATAAATAAAGAACTGAGTGCCTGCAAACATTTGCAGTCTGATTTTTATTATTGAGCTGAGCACCTTTGGCTTTCTCTTGGGCTTTGGGCTTGCTTTCCACTTTCGCTATGAGCTTCAACACCAAGCAGAGCACCACTACGGTGTACACCAGAAGAAGCAACAATGGGGACAGGGTCAGGCCACCTTCTTCGGGAGCCAGAGGCCCTTCCCCTGCTTCATGCAGCACTAGATGCAGCTTCTCTGGGAGAAGCTTTGGCAGTGGAGTGAGTTATGGGGGCGGGATGAGTGGAGCAAGTGGAATTGATGGCTTTGGGGGCAGCAGGGGTGTCATGGATGGTGGCTACGGGTTCAGCGCTGGCAGCAGCCGCTTTGGCCACGGTGGCTGTGGATTTGGCATCTGCAGCGAAGCACCCTTGATCTCCTGCGACGAGAAGATGACCATGCAGAACCTCAACGACCGCTTGGCCTCTTACCTGGACAAGGTGCGGTGCCTGGAGGAGGAGAACATGGACCTGGAGGGCAAAATCCGGGAATGGTACGAGCAGCAAGGGCCCCTCTATGACCAAAAGGATTACAGCGGTTACTACCAGCAGATTGAAGAACTGAAAAACCAGGTACGGAAATGGCTAGATGATGAGTCCATTGAAGGCTTGGGCTTGATGCTCTGAATTGTCAGAGTGTGGAGCATTTTATCTATGTGCAAATCCCTTTCAAATATCTTCAGCTCTTGAATGCCGTTGTGTTATTGAACAACATGCGGTGAGGGGGGATGGCTGTGTCCAGGTGGTGGGTGTTTCATCTAAAGCAGGCCAAACTGTGGCTCCAAATATGTCAATGGACCACAATTCCCATGAGCCCCTGCCAGTGCTGACAGGGGATCATGGGAATTGTAGTCAATGCCGCTGGAAAGCCACAGTTTGGCCACCCCTGATCTAAAGGGACCCAGATCAATGAGGGGCCTGGTTTTGTCTGTCTTGCTCCCCATGGTGGGTTCTCTGGAGTCAAAGAACAAAGGAAGTCAGGGCTTTGATCATTACAGAGCTAGAGAACAAAGGAAGATGAATTCCGAGATGCCCTGAGAAGAAAAAGCCTATGTGTGATCTAATCTATCTGTCAATCTGCCTCTAATGTAAAATGAAGCATGTGTTCACACATATGCTAATTGTGGGGAAGGGGTTGGTGATGGTAAGTTAGAAAAGGCAAATGTGTCCCCAGCATGGGATTTTTTGGGACACAAGAGAGGGAAGAATATAACTGTGTAACTTCTAAAAGAAAATGCTTTGTTCTGAAAAGTGTTATTCTGATCTGCGGGTGGAATGATATGTTTACCCCAAGGGCCTTGGCTCACTGTCCGGGGGTGCCATGGCCGCAGCAGCAGCAGCAATGGCAACAAGGGTGCAAGTAAGGAAAGGGATTTTGGGGAAGGGGAGAGCTCTGGCCTAGAGGTAAAGGATACAGTGGGTGTTCTCAGGGGCACACTTGGTGCACACCTTTCCTGGTAGCTTCCAAGTGTTTTTAGAATGTGGGTGGGGCTTTTACCCGGCAAGAGTTCCGATTGGCCACTGGAGATTTGATTGGCTCTGCAGTGTGTTAAAAACATTACTTTAGCAACAGCTGCCACCACAGCTCACTGTGTGACTGAAAGAGAGCTGTAGCAGCCGTGTGGTGCCTGGCTCCACCTCCTATGGCAGCCATTTTGTGGCAGCCATTTTGTGGCAGTGCCCACCATGCTGTGTTAAAATGCCAAATGTGGCCACAGGCTCAAAAAGGGGGCAGAGCCCTGGGTGAAAGGATGGCTAAGCCGGACGGGGAACATACAGGTATACAGTCATACAGGAAGTAGGCAGTCTGCAGCCAGCCTTACTAGGTTGGGAATCTGAGACTGGGGGAAAATCAGGAACTGCAGTTAGATATGTGGTCATATGTGTGACAAGAAGCACCTAATGCAAACATTCATTCCCCCCCACCCCTCCATGTTTCCCCCTTTCCACAGATCATTTCTGCCACAGTGGATAACAGCAAGCTTGTCCTGGATATCGATAATAACCGGATGACGGCTGATGACTTTAGACTGAAGTGAGTCCTTGTGAATTACATCAGACCCATTTCCTTTTCACCTCCAATTTATCAGTCTGTAAATAAGTCAGGCCCCTGGGGAGAGATAGGGGAGGGAAAGAAAAGAGCTGTGAGCTCAAGGCCTCTGCATGTAACCGTTATCCTTCCAGAAGTCTACAGTCACTTAGTGGCCTCCCTCCAAGAGGGCACATTTTGATTTGTCTTGCTTGGGATGCAGGTATGAGACGGAGCTGGCTCTCAGCCAGAATGTGGAAGCGGACATCAACGGCTTACGCCAAGTCCTGGATCAACTGACCCTTTGCCGGTCTGATCTGGAGATGCAACTTGAATCTCTCCGCGAAGAGCTGTGTTGCCTCAAGAAGAACCACGAGGAGGTGAGCCCCTTCCCCAGCATGACACTTGCAGAGAGGAGGCTGGTCCCCTCAACTCTCAACAGAAGAAACATAAAGAGATTCCAATTTATTTCAAACAAACGCTTCACTCGGCTTAACTAAAAGTGCCCCCCTCTTTCCCCCAGGAACTAAAGGATTTGAAGAGCCAAGCCAATAGAGATGTCAGTGTGGAAGTCAATTCTTGCCCGGGTCCAGACCTGAAGAAGATTTTGGAAGATATGAGATGCCAGTATGAAACCATGATTGAGAATAACCGTCGTGAAGTTGAGCAGTGGTATGAAAATAAGGTGGGTTGTCTGTAGGGTTTCTAGGGGCATTGGGGCTGCCAGCAGGGGATGCGGGTGCTTTCTGGGAGCTTTCCGACCTACTGACATCAAGTGCTGCTTGCTAATCTTTCATTTTATGAGAGTTGAATAAACAATATCTAAAGTCCCTGGCCGAGACTACCCAGTTCTGCTCCGTTTTAGAAACAGAACATGGACTAGGATGTCTACAGAAATGAAACTACCCAGCAATGCAGCACAGAGAACAATACACTAAAACCTTCTGCAATTTTTGCAGTCTTTTCCTAGGCATTCTAGAGAATGAATTATCTACTCTGCAGCAGCTGGTGAACAACAGGTAGCTCAGAGCTACCTGTTGGAGACCCCTTCCCTCCTGCGGTTACATCTTCTTACACGGTCCCAAGTAATCATAGGATTCCTCTGGTAACTTCTTGGGAGGAAATGACCTTCCAGTTTGGCATGCCTTGGTTTTTCACAGATGGAGGAGGTGAATCGAGAGGTCACTAACAGCAGCAAAGAAGTCGAAGATTGCAACAACCAAGTCATTGACCTGAAACGCCAGCTGCAGACCTTGGAAATAGATCTGCAGGCACAGCTTAGCCTGGTAAATACTCATCTCTGCAGTCATATAACCTGGGGCCTACACGATTTCCTTCCTACATTCTTCACGGTCACAGTGTTGCTCATGTACCAAAGACACCAAGAGTGACTTCTCTAAGGTTGTGGAGCTCTGTAGGATTATAGGTGTTGCCTCACAGGTAGAGATGCCCGCTCTGAGTTGGGAAATACCTGGATGAATCATACAAACAGGGGTTGCCCCCTTTCTCTTTCATTGCCTGGGTTATTCCAAACCACTGCTAACTTGGGCCCATTCTGCACACTTAGGATAATGCACTTTCAGTGTGCTTTGGCAGCTGGATTTTCCTGTGCAGAACAGGAAAATCTACTTCTAAAGTGCATTGAAAGTGCATTATCTGTTGCGTGCAGACTATGCCTTGGTCAGGGGTTGCCAACCTTTTTTGAGTCTGTAGGCAGTTTGGGAATTATGAGAAGTGGTGGTAGGTGCAACCACAAAATGACTGCCATGGAAGGCTGAGCCTCCCTCCCCATACAAACAAGAAACCCACGTTCAGGGGAGGAGTGGTAAATTATTTAAAAAGTTGCAAGAATCCGATTGTTGTGTAGGATGTATGTGAAAACATCAAACATAAAAATAGTGCATTTTCTTGTTTTTCAGTTTTTCACATTTTTATGTCAAATTATTTTTGTCTGCTTAAAGATCTCAACAAGATGAACTGTTTGTTTTTTAAAGTTTTGAAACCATTATGGAGATATTGCGATACAATGCTGGAGCGTTATACTTGCTGCCTGTGGCCCTTCTGTAAGGAGTATGGCTCCCTAGAGAAGCACACACCTCATGCCTCCTGGATGTTTACAGCTCATGTCACCATGTCATTTAAATTTTGCTGGTTGACAATGACTTCCGTAATGGATTTCCATTGAATTTTCTTTGCATATCTTAACGCTTTTCCCTATGGGTGCCGCATAAGATGTTTTCACATCCAAAATCACCTTGAGAAAGGAGAGTGAGTAGGAGAACACAACCAACACTATGGTGGCAATGCTGCCAAAATGACATTTAAATAGACACAGCCAATCAGATCTTGATTCGCCAATCAGAAGCTCTATTAGGCAACCACAGTGCTTGGCCCCGCCCACTTACTAAAAACATTAGGAGGGTGCCAGGGAAGTGGTCGGTGTATGCCTGTGGCATCACTTCAGGGACAACTGACCTAGGCACCAAATGTCACCGACTGCCTTAAAAAAATACCCAACAACAACAAGTAGGTGAACATGCCCCAGCCTTGTTTCAGCAACTCAAGTTTCCCTTTCTGCATTTCCCTGCATTCTTCAGAGAGACTCGCTGCAAGGATCTTTGGGCGAGACCGAATGTCGCTACAACAACCACCTGGCTGAAATACAGAACCAGATTTCATGTGTGGAGCAGCAGCTGGGGGAGCTGAGGGCAGAGATGGAGTGCCAGAACCGAGAGTACCGAGAGCTACTGGATGTGAAGTGCCGCCTGGAACAGGAGATCCAGACCTACCGCAGTTTGCTAGAGGGCGGCCAGGAGGACATTGTGTGAGTAGTCCCAGTAGGGTCTTGGAATGCCTGCCGGGCGGTGGGAAGTTCTGCCTCGGTTTTATATTCTCAATAGAACAGTTTTGCTTGCAGCCAGGCAGGGACTCTTGGGAATTGTAGTCCATGGACATGTGGTCAGCCATAGTTTGCCCAGACCTGCACAAGAGGCTTGCTCTCTTTCCACCCACCCCCCTCCCCAGGTTCTCTGCTTTAACAAGGAGTGATTTTCCCAGCATTGTACGTTATCTTTTATTCTTACCCTGCTCAATGGACACTTTGACCCTCTCTCTGGCAGCAGCCGCACTAATACCAAAGCAGGAGGAGGAATTTCCAGACAACCAAGTGGGGGACACAGAAACTCCTACGCCACCTCTCCTAGCCGCTCCCAGCCATTGGTGACTGACATCAAAGGTAAAAAGGGAAATGTGTTGCTCTGGGGCAAAAGAAGGCATCACTCGCTCTTTCTTAACATACCCTTTGCCTTCAGTGTTGAAGAGCAAAAGTAGTTCCTGAGGGGGTGGGGGAATTTGGCCTGCTCACGTGGCCTGTGAAATGGGCTACAGTTGACTTAATTTCCTAACACGATAGAATAAATATTTCTGTGTTTACATGATGCAGAAGGTTTCCCCTACCCTGGAAATCATTGACCCATTTGTACACCCCCACACCCACTGGTATAACAGGCTCAGCTACAGACATTTTAATTTTATTCATTTATTCGCTTTTTAGCCTGCCTCTGTCAAACAACTTGTGTTGGGTTACATCAGACATAAAACCCAGTAAAAGAACCCCGCCCCATAAAACACAGAACTCCAGCAACAAGATGGCTAAAAAGTGTCCCTCTCCCCATAGCCAGTTCCTGAGGGAGGTCGCAAGAGGGTACAGCACAGCCAAACGGGGAGGCCCTAGATCTTAGTCCTGGCCTCCACCAAAGACTTTTTGGGCTCTCCATTGTGACACCCCACCTCCCAAGTAGAGTAGTCTCCCCCCATCAGCTGGAGGTTGTTACTCTCTCTCTTTTGAGGGTCAATGGCTCCTGGATGGCCTTCAGGCCCTTCTCCCACTAAGGAATGGGTCATCCGTCTGGCACCTCTGGCCAGACAATGTTCTTCTGCCAAGGCATGGCCCTTGGCAGGTGCACAGCCATTCAAGCCCCGGTTACTAGTTCTGATCTGCATATCTGACCTGAGTCCATACATTTTAAAATCAAACCAATCTCCACGTTATTGCTTTCTGATTCCAAATCTGGAAGTCCACCTAAATATCTCCTAGAGTTGTCAGATCCCCTAGTGGGGGTGGGGATCCCACACTACCAGGCCTTGCTACCCCAACCACAGATCAGCTGACAACAGAGGGTCTTACCTGCGGAAAGAAAAAGACCAGATCTCATTGCACATTTTGCACAGGTAGTGCTATCACACCAGTGACATCCATATGTCAGTCAGTCAGTCAGTCAGTCAGTCAGTCAGTCAGTCAGTCAGTCAGTCAGTCAGTCAGTCAGTCAGTCAGTCAGTCAGTAACCTTTTATTGGCATAAAATGTATAAGACATATAAAAATAGGGTTTAAAATTTCAACAAAATAATAAAATGGGGTTACATGACCAAACAGATCTTAAAATGATTAAATAAACTATAAGAGATAAAATACAAGGTAGGCAGCATATTATAAAAGCATCTTAGTTAAAACTCTGGCAACTAAAATGGTTATCTCTGGGTCTTTGTCAGAGAGCAGAAAAAGACCAGATCTAATTGCACATTTTGCACAGGTAGTGCTATCACACCAGTGACATCCATGTGATGCTCTGCCCTATGGTAGAAGCTAAACTTATCATAGAGTTTGCGTCCAAATACCAGAGTGTCACCTGGATGGATCTGGTGTGATGATGTCACTTCCAGTGTGATGCCACCAACGAGGCCTAGGCCTTTCTCTTTCTTCAGGTGAGTCCCCCTTCATTCCCCAGTGGTTGCCAGGAGAGATCCGGCAACCCTGTACTTCCTCCCAAACATTGCTGCAGGCTACTTTCATAGCAGCTCCTTATTTATTAGCATGCAATACTATTTCCCTCCCCAAAAGGTGACCTTTTCCTCTCTGTTTTTCTTCCACCAGCATATGTCAGATAGATTTCCAAAGAGGCGCCTTAATTACAAGCGGTCTGCAACTTGCCAAACTCATGAAAGCCAAGTATATGGATGGTCTGGGCTTGACCGTATTACTCTCTTCTTCTTGAAAACTTGGTGGTTCCTGTTACTGCCCTGCGTGCTAATTAACAAGTCTGTATGGAGCTGGGCTTAAGCATTCTCCTGAATGTAGGTCTTTAATAAAACTGTTTTTCTGACTGATGCAAACAAAGCATGTGTGTGTGTGTTATGAATCTGATAGTGTGGACTGGGGAATTATTTTGGTCCAGTTTACTAAAAAGGCTAAAACAGGAAAACAAACGTGACTCACAGGGCAAACCCAAACAGACTTTCCACCTTAAAGTCAGTGAGTTTGGAAGGGTGGAAATCTGCTTAGGATGGCATTGCTTGGGTTTGCTTAAAATTTGGTAGATCTATCATCAGTTCTATTTCTGCTGGAATTTAGTTTAATTTAAAGGGGGGGTAACTGCACTAGACTGAGCTCAAGAACTGTTCTTTGGCAACCCCCAGCAGGACGTAACACCTCAAATTATGAGAAATTTGATAGTCATACACTAATTTGGCCACCTTGAGAATTGTTGGCGAAGATGATGGCAGAGCAAAATCAAATAAAAGCATTGGAAAGTTTGTTCTCAAATGCTTAGCAATTTTCGAAACATCTCCCAATCCCAGTCAACATTTTTAATTTTTTAAGAAAAACATTTCATTTTAAAAACTATAACAAAAGCTATCACTCTGCTGGCATGTCATGGACACACATTGAACTGCCTTGTGCTGAAGCAAACCGTTGGCACATTGAGGCCAGTGTGGTGTGTTCTGACTGGTAGCAGCTCTCCAAGGTCTCAAAGGAAAGTCTTTTGTATCATTTACCACCGTGTCATTTCAACTAGAGATGCTGGGCATTGAACCTGGGACATAACAGCGCTGCCAAGCAAAATGCTCTGCCACTGAGCCATGGCCCCCAGTTATGTATTTTCGTTATCAAAATAGACAGGTAGATGTAGAGTAAGGCACTGCGGAGAGCAGGGAGGGAGAAGTTTAAAAAAACAACAACACCAGGAACTGCGGGCAGACTGGTTAGATAGTTAGTTAACATTTGCTAGCATCGCAATTTTAAACTGTATTGACTTGGTTTTATAGAATCATAGAATCCTAGAGTTGGAAGGGATCTCGTGGGCCATCTAGTCCAACCCCCTGCACTATGCAGGACACTCACAGCCCTATCGCTCATCCACTGTCACCTGCCACCCCCTTGGACCTTCCCAGAATCAGCCTCTCTGTCAGAGGGCTCTCCAGCCTCTGTTTAAAAATCTGCAAAGATGGAGAACCCACCACCTCCCAAGGAAGCCTGTTACACTGAGAAACCGCTCAAATTGTCAGGAACTTCTTCCTGATGTTTAGATGCAATTTCTATAGAATTAATTTCACCCCATTGGTTCTGGTCCAGCCCTCCGGGGCAAGAGAGAACAACCCTGCTCCATCCTCTATATGGCACCCTTTTAAATACTTGAAGATTTATTGTAAATGGAAATTTCTTGTGTTTGTTATAATGCCACTTAATTAGTTGTTTACCACCCCGTGATGGCAAGTCCAAGAGGGGCGGTATATAAAGCAAGCAAGCAAGCAAGCAATAAATCTACAGCAGGGGTTTCCCAACCTGACGCCTGTGGGCACCAATAGCACCCAATGACGCCTTTTCTGATGCCCAGCAAGTGGGTGTGTGGCCATAGAAGATCAGATCGGCTGTGCAGATTAAAATATTTCTGTGTTTCAGCAGCAGCTGCCATTACAGCGTTGGTTTCATTCTTTCTCTCACACCTCGTGTCCCCTGCACTTGGGCTTACACAGTACGTGGGGGGCTCTGCCTCCCATGCTGGCCATTTTGTGGGTGTTTCTACCACCCTGGGTCAGAATTCCAAAGATGGCCACAGGCTGAGAAAGACCCTGATCTACACCATTCTATCTCTTTCCCCCCCTCAAGCGTGACATGGGTAGGCCAAGACATATAGGAACAGTTGCACCTCTGAGAACCCCTGGTTAATTTATTTGGGGCGAACTAAACAGCTTGTTAATTGGCAAAGCTGATAGAGCAGAACAAAACTGTCACATACACAGGCCAGAACAAGGAGCCAGGCCCTGAAACACAACACCGTCTCCCTTCTTGCACAATCTGTGCTGTAAGCGAATTGCTCCTACAAAATAAGGAATGCATTGGAGCCGTAGACACAATTGGGATGGAGTTAATTTTCCCAGTGAATGCAACACTGGAAAACCATCTTTTCCAGGAGAAGTCCACGTGGCAGTGATGTTTAACACACAAATTCCCTTCTAGCGGTTTGAAACATTTCAAAAACATTCCTGTCTGTGGGCTTATTCACTACCCACTCCACTGCTAGGGATCGTCCCCCCAGAGGGCATCAAATGACCCCCATCCTGCCTGTGGTTTTGGAGGAGATGCAAGACTGACCTTTTTCAAAGGGGCTTTTGGAATGAGGGTTGACACTTGTGCTTTATAGAGCTACTGCCTAAATTCTGTTGCTGGCTACTGTAATGGTTATTCGTTGACAATTTTTGAAAGATGGGTTTCACTGTTTTCGCCTGTTGCACAAGATAAATGAAGACATCACATAGCATGTGAGGAAGAATCTAGGGCAGTATATAAGAGGTGGGAGGTAGCCAGAATCCCAGCAAAGACTCCTTGGTGTGAGGAAGTGTGCACCTGGTTCATTTAGGAACGGTTGACGGCCTGACTCCCAAAGATTCTTGCAGAGGATACAAAACTTGGTGGCTCAGTAATGAAATGTTTATCTGTTTGAGTGGTTATGCATGTAGAACAGAAGTTGGAACTAGGCATGTGCATTCAATTCACCCAAACTGAAAAAAAAGTGAGTTCTCTAATCTGCTTCTGATACCGATATAGCTGAACAAAATCAAAGCCGGATTATTTCGGGTTTGATTCGGGCATATTCAGCAGCTATACAGGCTGCTTGACTGGTCAGCTGTTCAGTTAAATGGCCAAGCAGCCACTTAAACCCTCCTTTTTCCTTCCCCCTTTCCAAAGGGGGAGGGACCATTGGAATGGCTTGGAGAACATTCCAGTTTTATGGTGGGTCCTTTGGAAGGGAGGGAGGAGTGAAAGGGAGTCCTGAAATGGCTGCTGGCCATTTAAACTTAACAGCTTGTATGATCCTCTGGTCAGCTGCTATTTAAACCCTCCCTTTCACTTCCTCTCCTTCTAAAAGGAGGGAAGCAAAAGGGACCACTGGAATGGCTGCCAGCCAGCAGGCTCTGTGGGGGCGAGGGGTTTAAACAAAGCTCCCCAGCACAGCCCAATTTGCTTTTGCAGAGAGCTTTTATCTCCACAGGATCAGCAGTTTGACAGGCATTTAAATGGATCTCAATACTTTCCGTATTGGGATCTGGGAATATCAGGAAGCAATTCAAATTTCTGAATATTTTCTGTATTGGGATTTGTGAATAATCTGGAAATATTGACATTTTTTCCAGTCCAATTTACCAAACTCTGAAAAATACCCCCCCCCTTTTTTTTTTTGCACATGCCTAGTTAGAATTCCCAGTTCAGGAATTGGGTTTTTTTTTTTAATTATTATTGCCATTGTTGTTTTTTTGTTATGGGGAATCTAACAGCCCTTTGTAAAGGCTTCTTTGCTATGAGACGAATGATGTAATCTTTTAAAATAAGGTCAGCAGCATCAATGTCAGTGGCCCAACCCCTCTCATCTAGTCCCACTAGATAACCCCATTTGCCCCTGCTTTTTTATTTATTTATTTTTGCTACGTAAAGGTACAAGGCTAAAATGAAATACAGTCCTTTCCTGACTTCCATACTGAAGATTTCTTGTGACATGAAGTTTTTGTGAGCTAGTTCCCACTTCCTCAGATGTAATAAGTGTATCCTATGCCAGTGTGTGTGTGTGTGTATAAATACACAATTACAAAAGGAAACACGTGGCTGTAGTGAGCAATGTTGAGAAACACAGGCCGTGCAAACAGAGGAGGGCATTTTTGGCAGGTGCAGCATGTCTCGAAAGAGGGAGGAAACCTACTGCTATTTTGTTTAGAAGGTTTCTCTAGATTCAAGGGGCCTGCCCCTGAATGCTGCACTTGCAATATTTAACAGTAGGATAAAGACAGGAATGCATCTTAGCTCCGCCCCCTCCCTTGATTGGCTGTAGGCCAAGATTCCAAACAGAGGCTTTTTTGGATGCCTGGCACTTTTAACTTTAAATCAGAGGAAAGGAGAATTATAGAGGTAAAAGATCCAGGAGCCCCACAAATCATGCTCAGAAAGAAGACCAAATGCAGGGGCTTCCCAGTGGCCACATGGGACAGAATCCTGGGTTATAAATGATGCATTTTATGTTGTTAAAGCTGTAGAGTAAGTTTAGGTTTGACAGGTAAATAAACCTTGCAACCTCCACCTCTCTCAGCAGCACCAAATTCTTTCACGAGTAGACATCTCGTTGCAGTTCCCTGTTCTCCCTTTAGAGGGTGCTCTGTTGCTAGCCTTAACCTTCACCTGTTTCATTTTACCTTCCTGCAAACCTCAAGCCATGCTGTGTTGGCTAATTATGCCATTTAGTCATTCTTGGTTCAGTAATAAAAAAAGAAATTGTCTGCTGCAGATAAGCTCGTAATTGAGCCATGCAGTAATTCACTTTGCAACCCTAAAGAAGGTTACGCCCTTATAAATCCAACTAAGTCCACTTGGAATTGCACTGCTGCACTCTTAATATAGGGGAGGAAGGATACAGAAAAAACATCCACACTTAAAAATTTAGGATGATCACAGGTGTTTTTTTTGTTTGTTTGTTTGTAGTCTTTCCTTTCCTTGAATGGTCAACTCATTTGACCTAAGGTCTCAAATCAGGCCACACTAAATTATTTTAAAATTATTCTATTATTATTTATATCACTGTTATATTTCTGTATGTTTTAAATTATTCTGCATTTTTCATTTTGGAATTAACCCTCACAAATTCTTAACCTCAACATAAATATTAATCTTTTCCTTCCATGTAATCAGCAGCAATAATTTTTTTTGCCATGGCTACAGTAATCATTGGATCCCCATTTGTTTTTGTTAAAAAAGAAAAGGCACAATCTTAGTTAAATTAAGAGATACTAAACCATTTCGCTCTGCATAAGTCACACCATGGGCAATACAAGATCATCTGATCCAACTGGCAGTCTTCAAGCAGCCACTGGACAGATCCTTATCCTGGATGCTTTAGGCTGATCCTGCATTGAGCAGGGGGCGGGACTAGATTAAGGTGACCAGATTTTAACATTGCTAAAGCGGGACACCATTGACCGGGGGAGGGGGGGGGGTTCTTGATTTAAAATTTGGTCTATATGGAGCAACAAAAATTTTTCATAGAACGCAAAAATAGTATTGTAATATATATATATATTTTAAAATTTCAACGTAACTACAATTTGCCAGGTGTCCCCAGATGTCCCTCCAAAAGTGGGACAATCTGGTCACCTTAGACTAGATGGCCTGCATAGCCCCTTCCAGCTCTATGATTCTAACATTTCAAGCTCTTTCTATCTACACCTACAGCATCTGACCTAGAATGTGATTCTTCTATAGTAGCCCCTCAGAACTGCTTTTGCTTCATAAGGAGATTGGTGCAATTCTGGCTATGTGTCAGAAAAATAAAGCACTGAAATGTTAAATGCTAGGCTTGGTGGCACTTTACACACTCTCTATCCAGATCTCCACTCAATTTAGTATTATCTGCAAACCTAATTCATGTGCCCTCTATTGCCTCCTCCAGATCATTAATGAAAATGTTAAGCAACACAGGCCCCAGAACAGAACTCTGTGGTGCATTGCTGGTCACCTCCCTCCAAGATGAAAAGGAAAAGGATGTTGATGAGCATCCTCTGGGTTTTATCAGCCAGCCAGGGACAAATCCATTCAATTGTGACCTTGTCAATCCCGGTTCTTACCAACTTTCTCGCAAATAAGTGGTTAGAGTGTTAGATGTATTTATTTAGATGTATTTATTTATATTTGGATTTATAGAACTGCCCCTCCCAGATACTAGCTTGGGGCAGTTTACAGTAACACATGAATCACAAAACAGTTAAAGCAATTAAAATTATAAATTATAAATTATAAATTATAAATTATAAATTATAAATTATAAATTATAAATTATAAATTATAAATTATAAATTATAAATTATAAATTATAAATTATAAATTATAAATTATAAATTATAAATTATAAATTATAAATTATAAATTATAAATTATAAATTATAAATTATAAATTATAAATTATAAATTATAAATTATAAATTATAAATTATAAATTATAAATTATAAATTGAATTCTTTGTGCAGAATATGGTTGGGAAGCAGAGCTGTGGACATGCCCACCTGGGGCTCCTCCCCTTCCTTCCCACTCCAGGCCCATCATTGGCCATTTGGGGAGTGGCGGGCAAGGTCGACATGACCATATATGGTCATATCGCCGAATAAATGATTAACACATTTAAATGATTAACGCATCCATTCAGGAAAGCTTTCCAAGGCCACCAGGACACCCCATGGCTTCACGAAACCCTAGTTGAGAAAGCCTGCCTTAGTCCCGCCTAGTGGCTA